>NC_134475.1:56283342-56753342 GCF_964194025.1 Convolutriloba macropyga | reverse complement strand
TTTCTAATTCGCAAACACTTTTTAAACCATTAGTCTTGGCTAAAGCATCCTTTTTAATTCCAGTTGGTAACCGCAGTTGACTTTCAACTTCTTCAAACACTAACCTGCACATTGATTGTGGAACGGTGCAATTTTCACAAACTTTTCCCAGAGAAAAACTTTCATTGAAGCCAAACACGGAATGGTATCCTAAATTATCAGCAACAAAAGTCAAGTTTTTTGCCTTTACTTTATAAAAGTTTCCGCTTTTAGTGGTTATATTCATACCGGACTCTAACTTTTTGAGATCATCTCTGATAGTTTTCAGCACTTCACCAAAACCAAATGACTTTATATCCAGATATTGAACTAGAGCAACAACATAAGTCCATTTGAAATCACTGTTTAACCAGGGGGGGAGGTTTTTGAGATTCCAATAAAAACATCCAATTTTGTGAATGATTGTTCGAGAACCAATTGGATTCACTGGTTCAATTTTATCAAAATAAAGCTGTAACACAACATCAAGACTGTTTTCTGTTTCAATGGTTCCCGCTTCAACTTCTAAAATTTTGTTCTCCGTTTTTGTTGCCAGCTTTCCGGTTGTTTGCATTAAATCCAAAACAATACCGCTTAAACTTAGTTGACTTAACAGTTGTTTATATGCATGGCAAATTTCAAATATTTTATCGTGTTGCAAAACAACCTGTTTTAAGACATCGGAAATAGGAATGAACTGTCCAGTTCGCAAAATTTTTTTGTAAATTAGTTTGCCTTGAAACTTTTTGTCTCATACTCTTCGCCGAACACAATTTCTCGGGGACTTACAAACGAATTTTGCTGTCTTAAATATCGCAGCAGTTGATACTGTGTCTCAATTTTTGTTAACTTAAAATTTTTACTTGCACTTAATAATTTATTGAAGGTATGACTACCTGAAACGCTCAGAACTTCATGTTCTATTTCACTGAGAGCTAAACTTACACTTCTTAGAAGGTCATCTGCCACATTTGCTGTTGAATTTACAAAACTTAAAGCCTGCGTGTATGTTGTGTTAGGACTGTCTAATAAGCCAAACAACAGATCCCTCCCAGCACAACCATCCATGAACCTTTTAAATCGCATTTCAAAATTTGGACGCTCTTCCATTACCACTTCAGAATTCTCATTAATAATTGGTTCTTCTGTAGATTTTAAAAGCGTCAACTCATCACTATCACGATCAAAGGAGGCGTTCTTTTCAAAAATAAGTGATGGCTCCTCACATGCATACTCAAATAACGAATGCTTGTAAACTCTTTGGAACAAAAAACGCACTCAAAACAAAAGGCAGACCCGTGATAGTCACTAAGATGTGATTTGTAATTAGCAAGAGAAAGCATGTTAGTACAATTTTTGAATTTGCAGCAATAGGTTACGCTAGGATCAAGTGGAAAGAAGAACTTTTTATTTTCGAGGAGAGCAGTTTTGGGTTTACATTCTCCTAAAGCAGAAGAAATGAAGGGAATGGATTGAGTAGGTAACACGGTTTCAGTTGACTCTATCACATTCGTAACATCTTGAAATACAGGGGATGGTTCACTCAGCTTAGGTTTCTTTGATTTTAATATGATCTCATTAACTTCCCTGACCGAATCTGTAGCCAATTGTTCTTCATGCTGGGTTACATGTTTGATGAAGCTCTTGAAACCAGAAAAGCAGCGCTTACAAATAAAACAGGTAAACTCGGCTTCAAACCTATGGTGCTTTTGCATGTGGGGACGGAAATTTTCGTTTGTTAAGTATGTCTGAGCTCTACAAAATTCAAAAATAGTATTATACAACGGAACAAAATTTTCATCAGAGAAAGCTTCAACTGCTTGCGCTTGTCTTAAGTTAAAACTTCTGCAAGGTTGGGTACTGCCTCTCGTCAAATCAATCTCCGCACCAAACTCCGACGGCCTACTATGTATTATTTGAGAACATGGGCGTTCTACAACGTGATCAGGAGAGTCAAAATTTCCGGCGTCCACAGTTTCAATACTAAGTACAGTGAAGTTGCTGTTATTTACCCCATTAGCTTCATTTATACCCTCATGGTTGATGCCTGTATTACCATCCTGCTTATCTATAAGATCGTCAGCAGAGTTAAAGGAACTACTGTTTACAGTTTGACTAGTGTTCTCCAAATTCCTAGTACCTGTTGTTACAATGTTTTCGTTAATATCACTATGTTCAATGCTTGCATCAAAATTACTGGTGGGTGTTACATCATTCAAAACAGTTGAAAAAGTTCTACCTGACCTCGTTGACTTCTCAGGAACTGATATTACTGAACCAACAATTTTACTCCCATGACTTTTCTTGTTAGGGCAGAGACAATTTTCATTATTTTCACCAAAATACTTACTCCCATAGAAGACAGTCATTTCATCACCTACAGCAATTGGTTTCAAAGTCCTTAAAAAGCACACACCTTTCTTATTTCGGGGGGACTCGTATTTACAATTTGGTAAACACGAATGGTTTCTAAAAGATAGGGGACCCTGTAAAGAAAAAGCAGAACCAGATCTCAAAAAGACGGAAAAATTGAGCTCTGGAAAGTCATCTATGTTTTCCTGGCAAGATGACACAACACCCGACAACCCTTTTATCAACTTATTAGCATCAAGGATAGATTTTGCCACAACTTTGAAACCACAGTACCCTCTGTTGCTGTCTTCAACAAACCTAAAATCAGGTTCAAAAGCAACGTTTACCAAAGCCAACTCATAAAGATTTTTCATAAAACAATACAAAACGCTTTCTTGCTTAATGCTGATTCTTTGATCATTTCTTATAGCGCGATGACTTTTTAAATCTTTCTTATCAATTAGTTGTTCTAGAAGAAGCCAATCAATGCTTGCAACTTCAAAATAGCTTTGTACTACGCTTTCAATTTCGTTAAAATTAGACATTGGAGATTCTTCTAACCTCAGATTAGTAGTAGTATCTCTTGAACAGGGCGCACGTCAACTTTATCAACTCAGAATAAATCAGTATGATCTGAAAATAGAATTAGTGTTTTAAAAGACGCAAAACTGGAAATTGGAATGCAACGTAATCATTTGATCTATCTTAACTAAAGCGAGCTCAAATCAATTGAAAAAAAACTAAGACGAGCTGAGTTCAATTGAAAAAACAACATAACGGCAAACACCGCAAATATTGTATGATATTGTAATAACTTGAAGTAAGAAATGAAAAACAGTAGATAGCTAAATAGTCAAGACAAAATTAGGAAGCAATGCATTTGCAGCGCAACAGCTACATTAAAATTAAACATCGCGAGAAGGGAAGAACTGAAAGATTGACATATTAAGAAACTGATATCAGATACAGGTATTAGTTAAATGAATTGCGCAATAAATGCATTGCAAATTCAATTTATAAAACTAAGGCGAGCTCAGTTCAATTCAAAAACCATTATAACATTGCAAACAACGCAAATATTGTACGATATTGTAATAACTTAGGAAATGAAATACAGTAGATACCTAAATAGTCAAGACAAAATTAGGAAGCAATGCATTTGCAGCGCAACAGCTATATTAAAATTAAACATCGTGAAAAGGGAACAACTGCAAGATTGACACATAAAGAATTTGACATTAGATACAGGTATTAGGTAAATGAACTGCGCAAAAGTTTGTTAGAGAACGAGCTTCATAGCAACCAGCCAACTCAATTACGTTCTTCACTGTCATTGGCGTCTTGAATGCTATTCAACATTTTCGCCAGCGCGCCAACTTGGTGAGGAATTCGCAACATTGGTAACTTGAAGACCAAGTACTGAAGGAAGGACCAAACGATACAAGTTTGCTCTGGGTAGCGCAGATTGAATACATAGAAAAGCCGAAAGGCAATATCAATGGCATTCGAAGTGTCCCCAGCCTCCAATGGACCAACAGGAGATGCAACAAAAGTCTAAAAAACGATTTCAAGCAAATAGAGCCCAAACAAAATTATTAAAACAAAAATTCATACCTGCCCCGATGACTTCAGAATAGACCCGAATACTTTTTGCGCACATTCATCCCTGATGTTGCTTACGTCCTAAATTTGATTTAAAAAGTTAGCACAGATAATCAACATACAAAACAGAAAACAAAACAAAACAAATTACCGCGATGTCAGAGATAAAACTATCTCTGGCAGCTGTTAGCGCTTCAATAGTTGTTGGCCGGTTTTTACATCCGGCACCTAGCTTCACGGGTGCCAACAATGGAAGAAGCCGAAGTGCCGATCCGGAATCAGGTACTAAATACCCACAACATCAAAAATCGAGACCACATTTAAAAATTTAAAAGAAAAACGAAATTAAAGCAATTACAATTACGCAGTTTCAAGCTCCGAATCTTATCTGCCGCTTCTCGGGGTGGCTGTGTCTCAGCTGCTTTAATTAACGGGGTCATGAAGCGAAGAAACAAATCAGAGAACTTTTGATTTGAAGCGTCCGGTACCCACAGACGAAACTCGGCATCAAGCTGTTGAAAAAAGAAGCATTTTGATTAAAAATCCAAAACAATTTTTTATAATGTGCCGAAATATTCAGACACAAACCTCCTCAAAATTCGAAACATCTAGACCAATTATGTAAACATAATTTGCATAATTGATGTTGACTTTTCCTGCCATCAGTTTTTGTCTCTCAACAACAGTCCTACATCTAAGAACCCCTTTGCTCTCATCAACGTTGACGAATTTTCCCATCAGATCCGTCATGTCTACCTCCTCGACTTCATTCTCCCGAGAAACTCGCTGTCTCTTGGCAGGCTCAGGCAGTCCTTAAAAGCGACAAGGGAAAATCAGGAAAAAAACTAAACGATTGAAGAAAAAACTTGAAAAAAACCTTGGCTCCGTCTACGAGCAGACTCTTTTGACTTCCGATCTGCCCTCCTAGTCTTGAGGTTCTCCTCAATCAAACCAGTTGGGGGATGCTTCCTTTCAATGCCCCCAGCCAAACTTTCCTTGAAGTAAGGTTTGAAGAACAACGACTGAAAAAAGGGAATCCAATAACAAAAATTTACAAAGAATACCCTGAACAAAAAAATACGAACTTCAGGACAGTTCTCGTCCACTGAAACCAGTTCTGGATAGGCTTCAATGATCAACTTCGCATATTTAGTTTTTGTTTCTGTGGATGGCTTCAACTTTTCCTCCTCTGATCCACTTTTGCGCTAAAGAGAAAAAATCACGCTTCGCAAATGTGAGGAAAAACGAGGAAAGTCTCTGCATTGTAAATAATGAGAAAAATTTTTTTAAAAAACAGAAACTTGAACCTTAATCATTTCAGCGACCACAATTCTGACCAGCTGGTTTTGGCCAGATTTAGACCGAAGGTTCAGGTGGTCAGCCAGGGTCATCAACTCCTCAACGTTCAGCGTATCAGTTGTTGTTGATGCAGCTGCTCTTATAGGGGTTATATTCCCAGTCGACAAAGCTGAAGCTAACGTAGCTTCACTTCTGTTACTAAAAGACGAGTTTGGAGTACTCGCCTCATTATTGCCCACTAACAATTTCAATTCATAGATCGCAGGCAGAGGAAAACCCAATCCTACGAGAACATCATCTGACAGAGCTTTAAAGGAAATTGGTGTCAGCATCGACTTCCTTATAATTTCTTTCAGCAAAGACTTTTGCTGACCATCAAAGTCCATATCATCAACGAAGTCTGTCAAAGTCATAATGGTATCTAGAAGCGAAACAAAAGATTAAAGTTTTCAGAAAAAAAAGAAAAGCAAAAACAATAACCGCAAAAGCTAAAGACGCAAACAATCTGGTGGACACAAAACCCTGCAATGCTCTAGAAACGCCAAGAGTAATTTCTGAACGGAACAAAATATAAATTGCAAAACTAGTGGTCAAAAAACAATGCAGTGGGCAAAAAAGGTGTAGCTAAGAAATCAAATCTTTACAAAACTCTTGCTTGTTAAAGAGGAAAAAACAACTTGCAATACTGGTGGTCACGAAACCACGCAGTGTGCCAGGAAATCTGGCTTGGAGAGCCTCTTGAGCCACGCAGAGCTATAAATGAAAGCACTGGTGGTCACAAAACAACGCAGTGTGAAAAAAACTATCGATGCAGCCTACAGCCAGAGAATTTTCAGCCTTCCAAGCGAAATTGATTAAAGATTCCAAAACACTGCTGATCATAAAACCAGGCAGTGTAAAAAAAACCATCAATGCAGATCACAGCCAGAGGTGGTCACGAAACCACGCAGAGCACCAACAAATCAGATTGTATGTTTTCTCAACCAACAAATAATAAATTGCAATACTGGTGGTCAAAAAACAACGCATTGGGCAAAAAAAGGTGTAACTAAAAATCAAATCTTTACAAAACTCTTGCTTGTGAAAGAAGGACAAAACAACTTCAATTACTGGTGGTCACGAAACCACGCAGTGTGCAAAGAAATCTGGCTTGGAGAACCTCTTGAGCCAAGCAGAACAACTATAAATGAAAGCACTGGTGGTCATAAAACAACGCAGTGTGAAAAAACTATCGATGCAGCCTACAGCCAGAGAATTTTCAGACCTTCAAGCGAATTCGATTAAAGATTCCAAAACACTGCTGATCATGAAACCAGGCAGTGTAAAAAAAACCATCAATGCAGATCACAGCCAGAGGTGGTCATGAAACCACGCAGAGCACAAACAAATCAGATTGTATGTTTTCTCAACCAACAAATAATAAATTGCAATACTGGTGGTCAAAAAACAACGCAGTGGGCAACAAAAAAAAAATGTAACTAAAAATCAAATCTTTACAAAACTCTTGCTTGTGAAAGAAGGACAAAACAACTTCAAATACTGGTGGTCACGAAACCACGCAGTGTGCAAGGAAATCTGGCTTGGAGAACCTCTTGAGCCAAGCAGAACTATAAATGAAAGCACTGGTGGTCACAAAACAACGCAGTGTGAAAAAAACTATCGATGCAGCCTACAGCCAGAGAATTTTCAGCCTTCCAAGCAAATTCGATTAAAGATTCCAAAACACTGCTGATCATGAAACCAGGCAGTGTAAAAAAAACCATCAATGCAGATCACAGCCAGAGGTGGTCACGAAACCACGCAGAGCACAAACAAATCAGATTGTATGTTTTCTCAACCAACAAAAAATAAATTGCAATACTGGTGGTCAAAAAACAACGCAGTGGGCAAAAAAAGGTGTAACTAAAAATCAAATCTTTACAAAACTCTTGCTTGTGAAAGAAGGACAAAACAATTTCAAATACTGGTGGTCACGAAACCACGCAGTGTGCAAGGAAATCTGGCTTGGAGAACCTCTTGAGCCAAGCAGAACTATAAATGAAAGCACTGGTGGTCAGAAAACAACGCAGTGTGAAAAAAACTATCGGTGCAGCCTACAGCCAGAGAATTTTCAGCCTTCCAAGCAAATTCGATTAAAGATTCCAAAACACTGCTGATCATGAAACCAGGCAGTGTAAAAAAAACCATCAATGCAGATCACAGCCAGAGGTGGTCACAAAACCACGCAGAGCACAAACAAATCAGATTGTATGTTTTCTCAACCAACAAATAAAAAATTGCAATACTGGTGGTCAAAAAACAACGCAGTGGCCAAAAAAAGGTGTAACTAAAAGTCAAATCTTTACAAAACTCTTGCTTGTGAAAGAAGGACAAAACAACTTCAAATACTGGTGGTCACGAAACCACGCAGTGTGCAAGGAAATCTGGCTTGGAGAAGCTCTTGAGCCAAGCAGAACTATAAATGAAAGCACTGGTGGTCACAAAACAACGCAGTGTGAAAAAAACTATCGATGCAGCCTACAGCCAGAGAATTTTCAGCCTTCCAAGCGAATTCGATTAAAGATTCCAAAACACTGCTGATCAGGAAACCAGGCAGTGTAAAAAAAACCATCAATGCAGATCACAGCCAGAGGTGGTCACAAAACCACGCAGAGCACAAACAAATCAGATTGTATGTTTTCTCAACCACTAAAAAATAAATTGCAATACTGCTGGTCAAAAAACAACGCAGTGGGCAAAAAAAGGTGAAGCTAAAAAATCAAATATTTTCAAAATTCTATCGATGCAGCCTACAGCCAGAGAATTTTCAGCCTTCAAAGCGAATTCGATTAACGATTCCAAAACACTGCTGGTCATGAAACCAGGCAGGGTAAAAAAAACCATCAATGCAGATAGCAGCCACAGCTTTTTAACTACGCAGGCTAACACAATTACAAATCCAAAAACACTCGTGTTCACAAAACCACGCAAAGTATAAATTGCAGCTCAGACAACTAGATTTTTCATCATTGAGACCTCGTAAAGACAAAAGAAAACATAATAATAGTAATAATAATAATAATAATAATTATAATAAAAATAATAATAATAATAATAATAATAATAATAATAATAATAATAATATTTTTATTATTAAATTATTATTATTTTTATTATTTTTATTATTATTATTATTATTATTATTATTATTATTATTATTATTATTTTTAAAAATAATAATAATTATTATAATAAAAATAATAGAAATAATAATAATAATAATAATAATAATAATAATAATAATAAAAATAATAAAAATAATAATAAAAATAATAAAAATAATAATAAAAATAATAATAAAAAAAAATAATAACAATAATAACAATAATAACAATAATAAGAATAATAACAATAATAACAATAATAATAATAATAATAATAATAATAATAATAATAATAATAATAAAAATAATAATAAAAATAATAATAAAAATAATAATAAAAATAATAATAAAAATAATAATAAAAATAATAATAACAATAATAATAACAATAATAATAACAATAATAATAACAATAATAATAACAATAATAATAACAATAATATTAATAACAATAATAATAATAATAATAATAATAACAATAATAATAACAATAATAATAACAATAATAATAACAATAATAATAACAATAATAGTAACAATATTAATAACAATAATTAGAACAATAATAATAACAATAATAGTAACAATAATAATAACAATAATAATAACAATAATAATAACAAAAATAACAATAATAACAATAATAACAATAATAACAATAATAACAATAATAATAATAATAATAATAATAATAATAATAATAATAATAATAATAATAATAATAATAATAAAATAATTGTGGTACCAAGGTACCTATCTCCGAATAGAGATGAAAAACTACTTGATCATAGTGAAGCCACATTACTTTCTGGTCATCCTTACTGATAGTTATGAAGTGTTACGAAGTGTTAACATTGTTCTGACAGGTATCTGTCTAGCACCTCACATAGTGCAAATGCATAACAATGCAAAAGCGCAGTTCTGCCTTATCGTGTGTAACATATAGTAATACTCTCATTCCAAGTGGAATTTACGATTGAATCGAAAACCAGTTTTCTCATTCACCACATGGCGCAGTCAGCACTAAAATCTCCGATTGGAGTCCCGTTATTCTGGGAAACAGGAGCAAACCCGAATCAAGAATGGGCCCAATGGTTCTCAACATTTAAATTAGCCGTAATGGCAAAAGAAACTCTAAAAGTGGATAAATTGTTGAGAACAAAACCAACCCCAGCCGACTTATTCTATCCGGCAATGCCAAGTCTAGAGGAACAACGACCAAACGAAACAGAGGAAGAGTTAAGAAAGAGAGATATAAGGAATCAGAGAAGAAAAATTGACTGGGAGAATGAATGCAAGACGATAGAATTTAGAGGACCATATGTGGACAGATTCCCGTGGGATGAAGCGGACACAAAAATTAAAAGCTTATTATATCTATCAATCGGCCAAGAAGGAACACGACAATATCATCAAAACAATCCACACACGAAGATAGACACATGCAGCACGTATGAATTCGCACTCGAATTAGCCATCACTTTCACAAAACCCAGAAGCACGACATATGACAGATTCCAAATCATCAACGCACGACAAGAACCACATGAGTCATTAGAAACATTCTATTGTAGACTTCGAGAATTAGGAGCAAAGGCAGCATTTGGGGGGGGGGGGTAGAACAGGACCTAGTAAAAGACTTCTTCATCGGCAAAATGAACAATACAGCCATACAAATGGAACTCCTTTCGGAGATGAGAACACCTGCACAAGCACTCAACTATGCACTAGCAAGAGAACGAGGACAACAAAACCAAAAAGAAATATTGAGAGGAAATAACTCCACCTGGAACACTACGGTTGCACACCTATCAGCACGAAAAACAAAGCCAGCAATTCTTCCAACACCACAAAACACAAAACAATATCCACAATGTTGGAGATGCGGAGGATCGTTCACACCAAACCACAACAACAACTGTCCAGCAAGAATTTCACAATGCAATATATGCAAAAAACAAGGACACTTCGCAAAAATGTGTCGTTCACAGATACCATCACTACCCAAAAACAGAGGACAGTACCAACAACGACAATTTCAACAAACAAGAAATGTCAAAAACATCATCGAGGAAGAGGAAGAAACTATTGCACCACCACTAGAAGAAGAGGAAGAGGAAGAAACAATTGACCCAGAACCAACAATGTATATAACAGAACTCATGGAGGATTGGAATAAAATTAATCTGATAGAAAGAGACTTTAAAGAAACAAAAAACTGGGACATAAACAACCGAACTCCACATGGAGAAATTCTCATTCAAACAACCATAAACAAATCCCACAAATTAGACTGGCTCGCAGATACAGGATCCCCACGGAGCTTCATTGACATCAAAACAGCTAACGAAATTTTACAAAACAACAACAAGATGAACATGGAACCATACAACGGACAAACGAAATTCAAATGCTTTAGCAACCAAGACATACCCATCATAGGACAAATCCACATGGAACTACATTCAGGATCCTGGACAGCAAAAAACTGCAACATACTAGTGGTAAAACACGGCTCACAAAACCTGATGGGAAGGGACATCCTTGCAAAACTGGGACTAACTCTAACACAACAACAAAATGAAGGTAAGAAAATCCTTAACATCAACGAAAACATTATCGAACAAAACATAACAAAATGGATATTCAAAAAATATCCACACCTTTGCACAAGACTCGGTAGAAGTAAAAATCACATTGCAAAATCCATTATGAAACAAGAAAAAACACCAACACAACACAAGGGAAGAAGAATACCACTACATCTAGTCGAAAAAGTGGAAAACGAACTACAAAAACTAATAGAAGACAAACAGATTATCCGTCTGGACAAATGCCCAGATGATTTATACATAAGTCCAGTAGTAATAACAGTAAAAAGGGAAAAGTCAATAAAAATAGCATTAGACTCAAAAGAGCTAAACAAAGCAATCCACAAAAATAAATACCAAATGCAAAGTACTGATCACCTAACTGACTCATTGGCAATGCAAATAGCATCAAACAAAAACAATGAAGGACCATGGTGGTTTAGTCAAATCGACCTAAAATACGCTTACAGTCAAATACCATTAGACGGTAGTATCGCTGAACACTGCAACTTCAACATTCTAGGAGGAAAAGCAACAGGAACATACAGGTTCGTAAACGGCTTCTACGGATTAACAGATATGCCGGCTACATTCCAAAAAACTATAGATAAAACGCTAGAAAGTTGCAAAAACTACTTCGAATTCCTAGATGACATACTAATCGCAACAAAAGGGAAGCTAAAAGAACACGAAGAAACATTAGATATAATACTAGACCGACTAAACAAAGAAGGACTAGCAATTAGCTTACAAAAGTGCGAGTTTGCAAAACAAGAAATTGAATGGCTCGGATTCAAAATAACTCCACACGGAGTAACACCATTAATAACCAAAACGGAAGCACTACAAAAACTCGATATACCGAAAACTCTCAAACAACTGAGATCATTTATGGGTAGCATCCACCACCTAATTAAATTTATTCCACACTTAGCCGAAATATCAGAACCATTACGCCCATTATTAAAAAAGGAAAACGTCACAGCATCAATTAAATTAAAATGGGAAGAAAAACATACAAAAACATTCGAAAACATCAAAACACAAATAGCAAAAATCGTAGAAAACAAACATTTCGATGTGGACAAAGAAACAAGAGTTAAATGAGATGCAAGTAAATTAGGATTAGGGGCAACACTAGAGCAGAAAACAGACAATATATGGCACACCTTCGCATTCGCAAGCCGATTCCTAAATACAGTAGAACAAAGATATAGTACAAACGAATTAGAACTACTAGCAGTAGTCTGGTCTCTTGAACATTTCAAACATTACCTACAAGGATCGGAGTTCACACTCCAAACGGATCACCAGGCATTACTGACAGCACTAAAAGAAAACAGAGGAAACAAAACCTACCAAAGTAGACTTACTCGTTGGGTTGACAGATTACTACCATTTAATTTTAACATAGAACATATCCCAGGTAAACAAATGGGATTCGCAGATTATTTTAGTCGAAATCCAAATGGAATAGCAATCCCACCATCCGTAGAAGATACACATTTCGTCATAAATCAGATAAACGACTTTAAATTTACACTAATTAAGAACACATTACGCAACAATACCAGCAATGCACATAACAACAATGACGTCATTAATCGTTCTCAACACAAGCGTCGTACAAAACACGCTTTTTGCCATTCTCGCCTTAGAAAACAGTCGCCAAATTTAACACGCTATTCGAATACACAATTTCTCCAAACGGAACACATTAACTCAGTCAAATAAAACGCAATCAAATTAATTCTTTATCTATTCCTTTAAAAAACTTTATAAAAACATCTACAAATTTTCATTATACAAACCAATTTATTATCGCAATCACTAGAAATAGACCACATATTGAAACGGCTAATAGACCCCTTATTAGAAGAAACAGAGCACCCAACAAAAGAAAAGCAACACCACACAAGATGGACAACCTAACAACAAGACCACCTCTAATCACAATTAGTACCCAAACGGAGGACAATGACAACACGGGCAAAGGACGGGACCCAATACAACCAGAACTCCACCCACAAATCTTTCCCCTCAGCAACAGCGAAACAATACCCGACTATAGGAAACACTTTTCACAAGTATTTGGAGAAGAATTCCTCGCGGAGGCAACGCGACAGGACAGAACACTAACACCTATCATCAAAATGATTAAGGAGAAAGATTGGGAGGCACTAAGAAAATCCAATAAGTATTTTTACTCACTGCGAAAAGACCTATCCATAACAACATCAGGATGCATGCTATACGACAACACATTAGTAATACTACCAAGCCTAAAACAATTTGTCATCGACGCTATACACCAAACGCACCCGGGTCAAGCAGGAATGCTAAGTTTAGGAAATTTAATTTGGTTTCCTTGCATACATCGCATCCTAACCTCGAAAGCCCAAGCATGCGAAGAATGTACAAAACAAGGTAAAAATCTAAAACCTATAATACCTAAGCAAAAGTTAGGAAAACTCCCACATTTGGAGGAACCAAATGAAGAACTCCAAATGGATTTCGCAGGCCCCATCCTTTTTAGAAATCACACAGACAACTATTATATTTTAGTATCAGTGGATAGATACTCTAGATTCCCAACTGCCCAAGTCTTTAAAAACTGCGACGCATCAACAGCAATAGAATATTTAGAAGAATACTGTAAGTTCCACGGTATACCACGGTCATTAAGGTGCGACCAAGCACAAGCATTTAAATCTAGAGACTTTAACGTACATTGCAAGAACAACAACATAAAACTCATCCTAGCTCCAGCTGGAGATCATAGAGCAACGGGCATGGTCGAACGCCTTATACAAACAGTAACACGAAAGTTAGGTGTAATGGCTATAGATCCATTATGGTCATCAGAAGATATCACAACAATTGTATCAAATATTATTCAAAATATCAGACTAATTCCAAACAGAATAACAAAATTAACCCCATTCAAAGCACACGGTAGGAAACCAAACACTGCATTATCAAATATAGTAACAAAACCAAACAAACAAAACTTACCATATAAAAAGATAAAACATTTCGCTTCAGATCGCAAACTACTCAAGCAACCAGTCCTGTCTCCTGCGGCAATCTGGGACATGGATCAGGATTCGGAGCCAGAACTGAACATACAGTATAGAGAAGATGCGGAGAAAGGAACAAGACCAGAGGTAAACATCGCATCAGAAAGCGACGACTCCGAGGATGCGCCGCTGCTTAGCCCCACGCGCACCCCGGGTAAGATAATACCTTCTAAACTTGAAGTCACATTCGGAGACAAAACTACAACACTAATATACGGTAAAAAACAAGTAGCACGAAAATCTATAGCACGAAAAGCACCTGAACCACGAGGAACACTAAAACCACAATGGAACATAATTGAAAATGGCACAATCACAAATTATTCACCACACACAATCACACTGGACACTAACAATAGAAAAAACACAGTCATTAGAAAGAGCGACTTAGCAATAGTAACACAGCCACTGACACCACATCAAAGACAACCATCACCACCAAAAAGATTAATACACATGGTAGCATGCAAATCACTAAGAGAATACAATAATAACAAAGAAAAAATTAAACAATTTTGTTTAGAAGAAAAGAGACAAATGAAGCAAAGACAGGAACAATTGAAACAGGGAACAAGCACCGCAACAACTTCGGCTCCAAGCGGAGAAAGTCTTTACAGCCACGAACAAATAGTTTCAATTGCGAAAAAGAACCAAAGGGCACAACAGCAGAAGAGAAGAACCAATAAGGCACAAGAGACGCCTGCAAGGAAACAACAACCACAGAAACAGCAAGAAAAACATCAATTCACACCGCGTAGAAACAAAAGACACGTGATGCCCCAGAAAGAAAAACGAAAGGAAAAACCAAGCTCAAACGATACGTTCCGAACAAAATCAAAAGCAGCAGCATTACATCAATCAAAACTCCATATGGAGAAACAAAATCGATCTTTTATTAAAGTCAACGAATAAGAATTATTAAAATCTCCAACTATTGAATGCATAACCATCTCGGACTCCACAGAAAATAGCCCAATAAAAGTGTTTACATCAGGTAACAAATACAACTTTATGATTACATCACCGGACAGCCCCGAAATACCCCCACAATTCGAGTCAAGGATTTCCACTCCAAAGTTGGACAAAGCGGTCGGAAAAATACAAAAACTGAATGCATCCCCTAAGTTCAGCAGCTCGCCAATCCTAAACATAACAACTCCCCATGGAGGCACATCGGAAAAGGAGAAACAAAGCAGCTCAAAAGCCATCACCAATCCAGTTGAGGCATCAATGAAAGACAAAATAGAAAAAGCACAGGACTCAGCACCGGCACCGAAGAACAACCAAAAAGAGAATGAGGAAAATAAGCCACGACTGAAGGTATCTTGGTAAACGAACGTAACGAAGAACATTACATTGCATCACCATCGCCAGCAAAGAGCTCGATATCGGATATAAAACCAAGCGACTTTTACGAGGAAGAATTACACAAGTGAAATTCTTCACAGTGGCCGGGGGAGTGTGGTACCAAGGTACCTATCTCCGAATGGAGATGAGAAACTAGTAACCAAGTACCTACAAGTATTAGCTATAAACTCTCTTAAACTATACGATAAGTTTATATATTATAATCAAGTGTAGTACTTGATCATAGTGAAGCCACATTACTTTCTGTTCATCCTTACTGATAGTTATGAAGTGTTACGAAGTGTTAACATTATTCTGACAGGTATCTGTCTAGCACCTCACATAGTGCAAATGCATAACAATGCAAAAGCGCAGTTCTGCCTTATCGTGTGTAACGTATAGTATTACTCTCATTCCAAGTGGAATTTACGATTAAACCGAAAACCAGTTTTCTCATTCACCACAATAATAATAATAATAATAATAATAATAATATAATAATAATAATAATAAAATAATAATATTAATAATAATAATAATAATAATAATAATAATAATAATAATAATAAAAATAAAAATAATAATAATAATAATAATAATAATAATAATAATAAAAATAAAAATATTAATAATAATAATAATAATAATAATAATAATAATAGTAATAATAATAATAATAATAATAATAATAATAGAAATAATAACAATAATAATAATAATAAAAATAATAATAATAATAATAATAATAATAATAATAAATAATAATAATAATAATAATAATAATAATAATAATAATAATAACAATAATAATAATAATAACAGTAATAACAATAATAACAACAATAATAATAATAATAATAATAATAAAAATAATAATAATAAAAATAATAATAATAATAATAATAATAATAAGAACAATTAATAACACAAGAGGTCTCTAGAAATTCAGTCAATGATCTAGCTTTTCTCATCACAGCTGCACCCAGCCTAATGGTTGGTGTGAAACCAACCAAAAAATAAGAGGTAAGATTCAACACAAATATACAAAAAAAGCACTGGCGGTCATGAAACCACGCAGTTTTCAGAATAGTTTTTTGTTTGGTGACTATATAAAAGATAAAAATCTGTAGTGAAGATATGACTGTTAGAAAGCCGCCATTTAAATCAATGCATTTTTTAAGTCATATGCCATACTGAAGAAATAAACTTATTTTCCGAAAATTTACAAAACAAAAGCAGCTTTCTAGCAGTTAATATTGTCTATTGGAAGCAAACTAAAAGGTTTAGATTTTATAAATATGAAGCAAACAAATTAAAATTTTTTTGGATTTTTGAACAAAAATTTTTTGTTTGGTGACTATATACAAGGTAAAAATCTGTAGTGGAGATATGACTGTTAGAAAGCCGCCATTTAAATTAATGCACAAATAAGTCAAATGCCAAACTGAAGAAGTGAACTAATTGTTAGAAAACAATGAACATCAAAATCAGCTTTCTAGCAGTTAATATTGTCCATTGGAAGCAAACTAAAAGGTTTACTTCATAACAATTATAAAGCTCATAAAGTGGTTTTTTGTTTTGAACAATAAATACAAAATACAAGATAAACATCTGTAGGGATGAGATGACTGTTAGAACGCCTCCATTAAAATTAATGCACAAAAAAGTCAAATGCCAAACAGAAGTTCTGAACTAATTGTTGGAAAACAATGAACAAAAGCAGCTTTCCAGCAGTTAATATTGTCTATTGGAAGCAAACTAAAAAGTTTAGACTTTATAAATATAAAGCGAACAAATTGATTTTTTTTGGATTTTGGAACAAAATTTTTTGTTTGGTGACTATATACAAGATAAATATCTGTAGTGAAGATATGACTGTTAGAAAGCCGCCATTTAAATTAATGCACAAATAAGTCAAATGCCAAACCAAAGAAGTGAACTAATTGTTAGAAAACAATGAACAACAAAAGCAGCTTTCTAGCAGTTAATATTGTCTATTGGAAGCAAACAAAGGTTTTTAGACTTTATAAATATAAAGCGCACAAATTGATTTTGTTGGATTTTTGAACAAAAATTTTTTGTTTGGTCACTATATACAAGTATCTATCTGTAGTGAAGATATGAATGTTAGAAAGCCTCCATTTAAATTATTGCAAAAATAAGTCAAATGCCAAACTGAAGAAGTGAACTAATTGTTAGAAAACAATGAACAACAAAATCAGCTTCTAGCAGTTAATAGTCTATTGGAAACAAACTAAAAGATTTACTTTTTAAAAATTGTAAAGCTCAAAGTGGTTTTTTGTTTTTTGAATAATAAATACAAGATAAACATCTGTAGGGAATGTATGACTGTTAGAAAGCCGCCATTTAAACTAATGCACAAAGTCAAATGCCAAACAGAAGTGAACTAATTGTTAGAAAACAATGAAAAGCAGCTTTCTAGTAGTTAATATTGTCTATTGGAAGCAACTAAAAGGTTTACACTTTATAAATATAAAGCAAACAAATTGATTTTTTTTGGATTTTGTTACAAAATTTTTTGTTTGGTGACTATATACAAGATAAATATCTGTAGTGAAGGTATGACTGTTAGAAAGCCGCCATTTAAATTAATACACAAATAAGTCAAATGCTAATCTGAAGAAGTGAACTAATTGTTGGAAAACAATGAACAAAAGCAGCTTTCCAGCAGTTAATATTGTCTATTGGAAGCAAACTAAAAAGTTTAGACTTTATAAATATAAAGCGAACAAATTGATTTTTTTTGGATTTTGGAACAAAATTTTTTTGTTTGGTGACTATATACAAGATAAATATCTGTAGTGAAGATATGACTGTTAGAAAGCCGCCATTTAAATTAATGCACAAATAAGTCAAATGCCAAACCAAAGAAGTGAACTAATTGTTAGAAAACAATGAACAACAAAAGCAGTTTTCTAGCAGTTAATATTGTCTATTGGAAGCAAACAAAGGTTTTTAGACTTTATAAATATAAAGCGCACAAATTGATTTTGTTGGATTTTTGAACAAAATTTTTTTGTTTGGTCACTATATACAAGTATCTATCTGTAGTGAAGATATGAATGTTAGAAAGCCTCCATTTAAATTATTGCAAAAATAAGTCAAATGCCAAACTGAAGAAGTGAACTAATTGTTAGAAAACAATGAACAACAAAATCAGCTTCTAGCAGTTAATAGTCTATTGGAAACAAACTAAAAGGTTTACTTTTTAAAAATTATAAAGCTCAAAGTGGTTTTTTGGTTTTTTGAAAAATAAATACAAGATAAACATCTGTAGGGAATGTATGACTGTTAGAAAGCCGCCATTTAAACTAATGCACAAAGTCAAATGCCAAACAGAAGTGAACTAATTGTTAGAAAACAATGAAAAGCAGCTTTCTAGTAGTTAATATTGTCTATTGGAAGCAACTAAAAGGTTTAGACTTTATAAATATAAAGCAAACAAATTGATTTTTTTTTTGGATTTCGGAACAAAATTTTTTTGTTTGGTGACTATATACAAGATAAATATCTGTAGTGAAGATATGACTGTTAGAAAACCGCCATTTAAATTAATACACAAATAAGTCAAATGCCAATCTGAAGAATTGAACTAAATGTTAGAAAACAATGAACAACAAAAGCAGCTTTCTAGCAGTTAATATTGTCTATTGGAAGCAAACTAAAAGGTTTTTGGACTTTATAAATATAAAGCGCACAAATTGATTGTTGGATTTTTGAACAAAATTTTTTGTTTGGTCACTATATACAAGTATCTATCTGTAGTGAAGATATGACTGTTAGAAAGCCGCCATTTAAATTAATACACAAATATGTCAAATGCCAAACCAAAGAAGTGAACTAATTGTTAGAAAACAATGAACAACAAAAGCAGCTTTCTAGCAGTTAATATTGTCTATTGGAAGCAAACTAAAAGGTTTCTAGACTTTAAATATAAAGCGCACAAATTGATTTTGTTGCATTTTTGATCAAAATTTTTTTGTTTGGTCAGTATATACAAGTATCTATCTGTAGTGAAGATATGACTGTAAGAAAGCCTCCATTTAAATTAATGCAAAAATAAGTCAAATGCCAAACTGAAGAAGTGAACTACTTGTTAGAAAACAATGAACAACAAAATCAGCTTTCTAGCAGTTAATAGTCTATTGGAAACAAACTAAAAGGTTTACTTTTTAACAATTATAAAGCTCAAAGTGGTTTTTTGGTTTTTTGAATAATAAATACAAGATAAACATCTGTAGGGAAAATATGACTGTTAGAAAGCCGCCATTTAAATTAATGCACAAAGTCAATTGCCAAACAGGGTGAACTAATTTTTAGAAAACAATGAAAAGCAGCTTTCTAGTAGTTAATATTGTCTTTTGGAAGCAACTAAAAGGTTTAGACTTTATAAATATAAAGCGAACAAATTGATTTTTTTTTGGATTTTGGAACAAAATTTTTTTGTTTGGTGACTATATACAAGATAAAAATCTGTAGTGAAGATATGACTGTTAGAAAATCGCCATTTAAATTAATGCACAAATAAGTCAAATGCCAAACAGAAGTGCACTAATTGTTAAAAAACAATGAACAAAAGCAGCTTTCTAGCAGTTAATATTGTCTTTTGGAAGCAAACTAAAAGTTTTAGACTTTACAAAAACAAAGCAAACAAATTGTTTTTTTTTGGATTTTTCAAAATTTTTTTTGTTTCGTGACAATATACAAGATAAATATCTGTAGTGAAGATATGACTGTTAGAAAGCCGCCATTTAAATTAATACACAAATAAGTCAAATGCCAAACCAAAGAAGTGAACTAATTGTTAGAGAACAAAGAACAACAAAAGCAGCTTTCTAGCAGTTAATATTGTCTATTGGAGGCAAACTAAAAGGTTTTTAGACTTTATAAATATAAAGCGCACAAATTGATTGTTGGATTTTTGAACAGAATTTTTTGTTTGGTCACTATATACAAGTATCTATCTGTAGTGAAGATATGACTGTTAGAAAGCCGCCATTTAAATTAATACACAAATATGTCAAATGCCAAACCAAAGAAGTGAACTAATTGTTAGAAAACAATGAACAACAAAAGCAGCTTTCTAGCAGTTAATATTGTCTATTGGAAGCAAACTAAAAGGTTTTTAGACTTTAAATATAAAGCGCACAAATTGATTTTGTTGGATTTTTGAACAAAATTTTTTTGTTTGGTCACTATATACAAGTATCTATCTGTAGTGAAGATATGACTGTAAGAAAGCCTCCATTTAAATTAATGCAAAATTAAGTCAAATGCCAAACTGAAGAAGTGAACTACTTGTTAGAAAACAATGAACAACAAAATCAGCTTTCTAGCAGTTAATAGTCTATTGGAAACAAACTAAAAGGTTTACTTTTTAACAATTATAAAGCTCAAAGTGGTTTTTTGGTTTTTTGAATAATAAATACAAGATAAACATCTGTAGGGAAAATATGACTGTTAGAAAGCCGCCAATTAAATTAATGCACAAAGTCAATTGCCAAACAGAGTGAACTAATTTTTAGAAAACAATGAAAAGCAGCTTTCTAGTAGTTAATATTGTCTTTTGGAAGCAACTAAAAGGTTCAGACTTTATAAATATAAAGCGAACAAATTGATTTTTTTTTTGGATTTTGGAACAAAATTTTTTTGTTTGGTGACTATATACAAGATAAATATCTGTAGTGAAGATATGACTGTTAGAAAATCGCCATTTAAATTAATGCACAAATAAGTCAAATGCCAAACAGAAGTGCACTAATTGTTAAAAAACAATGAACAAAAGCAGCTTTCTAGCAGTTAATATTGTCTTTTGGAAGCAAACTAGAAGTTTTAGACTTTACAAAAACAAAGCAAACAAATTGTTTTTTTTTGGATTTTTCAAAATTTTTTTTGTTTCGTGACAATATACAAGATAAATATCTGTAGTGAAGATATGACTGTTAGAAAGCCGCCATTTAAATTAATACACAAATAAGTCAAATGCCAAACCAAAGAAGTGAACTAATTGTTAGAGAACAAAGAACAACAAAAGCAGCTTTCTAGCAGTTAATATTGTCTATTGGAGGCAAACTAAAAGGTTTTTAGACTTTATAAATATAAAGCGCACAAATTGATTGTTGGAATTTTGAACAAAATTTTTTTGTTTGGTCACTATATACAAGTATCTATCTGTAGTGAAGATATGACTGTTAGAAAGCCGCCATTTAAATGAATACACAAATAAGTCAAATGCCAAACCAAAGAAGTGAACTAATTGTTAGAAAACAATGAACAACAAAAGCAGTTTTCTAGCAGTTAATATTGTCTATTGGAAGCAAACTAAAAGGTTTTTAGACTTTATAAAAATAAAGCGCACAAATTGATTTTTTTTTTATTTTCGAACAAAAAATTTTTGTTTGGTGACTATATACAAGATAAATATCTGTAGGGGAGACATAACTTTCGGAAAGCTGCAATTTAAACTTACAAAAAAATTTTATCAACAACCATATTTGTGAAAACGACATGAACCCTAAAAACAATCCAATTATTTGAAATGTTTGCAGCTTTCTGACAGTTAGTAGAACGTATTAAAGGTGAACAGGAAGTTAAGTCTTTGCAAGATTTTGTATATTATACAGTTTTAATGTCCAAAAACTATTGTAGAAAACAGCTTACTGTGGAGCATTGTGAGCATTGAACAACATGGCATTGGCAATTTGCCCCCGTCAATTTTAGAAATTTATGGTAGCACTCAGATTTTAGATGACATCTTTCTCTAATAGGTTCATCCTTAATTCTAGATCTTGTAACAGTACGGTTAGGGAAAAAATACTGGCTTAACCTGGCTTTGAGTCTTCGATTAAAATCAACAACAGTATCCTGATCATGATCTTTTCTTGAAAACAGCTGAACTACGCGCACAATATAATCATTCGAAGGCAGATGTCCAATGAAAACAACATAATAATTTATCAGAACTTCAGGATCAGTATTATTGAGGTCATTTCCTCCAAGCACAATGCAAATATATCTATATTGAACTAATCGCGGATAGAGTTCTCTTAAGTGGTGAGCTCTTTGACCACCTCGGGCTAGCAGTTCAAATTCAAACCTATTCAGATTATAATTATTAGGACTATTGTCGACAGCTCTGCGCATGTTGCTATCACCAACCAATATTAATTTATCCGCAGCCCTAAAATTGATAGTACTATACAAATAAAACATGTAATCTAACATTGTTTGCACATCATCGTTTTCTTCATTATCATAAAAAATAAACTGATAACCGTTACGGAAGACGATTCTTTGTGTCGTATTCATTCTGAAACACAAAAAAATGACCTCAATTTCAAACGTAAAAATGATTAAGCATTAAAATGATTCGAAAATTTGAACCATATAGTAAATGAATGGCTCAATAAATAAAATATTGAAAAACACTTTGTTAAACTGTATGAAGATAGTATTTTGAGTGCAAAATCTGACAACGTGCGCATTACTTCTATCTCAGACCACCTAGAACAATAATTCCTTCTCAATTAGAACCCATTTGGACTTTCCCCACTCCTACTTAGGCCATCAATTGATCTGAACAAGTCCTTCACTATATTGAAAAACACTTTTTGTTAAACTGTATAAAGATGGTATTTTGAGATCGAAATCTGACAACGTGTTAAGTACTTCTATCTCAGACCACCTAGAACAATAATTCCTTCTCATCTAGAACCCATTTGGACTTTCCCACTCCTACTTAGGCCCTCAATTGATTTGAACAAATCCTTCACTATATTGAAAAACACTTTTTTTTAAACTGTATTAAGATGGTATTTTGAGTGCGAAATCTGACAACGAGTTAAGTACTTCTATCTCAGACCACCTAGAACGATAATCCCTTCTAATTTAGAACCCATTTGGCCTTTCCCACTCCTACTTAGGCCCTCAATTGATTTGAACAAAACCTTCACTATATTGAAAACAACTTTTTGTGAAACTGTATAAAGATGGTATTTTGAGTGCGAAGTCTGACAACGTGTTAAGTACTTCTATCTCAGACCACCTAGAACGATAATCCCTTCTCATTTAGAACCCATTTGGACTTTCACACTCCTACTTAGGCCCTCAATTGATTTGAACAAATCCTTCACTATATTGAAAAACACTTTTTGTTAAACTGTATAAAGTTGGTATTTTGAGTGCGAAATCTGACAACGTGTTAAGTACTTCTATTTCAGACCACCTAGAACGATAATCCCTTCTCATTTAGAACCCATTTGGACTTTCACACTCCTACTTAGGCCCTCAATTGATTTGAACAAATCCTTCACTATATTGAAAAACACTTTTTGTTAAACTGTATTAAGATGGTATTTTGAGTGCGAAGTCTGACAACGTGTTAAGTACTTCTATCTCAGACCACCTAGAACGATAATCCCTTCTCATTTAGAACCCATTTGGACTTTCACACTCCTACTTAGGCCCTCAATTGATTTGAACAAGTCCTTCACTATATTGAAAAACACTTTTTGTTAAACTGTATAAAGTTGGTATTTTGAGTGCGAAATCTGACAACGTGTTAAGTACTTCTATTTCAGACCACCTAGAACGATAATCCCTTCTCATTTAGAACCCATTTGGACTTTCACACTCCTACTTAGGCCCTCAATTGATTTGAACAAATCCTTCACTATATTGAAAAACACTTTTTGTTAAACTGTATTAAGATGGTATTTTGAGTGCGAAATCTGACAACGTGTTAAGTACTTCTATCTCAGACCACCTAGAACGATAATCCCTTCTAATTTAGAACCCATTTGGACTTTCCCACTCCTACTTAGGCCCTCAATTGATTTGAACAAGTCCTTCGCTATATTGAAAAACACTTTTTGTTAAACTGTATAAAGATGGTATTTTGAGTGCGAAATCTGACAACGTGTTAAGTACTTCTATCTCAGACCACCTAGAACAATAATTCCTTCTCATCTAGAACCCATTTGGACTTTCCCACTCCTACTTAGGCCCTCAATTGATTTGAACAAATCCTTCACTATATTGAAAAACACTTTTTGTTAAACTGTATTAAGATGGTATTTTGAGTGCGAAATCTGACAACATTTTAAGTACTTCTATCTCAGACCACCTAGAACGATAATCCCTTCTAATTTAGAACCCATTTGGACTTTCCCACTCCTACTTAGGCCCTCAATTGATTTGAACAAGTCCTTCACTATATTGAAAACAACTTTTTGTGAAACTGTATAAAGATGGTATTTTGAGTGCGAAATCTGACAACGTGTTAAGTACTTCTATCTCAGACCCCCTAGAACGATAATCCGTTCTCATTTAGAACCCATTTGGACTTTCACACTCCTACTTAGGCCCTCAATTGATTTGAACAAGTCCTTCACTATATTGAAAAACACTTTTTGTTAAACTGTATAAAGATGGTATTTTGAGTGCGAAATCTGACAACGTGTTAAGTACTTCTATCTCAGACCACCTAGAACAATAATTCCTTCTCATTTAGAACCCACTTGGACTTTCCCACTCCTACTTAGGCCCTCAATTGATTTGAACAAGTCTTTCGCTATATTGAAAAACACTTTTTGTTAAACTGTATAAAGATGGTATTTTGAGAGCGAAATCTGACAACGTGTTAAGTACTTCTATCTCAGACCACCTAGAACGATAATCCCTTCTCATTTAGAACCCATTTGGACTTTCACACTCCTACTTAGGCCCTCAATTGATTTGAACAAATCCTTCACTATATTGAAAAACACTTTTTGTTAAACTGTATTAAGATGGTATTTTGAGTGCGAAATCTGACAACGTGTTAAGTACTTCTATCTCAGACCACCTAGAACGATAATCCCTTCTAATTTAGAACCCATTTGGACTTTCCCACTCCTACTTAGGCCCTCAATTGATTTGAACAAGTCCTTCGCTATATTGAAAAACACTTTTTGTTAAACTGTATAAAGATGGTATTTTGAGTGCGAAATCTGACAACGTGTTAAGTACTTCTATCTCAGACCACCTAGAACAATAATTCCTTCTCATCTAGAACCCATTTGGACTTTCCCACTCCTACTTAGGCCCTCAATTGATTTGAACAAATCCTTCACTATATTGAAAAACACTTTTTGTTAAACTGTATTAAGATGGTATTTTGAGTGCGAAATCTGACAACATTTTAAGTACTTCTATCTCAGACCACCTAGAACGATAATCCCTTCTAATTTAGAACCCATTTGGACTTTCCCACTCCTACTTAGGCCCTCAATTGATTTGAACAAGTCCTTCACTATATTGAAAACAACTTTTTGTGAAACTGTATAAAGATGGTATTTTGAGTGCGAAATCTGACAACGTGTTAAGTACTTCTATCTCAGACCCCCTAGAACGATAATCCGTTCTCATTTAGAACCCATTTGGACTTTCACACTCCTACTTAGGCCCTCAATTGATTTGAACAAGTCCTTCACTATATTGAAAAACACTTTTTGTTAAACTGTATAAAGATGGTATTTTGAGTGCGAAATCTGACAACGTGTTAAGTACTTCTATCTCAGACCACCTAGAACAATAATTCCTTCTCATTTAGAACCCACTTGGACATTCCCACTCCTACTTAGGCCCTCAATTGATTTGAACAAGTCTTTCGCTATATTGAAAAACACTTTTTGTTAAACTGTATAAAGATGGTATTTTGAGAGCGAAATCTGACAACGTGTTAAGTACTTCTATCTCAGACCACCTAGAACGATAATCCCTTCTCATTTAGAACCCATTTGGACTTTCACACTCCTACTTAGGCCCTCAATTGATTT
Organism: Convolutriloba macropyga; assembly: GCF_964194025.1. Lineage (NCBI taxonomy): Eukaryota > Metazoa > Xenacoelomorpha > Acoela > Convolutidae > Convolutriloba > Convolutriloba macropyga. Next base: position 56,727,072 of record NC_134475.1, on the reverse strand, counting down.
GAACAAGTCCTTCACTATATTGAAAAACACTTTTTGTTAAACTGTATAAAGATGGTATTTTGAGTGCGAAATCTGACAACGTGTTAAGTACTTCTATCTCAGACCACCTAGAACAATAATTCCTTCTCATTTAGAACCCACTTGGACTTTCCCACTCCTACTTAGGCCCTCAATTGATTTGAACAAGTCTTTCGCTATATTGAAAAACACTTTTTGTTAAACTGTATAAAGATGGTATTTTGAGAGCGAAATCTGACAACGTGTTAAGTACTTCTATCTCAGACCATCTAGAACAACAATTCCTTCTCATTTAGAACCCATTTGGACTTTCCCACTCCTACTTAGGCCCTCAATTGATTTGAACAAATCCTTCACTATATTGAAAAACACTTTTTGTTAAACTGTATTAAGATGGTATTTTGAGTGCGAAATCTGACAACGTGTTAAGTACTTCTATCTCAGACCACCTAGAACGATAATCCCTTCTAATTTAGAACCCATTTGGACTTTCCCACTCCTACTTAGGCCCTCAATTGATTTGAACAAGTCCTTCACTATATTGAAAACAACTTTTTGTGAAACTGTATAAAGATGGTATTTTGAGTGCGAAATCTGACAACGTGTTAAGTACTTCTATCTCAGACCACCTAGAACGATAATCCCTTCTCATTTAGAACCCATTTGGACTTTCACACTCCTACTTAGGCCCTCAATTGATTTGAACAAGTCCTTCACTATATTGAAAAACACTTTTTGTTAAACTGTATAAAGATGGTATTTTGAGTGCGAAATCTGACAACGTGTTAAGTACTTCTATCTCAGACCACCTAGAACAACAATTCCTTCTCATTTAGAACCCATTTGGACTTTCCCACTCCTACTTAGGCCCTCAATTGATTTGAACAAATCCTTCACTATATTGAAAAACACTTTTTGTTAAACTGTATTAAGATGGTATTTTGAGTGCGAAATCTGACAACGTGTTAAGTACTTCTATCTCAGACCACCTAGAACAATAATCCCTTCTAATTTAGAACCCATTTGGACTTTCCCACTCCTACTTAGGCCCTCAATTGATTTGAACAAGTCCTTCACTATATTGAAAACAACTTTTTGTGAAACTGTATAAAGATGGTATTTTGAGTGCGAAATCTGACAACGTGTTAAGTACTTCTATCTCAGACCACCTAGAACGATAATCCCTTCTCATTTAGAACACATTTGGACTTTCACACTCCTACTTAGGCCCTCAATTGATTTGAACAAGTCCTTCACTATATTGAAAAACACTTTTTGTTAAACTGTATAAAGATGGTATTTTGAGTGCGAAATCTGACAACGTTTTAAGTACTTCTATCTCAGACCACCTAGAACAATAGGTCCTTCTCATTTAGAACCCACTTGGACTTTCCCACTCCTACTTAGGCCCTCAATTGATTTGAACAAGTCTTTCGCTATATTGAAAAACACTTTTTGTTAAACTGTATAAAGATGGTATTTTGAGAGCGAAATCTGACAACGTGTTAAGTACTTCTATCTCAGACCATCTAGAACAACAATTCCTTCTCATTTAGAACCCACTTGGACTTTCCCACTCCTACTTAGGCCCTCAATTGATTTGAACAAGTCCTTCGCTATATTGAAAAACACCTTTGTTAAACTGTATAAAGATGGTATTTTGAGAGCGAAATCTGACAACGTGTTAAGTACTTCTATCTCAGAACACCTAGAACGATAATTTCTTCTCATTTCGAACCCATTTGGACTTTCCCACTCCTACTTAGGCCCTCAATTGATTTGAACAAGTCCTTCACTATATTGAAAAACACTTTTTTTAAACTATATAAAGATGGTATTTTGAGTGCGAAATCTGACAACGTGTTAAGTACTCCTATCTCAGACCACCTAGAACGATAATTCCTTCTCATTTAGAACCCATTTGGACTTTCCCATTCCTACTTAGGCCCTCAATTGATTTGAACAAGTCCTTCGCTATATTGAAAAACACTTTTTGTTAAACTGTATAAAGATGGTATTTCGAGAGTGAAATCTGACAACGTGTTAAGTACTTCTATCTCAGACCACCTAGAACGATAATTTCTTATCATTTCGAACCCATTTGGACTTTCCCACTCCTACTTAGGCCCTCAATTGATTTGAACAAGTACTTCACTATATTGAAAAACACTTTTTTTTAAACTGTATAAAGATGGTATTTTGAGTGCGAAATCTGACAACGTGTTAATTACTTCTATCTCAGACCACCTAGAACGATAATTCCTTCTCATTTAGAACCCATTTGGACTTTCCCACTCCTACTTAGGCCCTCAATTGATTTGAACAAGTCCTTCGCTATATTGAAAAACACTTTTTGTTAAACTGTATAAAGATGGTATTTTGAGAGCGAAATCTGACAACGTGTTAAGTACTTCTATCTCAGACCACCTAGAACGATAATTCCTTCTTATTTCGAACCCATTTGGACTTTCCCACTCCTACTTAGGCCCTCAATTGATTTGAACAAGTCCTCCACTATATTGAAAAACACTTTTTGTTAAACTGTATAAAGATGGTATTTTGAGAGCGAAATCTGACAACGTGTTAAGTACTTCTATCTCAGACCACCTAGAACAATAATTCCTTCTCATTTAGAACCCATTTGGAGTTTCCCACTCCTACTTAGGCCCTCAATTGATTTGAACAAGTCCTTCACTATATTGAAAAACACTTTTTGTTAAACTGTATAAAGATGGTATTTTGAGATCGAAATCTGAAAACGTGTTAAGTACTTCTATCTCAGACCACCTAGAACAATAATTCCTTCTCATTTAGAACCCATTTGGACTTTCCCACTCCTACTTAGGCCCTCAATTGATTTGAACAAGTCCTTCGCTATATTGAAAAACACTTTTTGTTAAACTGTATAAAGATGGTTCCTTTTAGAGCGAAATCTGACAACGTGTTAAGTACTTCTATCTCAGACCACCTAGAACGATAATTCCTTTTCATTTCGAACCCATTTGGACTTTCCCACTCCTACTTAGGCCCTCAATTGATTTGAACAAGTCCTTCACTATATTGAAAAACACTTTGTTAAACTGTATAAAGATGGTATTTTGAGAGCGAAATATGACAACGTGTTAAGTACTTCTATCTCAGACCACCTAGAACGATAATTCCTTCTCATTTAGAACCCATTTGGACTTTCCCACTCCTACTTAGGCCCTCAATTGATTTGAACAAGTCCTTCACTATATTGAAAAACACTTTTTGTTAAACTGTATAAAGATGGTATTTTGAGTGCAAAATCTGACAACGTGTTAAGTACTTCTTTCTCAGACCACCTAGAACAATAATTCCTTCTCATTTAGAACCCATTTGGACTTTCCCACTCCTACTTAGGCCCTCAATTGATTTGAACAAATCCTTCGCTATATTGAAAAACACTTTTTGTTAAACTGTATAAAGATGGTATTTTGAGAGCGAAATCTGACAACGTGTTAAGTACTTCTATCTCAGACCACCTAGAACGATAATTCCTTCTCATTTCGAACCCATTTAGACTTTCCCACTCCTACTTAGGCCCTCAATTGATTTGAACAAGTCCTTCACTATATTGAAAAACACTTTTTGTTAAACTGTATAAAGATGGTATTTTGAGAGCGAAATCTGACAACGTGTTAAGTACTTCTATCTCAGACCACCTAGAACGATAGTTCCTTCTCATTCAGAACCCGTTTGGACTTTCCCCCTCCTACTTAGGCCCTCAATTGATTTGAACAAGTCCTTCACTATACTGAAAAACACTTTTTGTTAAACTGTATAAAGATGGTATTGTGAGTGCGAAATCTGACAACGTGTTAAGTACTTCTTTCTCAGACCACCTAGAACGATAATTCCTTCTCATTTAGAACCCATTTGGACTTTCCCACTCCTACTTAGGCCCTCAATTGATTTGAACAAGTCCCTCGCTATATTGAAAAACACTTTTTGTTAAACTGTATAAAGATGGTATTTTGAGAGCGAAATCTGACAACGTGTTAAGTACTTCTATCTCAGACCACCTAGAACAATAATTCCTTCTCATTTCGAACCCATTTAGACTTTCCCACTCCTACTTAGGCCCTCAATTGATTTGAACAAGTCCTTCGCTATATTGAAAACAACATTTTGTTAAACTGTATAATGATGGTATTTTGAGTGCGAAATCTGACAACGTGTTAAGTACTTCTATCTCAGACCACCTAGAACGATAATCCCTTCTTATTAAGAACCCATTTGAACTTTCCCACTCCTACTTAGGCCCTCAATTGATTTGAACAAGTCCTTCGCTATATTGAAAAACACTTTGTTAAACTGTATAAAGATGGTATTTTGAGTGCAAAATCTGACAACGTGTTAAGTACTTCTTTCTCAGACCACCTAGAACAATAATTCCTTCTCATTTAGAACCCATTTGGACTTTCCCACTCCTACTTAGGCCCTCAATTGATTTGAACAAATCCTTCGCTATATTGAAAAACACTTTTTGTTAAACTGTATAAAGATGGTATTTTGAGAGCGAAATCTGACAACGTGTTAAGTACTTCTATCTCAGACCACCTAGAACGATAATTCCTTCTCATTTCGAACCCATTTAGACTTTCCCACTCCTACTTAGGCCCTCAATTGATTTGAACAAGTCCTTCACTATATTGAAAAACACTTTTTGTTAAACTGTATAAAGATGGTATTTTGAGAGCGAAATCTGACAACGTGTTAAGTACTTCTATCTCAGACCACCTAGAACGATAGTTCCTTCTCATTCAGAACCCATTTGGACTTTCCCACTCCTACTTAGGCCCTCAATTGATTTGAACAAGTCCTTCACTATATTGAAAAACACTTTTTGTTAAACTGTATAAAGATGGTATTGTGAGTGCGAAATCTGACAACGTGTTAAGTACTTCTTTCTCAGACCACCTAGAACGATAATTCCTTCTCATTTAGAACCCATTTGGACTTTCCCACTCCTACTTAGGCCCTCAATTGATTTGAACAAGTCCCTCGCTATATTGAAAAACACTTTTTGTTTAACTGTATAAAGATGGTATTTTGAGAGCGAAATCTGACAACGTGTTAAGTACTTCTATCTCAGACCACCTAGAACAATAATTCCTTCTCATTTCGAACCCATTTAGACTTTCCCACTCCTACTTAGGCCCTCAATTGATTTGAACAAGTCCTTCGCTATATTGAAAACAACATTTTGTTAAACTGTATAATGATGGTATTTTGAGTGCGAAATCTGACAACGTGTTAAGTACTTCTATCTCAGACCACCTAGAACGATAATCCCTTCTCATTTCGAACCCATTTAGACTTTCCCACTCCTACTTAGGCCCTCAATTGATTTGAACAAGTCCTTCGCTATATTGAAAACAACATATTGTTAAACTGTATAATGATGGTATTTTGAGTGCGAAATCTGACAACGTGTTAAGTACTTCTATCTCAGACCACCTAGAACGATAATCCCTTCTCATTTAGAACCCATTTGGACTTTCTCACTCCTACTTAGGCCCTCAATTGATTTGAACAAGTCCTTCGCTATATTGAAAACAACATTTTGTTAAACTGTATAATGATGGTATTTTGAGTGCGAAATCTGACAACGTGTTAAGTACTTCTATCTCAAACCACCTACAACGATATTTCCTTCTCATTTAGAACCCATTTGGACTTTCCCACTCCTACTTAGGCCCTCAATTGATTTGAACAAGTCCTTCACTATATTGAAAACAACTTTTTGTTAAACTGTATAAAGATGGTATTTTGAGAGCGAAATCTGACAACGTGTTAAGTACTTCTATCTCAGACCACCTAGAACGATAATTCCTTCTCATTTCGAACCCATTTGAACTTTCCCACTCCTACTTAGGCCCTCAATTGATTTGAACAAGTCCTTCACTATATTGAAAACAGCTTTTTGTTAAACTGTATAAAGATGGTATTTTTAGTGCGAAATCTGACAACGTGTTAAGTACTTCCATCTCAGACCACCTAGAACGATAATCCCTTCTTATTTAGAACCCATTTGGACTTTACCACTCCTACATAGGCCCTCAATTGATTTGAACAAGTCCTTCGCTATTTTGAAAAACACTTTTTGTTAAACTGTATAAAGATGGTATTTTGAGAGCGAAATCTGACAACGTGTTAAGTACTTCTATCTCAGACCACCTAGAACGATAATTCGTTCTCATTTTGAACCCATTTGGACTTTCCCACTCCTACTTAGGCCCTCAATTGATTTGAACAAGTCCTTCACTATATTGAAAAACACTTTGTTAAACTGTATAAAGATGGTATTTTGAGAGCGAAATCTGACAACGTGTTAATTACTTCTATCTCAGACAACCTAGAACGATATTTCCTTCTTATTTAGAACCCATTTGGACTTTCCCAATCCTACTTAGGCCCTCAATTGATTTGAACAAGTAATTTACTATATTGAAAAAAACTTTTTGTTAAACTGTATAAAGATGGTATTTTGAGTGCGAAATCTGACAACGTGTTAAGTACTTCTATCTCAGACCACCTAGAACGATAGTTCCTTCTCATTTAGAACCCATCTGAACTTTCCCACTCCTACTTAGGCCCTCAATTGATTTGAACAAGTCCTTTGCTATATTGAAAACAACTTTTTGTTAAACTGTATAAATATGGTATTTTGAGTGCGAAATCTGACAACGTGTTAAGTACTTCTATCTCAGACCACCTAGAACAATAATCCCTTCTTATTTAGAACCAATTTGGACTTTCCCACTCCTACTTAGGCCTTCAATCGATTTGAACAAGTCCTTCGCTATATTGAAAAACACTTTTTGTTTAACTGTAAAAATATGGTATTTTGAGAGCGAAATCTGACAACGTGTTAAGTACTTCTATCTCAGACCACCTAGAACGATAATTCCTTCTCATTTCGAACGCATTTGAACTTTCCCACTCCTACTTAGGCCCTCAATTGATTTGAACAAGTCCTTCACTATATTGAAAACAGCTTTTTGTTAAACTGTATAAAGATGGTATTTTGAGTGCGAAATCTGACAACGTGTTAAGTACTTCTATCTCAGACCACCTAGAACGATAATCCCTTCTTATTTAGAACCCATTTGGACTTTCCCACTCCTACTTAGGCCCTCAATTGATTTGAACAAGTCCTTCGCTATATTGAAAAACACTTTTTGTTAAACTTTATAAAGATGGTATTTTGAGAGCTAAATCTGACAACGTGTTAAGTACTTCTATCTCAGACCACCTAGAACAATAATTCCTTCTCATTTCGAACCCATTTGAACTTTCCCACTCCTACTTAGGCCCTCAATTGATTTGAACAAGTCCTTCACTATATTGAAAACAGCTTTTTGTTAAACTGTATAAAGATGGTATTTTGAGTGCGAAACCTGACAACGTGTTAAGTACTTCTATCTCAGACCACCTAGAACAATAATCCCTTCTTATTTAGAACCCATTTGGACTTTCCCACTCCTACTTAGGCCCTCAATTGATTTGAACAAGTCCTTCAATATATTGAAAACAACTTTTTGTTAAACTGTATAAAGATGGTATTTTGAGTGCGAAATCTGACAACGTGTTAAGTACTTCTATCTCAGACCACCTAGAACGATAGTTCCTTCTCATTTAGAACCCATTTGGACTTTCCCACTCCTACTTAGGCCCTCAATTGATTTGAACAAGTCCTTCACTATATTGAAAAACACTCTTTGTTAAACTGTATAAAGATGGTATTTTGAGAGCGAAATCTGACAACGTGTTAAGTACTTCTATCTCAGACCACCTAGAACGATAGTTCTTTCTTATTTAGAACCCATTTGGACTTTCCCACTCCTACTTAGGCCCTCAATTGATTTGAACAAGTCCTTCGCTATATTGAAAAACACTTTTTGTTAAACTGTATAAAGATTGTATTTTGAGAGCGAAATCTGACAACGTGTTAAGTACTTCTATCTCAGACCACCTAGAACGATAATTCCTTCTCATTTAGAACCCATTTGGACATTCCCACTCCTACTTAGGCCCTCAATTGATTTGAACAAGTCCTTCACTATATTGAAAAACACTTTTTGTTAAACTGTATAAAGATGGTATTTTGAGAGCGAAATCTGACAACGTGTTATATACTTCTATCTCAGACCACCTAGAACGATAGTTCTTTCTCATATAGAACTCATTTGGACTTTCCCACTCCTACTTAGGCCCTCAATTGATTTGATCAAGTCCTTCACTATATTGAAAAACACTTTTTGTTAAACTGTATAAAGATGGTATTTTGAGTGCGAAATCTGACAACGTGTTAAGTACTTCTATCTCAGAAAACCTAGAACGATAATTCCTTTTCATTTCGAACCCATTTGGACTTTCCCACTCCTACTTAGGCCCTCAATTGATTTGAACAAGTCCTTCACTATATTGAAAAACACTTTGTTAAACTGTATAAAGATGGTATTTTGAGAGCGAAATCTGACAACGTGTTAAGTACTTCTATCTCAGACCACCTAGAACGATAATTCCTTTTCATTTCGAACCCATTTGGACTTTCCCACTCCTACTTAGGCCCTCAATTGATTTGAACAAGTCCTTCACTATATTGAAAAACACTTTGTTAAACTGTATAAAGATGGTATTTTGAGAGCGAAATCTGACAACATGTTAAGTACTTCTATCTCAGACCACCTAGAACAATAATTCCTTCTCATTTAGAACCCATTTGGAGTTTCCCACTCCTACTTAGGCCCTCAATTGATTTGAACAAGTCCTTCACTATATTGAAAAACACTTTTTGTTAAACTGTATAAAGATGGTATTTTGAGATCGAAATCTGAAAACGTGTTAAGTACTTCTATCTCAGACCACCTAGAACAATAATTCCTTCTCATTTAGAACCCATTTGGACTTTCCCACTCCTACTTAGGCCCTCAATTGATTTGAACAAGTCCTCCACTATATTGAAAAACACTTTTTGTTAAACTGTATAAAGATGGTATTTTGAGTGCGAAATCTGACAACGTGTTAAGTACTTCTATCTCAGACAACCTAGAACGATAATTCCTTCTTATTCATAACCCATTTGGACTTTCCCACTCCTACTTAGGCCCTCAATTGATTTGAACAATCCTTCACTATATTGAAAAACACTTCTTGTTAAACTGTATAAAGATGGTATTTTGAGTGCGAAATCTGACAACGTGTTAAGTACTTCTATCTCAGAAAACCTAGAACGATAGTTCCTTCTCATTTAGAACCCATTTGAACTTTCCCACTCCTACTTAGACCTTCAATCGATTTGAACAAGTCCTTCGCTATATTGAAAAACACTTTTTGTTTAACTGTAAAAATATGGTATTTTGAGAGCGAAATCTGACAACGTGTTAAGTACTTCTATCTCAGACCACCTAGAACAATAATTCCTTCTCATTTCGAACCCATTTGAACTTTCCCACTCCTACTTAGGCCCTCAATTGATTTGAACAAGTCCTTCACTATATTGAAAACAGCTTTTTGTTAAACTGTATAAAGATGGTATTTTGAGTGCGAAATCTGACGTGTTAAGTACTTCTATCTCAGACCACCTAGAACGATAATCCCTTCTTATTTAGAACCCATTTGGACTTTCCCACTCCTACTTAGGCCCTCAATTGATTTGAACAAGTCCTTCGCTATATTGAAGAACACTTTTTGTTAAACTGTATAAAGATGGTATTTTGAGAGCGAAATCTGACAACGCGTTAAGTACTTCTATCTCAGACCACCTAGAACGATAATTCCTTCTCATTTAGAACCCATTTGGACTTTCCCACTCCTACTTAGGCCCTCATTTGATTTGAACAAGTCCTTCACTATATTGAAAAACACTTTTTGTTAAACTGTATAAAGATGGTATTTTGAGAGCGAAATCTGACAACGTGTTAAGTACTTCTATCTCAGACCACCTAGAACGATAGTTCTTTCTTATTTAGAACCCATTTGGACTTTCCCACTCCTACTTAGGCCCTCAATTGATTTGAACAAGTCCTTCGCTATATTGAAAAACACTTTTTGTTAAACTGTATAAAGGTGGTATTTTGAGAGCGAAATCTGACAACGTGTTAAGTACTTCTATCTCAGACCACCTAGAACGATAATTCCTTCTCATTTAGAACCCATTTGGACATTCCCACTCCTACTTAGGCCCTCAATTGATTTGAACAAGTCCTTCACTATATTGAAAAACACTTTTTGTTAAAGTGTATAAAGATGGTATTTCGAGAGCGAAATCTGACAACGTGTTAAGTACTTCTATCTCAGACCACCTAGAACGATAGTTCCTTCTCATTTAGAACTCATTTGGACTTTCCCACTCCTACTTAGGCCCTCAATTGATTTGATCAAGTCCTTCACTATATTGAAAAACACTTTTTGTTAAACTGTATAAAGATGGTATTTTGAGTGCGAAATCTGACAACGTGTTAAGTACTTCTATCTCAGAAAACCTAGAACGATAGTTCCTTCTCATTTAGACCCGTTTGAACTTTCCCACTCCTACTTAGGCCCTCAATTGATTTGAACAAGTCCTTCGCTATATTGAAAACAACTTCTTTTTAAACTGTATAAAGATGGTATTTTGAGTGCGAAATCTGACAACGTGTTAAGTACTTCTATCTCAGACAACCTAAAACGATAGCTCCTTCTCATTTAGAACTCATTTGGACTTTCCCACTCCTACTTAGGCCCTAATTGATTTGATCAAGTCCTTCACTATATTGAAAAACACTTTTTGTTAAACTGTATAAAGATGGTATTTTGAGTGCGAAATCTGACAACGTGTTAAGTTCTTCTATCTTAGAAAACCTAGAACGATAGTTCCTTCTCATTTAGAACCCATTTGAACTTTCCCACTCCTACTTAGGCCCTCAATTGATTTGAACAAGTCCTTCGCTATATTGAAAACAACTTTTTGTTAAACTGTATAAAGATGGTATTTTGAGTGCGAAATCTGACAACCTGTTAAGTACTTCTATCTCAGACCACCTAGAACGATAATTCCTTCTTATTTATAACCCATTTGGACTTTCCCACTCCTACTTAGGCCCTCAATTGATTTGAACAATCCTTCACTATATTGAAAAACACTTTTTGTTAAACTGTATAAAGATGGTATTTTGAGTGCGAAATCTGACAACGTGTTAAGTACTTCTATCTCAGACAACCTAGAACGATAGTTCCTTCTCATTTAGAACCCATTTGAACTTTCCCACTCCTACTTAGGCCCTCAATTGATTTGAACAAGTCCTTCGCTATATTGAAAACAACTTTTTGTTAAACTGTATAAAGATGGTATTTTGAGTGCGAAATCTGACAAAGTGTTAAGTACTTCTATCTCAGACCACCTAGAACGATATTTCCTTCTTATTTAGAACCCATTTGGACTTTCCCACTCCTACTCAGGCCCTCAATTGATTTGAACAAGTCCTTCACTATATTGAAAAACACTTTTTGTTAAACTGTATAAAGATGGTATTTTGAGAGCGAAATCTGACAACGTGTTAAGTACTTCTATCTCAGACCACCTAGAACGATAATTCCTTCTGATTTCAAACCCATTTGAACTTTCCCACTCCTACTTAGGCCCTCAATTGATTTGAACAAGTCTTTCACTGTATTGAAAACAGCTTTTTGTTAAACTGTATAAAGATGGTATTTTGAGAGCGAAATCTGACAACGTGTTAAGTACTTCTATCTCAGACCACCTAGAACGATAATCCCTTCTTATTTAGAACCCATTTGGACTTTCCCAATCCTACTTAGGCCCTCAATTGATTTGAACAAGTCCTTCGCTATATTGAAAAACACTTTGTTAAACTGTATAAAGATGGTATTTTGAGAGCGAAATCTGACAACGTGTTAAGTTCTTCTATCTCAGACCACCTAGAACGTTAATTCCTTCTCATTTCGAACCCATTTGGACTTTCCCACTCCTACTTAGGCCCTCAATTGATTTGAACACGTCCTTCACTATATTGAAAAACACTTTTTGTTAAACTGTATAAAGATGGTATTTTGAGTGCGAAATCTGACAACGTGTTAAGTACATCTATCTCAGACCACCTAGAACGATAATCCCTTCTTATTTAGAACCCATTTGGACTTTCCCACTCCTACTTAGGCCCTCAATTGATTTGAACACGTCCTTCACTATATTGAAAAACACTTTTTGTTAAACTGTATAAAGATGGTATTTTGAGTGCGAAATCTGACAACGTGTTAAGTACTTCTATCTCAGACCACCTAGAACGATAATCCCTTCTTATTTAGAACCCATTTGGACTTTCCCACTCCTACTTAGGCCCTCAATTGATTTGAACAAGTCCTTCACTATATTGAAAAACACTTTTTGTTAAACTGTATAAAGATGGTATTTTGAGAGCGAAATCTGACAACGTGTTAAGTACTTCTATCTCAGACCACCTAGAACGATAGTTCCTTCTCATTTAGAACCCATTTGGACTTTCCCACTCCTACTTAGGCCCTCAATTGATTTGAACAAGTCCTTCACTATATTGAAAACAACTTTTTATTAAACTGTATAAAGATGGTATTTTGAATGCGAAAACTGACAACGTGTTAAGTACTTCTATCTCAGACCACCTAGAACGATAGTTCCTTCTCATTTAGAACCCATTTGGACTTTCCCACTCCTACTTAGGCCCTCAATTGATTTGAACAAGTCCTTCACTATATTGAAAAACACTTTTTGTTAAACTGTATAAAGATGGTATTTTGAGAGCGAAATCTGACAACGTGTTAAGTACTTCTATCTCAGACCACCTAGAACGATAATCCCTTCTTATTTAGAACCCATTTGGACTTTCCCACTCCTACTTAGGCCCTCAATTGATTTGAACAAGTCCTTCGCTATATTGAAAAACACTTTGTTAAACTGTATAAAGATGGTATTTTGAGAGCGAAATCTGACAACGTGTTAAGTTCTTCTATCTCAGACCACCTAGAACGATAGTTCCTTCTCATTTAGAACCCATTTGGACTTTCCCACTCCTACTTAGGCCCTCAATTGATTTGAACAAGTCCTTCACTATATTGAAAACAACTTTTTATTAAACTGTATAAAGATGGTATTTTGAATGCGAAAACTGACAACGTGTTAAGTACTTCTATCTCAGACAACCTAAAACGATAGTTCTTTCTCACTTAGAACCCATTTGAACTTTCCCACTCCTACTTAGGCAGTCAATAGATTTGAACAAGTCCTTCGCTATATTGAAAACAACTTTTTGTTAAACTGTATAAAGATGGTATTTTGAGTGCGAAATCTGACAACGTGTTAAGTACTTCTATCTCAGACCACCTAGAACGATAATCCCTTCTTATTTAGAACCCATTTGGACTTTCCCACTCCTACTTAGGCCCTCAATTGATTTGAACAAGTCCTTCGCTATATTGAAAAACACTTTGTTAAACTGTATAAAGATGGTATTTTGAGAGCGAAATCTGACAACGTGTTAAGTTCTTCTATCTCAGACCACCTAGAACGTTAATTCCTTCTCATTTCGAACCCATTTGGACTTTCCCACTCCTACTTAGGCCCTCAATTGATTTGAACACGTCCTTCACTATATTGAAAAACACTTTTTGTTAAACTGTATAAAGATGGTATTTTGAGTGCGAAATCTGACAACGTGTTAAGTACTTCTATCTCAGACCACCTAGAACGATAATCCCTTCTTATTTAGAACCCATTTGAACTTTCCCACTCCTACTTAGGCCCTCAATTGATTTGAACAAGTCCTTCGCTATATTGAAAAACACTTTGTTAAACTGTATAAAGATGGTATTTTGAGAGCGAAATCTGACAACGTGTTAAGTTCTTCTATCTCAGACCACCTAGAACGTTAATTCCTTCTCATTTCGAACCCATTTGGACTTTCCCACTCCTACTTAGGCCCTCAATTGATTTGAACAAGTCCTTCACTATATTGAAAAACACTTTTTGTTAAACTGTATAAAGATGGTATTTTGAGAGCGAAATCTGACAACGTGTTAAGTACTTCTATCTCAGACCACCTAGAACGATAGTTCCTTCTCATTTAGAACCCATTTGGACTTTCCCACTCCTACTTAGGCCCTCAATTGATTTGAACAAGTCCTTCACTATATTGAAAACAACTTTTTATTAAACTGTATAAAGATGGTATTTTGAGTGCGAAAACTGACAACGTGTTAAGTACTTCTATCTCAGACCACCTAGAACGATAGTTCCTTCTCATTTAGAACCCATTTGGACTTTCCCACTCCTACTTAGGCCCTCAATTGATTTGAACAAGTCCTTCGCTATATTGAAAACAACTTTTTGTTAAACTGTATAAAGATGGTATTTTGAGTGCGAAATCTGACAACGTGTTAAGTACTTCTATCTCAGACCACCTAGAACGATAATCCCTTCTTATTTAGAACCCATTTGGACTTTCCCACTCCTACTTAGGCCCTCAATTGATTTGAACAAGTCCTTCGCTATATTGAAAAACACTTTGTTAAACTGTATAAAGATTGTATTTTGAGAGCGAAATCTGACAACGTGTTAAGTTCTTCTATCTCAGACCACCTAGAACGTTAATTCCTTCTCATTTCGAACCCATTTGGACTTTCCCACTCCTACTTAGGCCCTCAATTGATTTGAACAAGTCCTTCACTATATTGAAAAACACTTTTTGTTAAACTGTATAAAGATGGTATTTTGAGAGCGAAATCTGACAACGTGTTAAGTACTTCTATCTCAGACCACCTAGAACAATAGTTCCTTCTCATTTAGAACCCATTTGGACTTTCCCACTCCTACTTAGGCCCTCAATTGATTTGAACAAGTCCTTCACTATATTGAAAACAATTTTTTATTAAACTGTATAAAGATGGTATTTTGAGTGCGAAAACTGACAACGTGTTAAGTACTTCTATCTCAGACCACCTAGAACGATAGTTCTTTCTCATTTAGAACCCATTTGGACTTTCCCACTCCTACTTAGGCCCTCAATTGATTTGAACAAGTCCTTCGCTATATTGAAAAACACTTTGTTAAACTGTATAAAGATGGTATTTTGAGAGCGAAATCTGACAACGTGTTAAGTTCTTCTATCTCAGACCACGTAGAACGTTAATTCCTTCTCATTTCGAACCCATTTGGACTTTCCCACTCCTACTTAGGCCCTCAATTGATTTGAACAAGTCCTTCACTATATTGAAAAACACTTTTTGTTAAACTGTATAAAGATGGTATTTTGAGAGCGAAATCTGACAACGTGTTAAGTACTTCTATCTCAGACCACCTAGAACGATAGTTCCTTCTCATTTAGAACCCATTTGGACTTTCCCACTCCTACTTAGGCCCTCAATTGATTTGAACAAGTCCTTCACTATATTGAAAACAACTTTTTATTAAACTGTATAAAGATGGTATTTTGAGTGCGAAAACTGACAACGTGTTAAGTACTTCTATCTCAGACCACCTAGAACGATAGTTCCTTCTCATTTAGAACCCATTTGGACTTTCCCACTCCTACTTAGGCCCTCAATTGATTTGAACAAGTCCTTCGCTATATTGAAAAACACTTTGTTAAACTGTATAAAGATGGTATTTTGAGAGCGAAATCTGACAACGTGTTAAGTTCTTCTATCTCAGACCACGTAGAACGTTAATTCCTTCTCATTTCGAACCCATTTGGACTTTCCCACTCCTACTTAGGCCCTCAATTGATTTGAACGAGTCCTTCACTATATTGAAAAACACTTTTTGTTAAACTGTATAAAGATGGTATTTTGAGAGCGAAATCTGACAACGTGTTAAGTACTTCTATCTCAGACCACCTAGAACGATAGTTCCTTCTCATTTAGAACCCATTTGGACTTTCCCACTCCTACTTAGGCCCTCAATTGATTTGAACGAGTCCTTCACTATATTGAAAACAACTTTTTGTTAAACTGTATAAAGATTGTTTTTTGAGTGCGAAATCTGACAACGTGTTAAGTACTTCTATCTCAGACCACCTAGAACGATAATCCCTTCTCATTTAGAGCCCATTTGGATTTTTCCACTCCTATTTAGGCCCTCAATTGATTTGAACAAGTCCTTCGCTATATTGAAAACAACTTTTTGTTAAACTGTATAAAGATGGTATTTTGAGTGCGAAATCTGACAACGTGTTAAGTACTTCTATCTCAGACCACCTAGAACGATAATCCCTTCTTATTTAGAACCCATTTGGACTTTCCCACTCCTACTTAGGCCCTCAATTGATTTGAACAAGTCCTTCGCTATATTGAAAAACACTTTGTTAAACTGTATAAAGATGGTATTTTGAGAGCGAAATCTGACAACGTGTTAAGTTCTTCTATCTCAGACCACCTAGAACGTTAATTCCTTCTCATTTCGAACCCATTTGGACTTTCCCACTCCTACTTAGGCCCTCAATTGATTTGAACACGTCCTTCACTATATTGAAAAACACTTTTTGTTAAACTGTATAAAGATGGTATTTTGAGAGCGAAATCTGACAACGTGTTAAGTTCTTCTATCTCAGACCACCTAGAACGTTAATTCCTTCTGATTTCGAACCCATTTGGACTTTCCCACTCCTACTTAGTCCCTCAATTGATTTGAACACGTCCTTCACTATATTGAAAAACACTTTTTGTTAAACTGTATAAAGATGGTATTTTGAGTGCGAAATCTGACAACGTGTTAAGTACTTCTATCTCAGACCACCTAGAACGATAATCCCTTCTTATTTAGAACCCATTTGGACTTTCCCACTCCTACTTAGGCCCTCAATTGATTTGAACAAGTCCTTCGCTATATTGAAAAACACTTTGTTAAACTGTATAAAGATGGTATTTTGAGAGCGAAATCTGACAACGTGTTAAGTTCTTCTATCTCAGACCACCTAGAACGTTACTTCCTTCTCATTTCGAACCCATTTGGACTTTCCCACTCCTACTTAGGCCCTCAATTGATTTGAACAAGTCCTTCACTATATTGAAAAACACTTTTTGTTAAACTGTATAAAGATGGTATTTTGAGAGCGAAATCTGACAACGTGTTAAGTACTTCTATCTCAGACCACCTAGAACGATAGTTCCTTCTCATTTAGAACCCATTTGGACTTTCCCACTCCTACTTAGGCCCTCAATTGATTTGAACAAGTCCTTCACTATATTGAAAACAACTTTTTATTAAACTGTATAAAGATGGTATTTTGAGTGCGAAAACTGACAACGTGTTAAGTACTTCTATCTCAGACCACCTAGAACGATAGTTCCTTCTCATTTAGAACCCATTTGGACTTTCCCACTCCTACTTAGGCCCTCAATTGATTTGAACAAGTCCTTCACTATATTGAAAAACACTTTTTGTTAAACTGTATAAAGATGGTATTTTGAGAGCGAAATCTGACAACGTGTTAAGTACTTCTATCTCAGACAACCTAGAACGATAGTTCCTTCTCATTTAGAACCCATTTGAACTTTCCCACTCCTACTTAGGCCCTCAATTGATTTGAACAAGTCCTTCGCTATATTGAAAACAACTTTTTGTTAAACTGTATAAAGATGGTATTTTGAGTGCGAAATCTGACAACGTGTTAAGTACTTCTATCTCAGACCACCTAGAACGATAATCCCTTCTTATTTAGAACCCATTTGGACTTTCCCACTCCTACTTAGGCCCTCAATTGATTTGAACAAGTCCTTCGCTATATTGAAAAACACTTTGTTAAACTGTATAAAGATGGTATTTTGAGAGCGAAATCTGACAACGTGTTAAGTTCTTCTATCTCAGACCACCTAGAACGTTAATTCCTTCTCATTTCGAACCCATTTGGACTTTCCCACTCCTACTTAGGCCCTCAATTGATTTGAACACGTCCTTCACTATATTGAAAAACACTTTTAGTTAAACTGTATAAAGATGGTATTTTGAGAGCGAAATCTGACAACGTGTTAAGTACTTCTATCTCAGACCACCTAGAACGATAGCTCCTTCTAATTTAGAACACATTTGGACTTTCCCACTCCTACTTAGGCCCTCAATTGATTTGAACAAGTCCTTCACTATATTGAAAACAACTTTTTGTTAAACTGTATAAAGATGGTATTTTGAGTGCGAAAACTGACAACGTGTTAAGTACTTCTATCTCAGACAACCTAGAACGATAGTTCCTTCTCATTTAGAACCCATTTGAACTTTCCCACTCCTACTTAGGCCCTCAATTGATTTGAACAAGTCCTTCGCTATATTGAAAACAACTTTTTGTTAAACTGTATAAAGATGGTATTTTGAGAGCGAAATCTGACAACGTGTTAAGTACTTCTATCTCAGACCACCTAGAACGATAATTCCTTCTCATTTCGAACCCATTTGAACTTTCCCACTCCTACTTAGGCCCTCAATTGATTTGAACAAGTCTTTCACTGTATTTAAAAACAGCTTTTTGTTAAACTGTATAAAGATGGTATTTTGAGAGCGAAATCTGACAACGTGTTAAGTACTTCTATCTCAGACCACCTAGAACGATAATCCCTTCTTTTTTAGAACCCATTTGGACTTTCCCACTCCTACTTAGGCCCTCAATTGATTTGAACAAGTCCTTCGCTATATTGAAAAACACTTTTTGTTAAACTGTATAAAGATGGTATTTTGAGAGCGAAATCTGACAACGTGTTAAGTACTTCTATCTCAGACCACCTAGAACGATAGTTCCTTCTCATTTCGAACCCATTTGGACTTTCCCACTCCTACTTAGGCCCTCAATTGATTTGAACAAGTCCTTCACTATATTGAAAAACACTTTTTGTTAAACTGTATAAAGATGGTATTTTGAGAGCGAAATCTGACAACGTGTTAAGTACTTCTATCTCAGACCACCTAGAACGATAGTTCCTTCTCATTTAGAACCCATTTGGACTTTCCCACTCCTACTTAGGCCCTCAATTGATTTGAACAAGTCCTTCACTATATTGAAAACAACTTTTTGTTAAACTGTATAAAGATGGTATTTTGAGTGCGAAATCTGACAACGTGTTAAGTACTTCTATCTCAGACCACCTAGAACAATAATTCCTTCTCATTTAGAACCTATTTGAACTTTCCCACTCCTACTTAGGCCCTCAATTGATTTGAACAAGTCCTTCACTATATTGAAAAACACTTTGTTAAACTGTATAAAGATGGTATTTTGAGTGCGAAATCTGACAACGTGTTAAGTACTTCTATCTCAGACCACCTAGAACGCTAATCCCTCCTCAATTAGAACCCATTTGGACTTTCCCACTCCTACTTAGGCCCTCAATTGATTTGAACAAGTCCTTCACTATATTGAAGAACACTTTGTTAAACTGTATAAAGATGGTATTTTGAGAGCGAAATCTGACAACGTGTTAAGTACTTCTATCTCAGACCACCTAGAACGATAGTTCTTTCTCATTTAGAACCCATTGAACTTTCCCACTCCTACTTAGGCCCTCAATTGATTTGAACAATTCCTTCACTATATTGAAAACAACTTTTTCTTAAACTGTATAAAGATGGTATTTTGAGTGCGAAATCTGACAACGTGTTAAGTACTTCTATCTCAGACCACCTAGAACGATAATTCCTTCTCGTTTAGAACCCAATTGGACTTTCCCACTCCTACTTAGGCCCTCAATTGATTTGAACAAGTCCTTCACTATATTGAAAACAACTTTTTGTTAAACTGTATAAAGATGGTATTTTGAGTGCGAAATCTGACAACGTGTTAAGTACTTCTATCTCAGACCACCTAGAACAACAATTTCTTCTCATTAAGAACCCATTTGGAATTTCCCACTCCTACTTAGGCCCTCAATTGATTTGAACAAGTCCTCCACTATATTGAAAAACACTTTTTATAAAACTGTATAAAGATGGTATTTTGAGAGCGAAATCTGACAACGTGTTAAGTACTTCTATCTCAGACCACCTAGAACGATAGTTCCTTCTCATTTAGAACCCATTTGGACTTTCCCACTCCTACTTAGGCCCTCAATTGATTTGAACAAGTCCTTCACTATATTGAAAAACACTTTTTGTTAAACTGTATAAAGATGGTGTTTTGAGTCCGAAATCTGACAACGTGTTAAGTACTTCTATCTCAGACCACATAGAACGATAATCCCTTCTCATTTAGAGCCCATTTGGACTTTCCCACTCCTACTTAGGCCCTCAATTGATTTGAACAAGTCCTTCACTATATTGAAAAACACTTTTTGTTAAACTGTATAAAGATGGTATTTTGAGTGCGAAATCTGACAACGTGTTAAGTACTTCTATCTCAGACCACCTAGAACGATAATCCCTTCTCATTTAGAGCCCATTTGGACTTTCCAACTCCTACTTAGGCCCTCAATTGATTTGAACAAGTCCTTCACTATATTGAAAACAACTTTTTGTTAAACTGTATAAAGATGGTGTTTTGAGTCCGAAATCTGACAACGTGTTAAGTACTTCTATCTCAGACCACATAGAACGATAATCCCTTCTCATTTAGAGCCCATTTGGACTTTCCCACTCCTACTTAGGCCCTCAATTGATTTGAACAAGTCCTCCACTATAATATTGAAAAACACTTTTTATTAAACTGTATAAAGATGGTATTTTGAGAGCGAAATCTGACAACGTGTTAAGTACTTCTATCTCAGACAACCTAGAACGATAGTTCCTTCTCATTTAGAACCCATTTGGACTTTCCCACTCCTACTTAGGCCCTCAATTGATTTGAACAAGTCCATCACTATATTGAAAACAACTTTTTGTTAAACTGTATAAAGATGGTAATTTGAGTGCGAAATCTGACATCGTGTTAAGTACTTCTATCTCAGACCACCTAGAACAATAGTTCCTTCTCATTTAGAACCTATTTGGACTTTCCCACTCCTACTTAGGCCCTCAATTGATTTGAACAAGTCCTTCACTATATTGAAAAACACTTTTTGTTAAACTGTATAAAGATAGTATTTTGAGTGCGAAATCTGACAACGTGTTAAGGACTTCTATCTCAGACCACCTTGAACGATAATCCCTTCTCATTTAGAGCCCATTTGGACTTTCCCACTCCTACTTAGGCCCTCAATTGATTTGAACAAGTCCTTCACTAGATTGAAAAACACTTTTTGTTAAACTGTATAAAGATGGTATTTTGAGTGCGGAATCTGACAACGTGTTAAGTACTTCTAACTCAGACCACCTAGAACGATAATCCCTTCTCATTTAGAGCCCATTTGGACTTTCCCACTCCTACTTAGGCCCTCAATTGATTTGAACAAGTCCTTCACTATATTGAAAAACACTTTTTGTTAAACTGTATAAAGATGGTATTTTGAGTGCGAAATCTGACAACGTGTTAAGTACTTCTATCTCAGACCACCTAGAACGACAATTCCTTCTCATTTAGAGCCCATTTGGACTTTCCCACTCCTACTTAGGCCCTCAATTGATTTGAACAAGTCCTTCACTATATTGAAAACAACTTTTTGTTAAACTGTATAAAGATGGTATTTTGAGTGGGAAATCTGGCAACGTGTTAAGTACTTCTATCTCAGACCACCTACAACGATATTTCCTTCTCATTTAGAACCCATTTGGACTTTCCCACTCCTACTTAGGCCCTCAATTGATTCGAACAAGTCCTTCACTATATTGAAAACAACTTTTTGTAAAACTGTATAAAGATGGTATTTTGAGTGCGAAATATGACAACGTGTTAAGTACTTCTATCTCAGACCACCTAGAACAATAATCCATTCTCATTTAGAGCACATTTGGACTTTCCCACTCCTACTTAGGCCCTCAATTGATTTGAACAAGTCCTTCACTATATTGTAAACAACTTTTTGTTAAACTGTATAAAGATGGTATTTTGAGTGCGAAATCTGGCAACGTGTTAAGTACTTCTATCTCAAACCACCTACAACGATATTTCCTTCTCATTTAGAACCCATTTGGATTTTCCCACTCCTACTTAGGCCCTCAATTGATTTGAACAAGTCCTTCACTATATTGAAAACAACTTTTTGTTAAACTGTATAAAGATGGTATTTTGAGTGCGAAATCTGACAACGTGTTAAGTACTTCTATCTCAGACCACCTAGAACGATAATCCCTTCTAATTTAGAGCCCATTTGGACTTTCCCACTCCTACTTAGGCCCTCAATTGATTTGAACAAGTACTTCACTATATTGAAAAACACTTTGTTAAACTGTATAAAGATGGTAATTTGAGTGCGAAATCTGACAACGTGTTAAGTACTTCTATCTCAGACCACCTAGAACGATAGTCCCTTCTCATTTAGAGCCCATTTGGACTTTCCCACTCCTACTTAGGCCCTCAATTCATTTGAACAAGTCCTTCACTATATTGAAAACAACTTTTTGTTAAACTGTATAAAGATGGTATTTTGAGTGCGAAATCTTACAACGTGTTAAGTACTTCTATCTCAGACCACCTACAACGATATTTCCGTCTCATTTAGAACCCATTTGGACTTTCCCACTCCTACTTAGGCCCTCAATTGATTTGAACAAGTCCTTCACTATATTGAAAACAACTTTTTGTTAAACTGTATAAAGATGGTATTTTGAGTGCGAAATCTGACAACGTGTTAAGTACTTCTATCTCAGACCACCTAGAACGATAATTCCTTCTCATTTAGAGCCTATTTGGACTTTCCCACTCCTACTTAGGCCCTCAATTGATTTGAACAAGTCCTTCACTATATTGAAAAACACTTTTTGATAAACTGTATAAAGATGGTACTTTGAGTGCGAAATCTGACAAAGTGTTAAGTACTTCTATCTCAGACCACCTAGAACGATAATCCCTTCTCATTTAGAGCCCATTTGGACTTTCCCACTCCTACTTAGGCCCTCAATTGATTTGAACAAGTCCTTCACTATATTGAAAAACACTTTTTGTTAAACTGTATAAAGATGGTATTTTGAGTGCGAAATCTGACAACGTGTTAAGTACTTCTATCTCAGACCACCTAGAACGATAATGCCTTCCCATTTAGAGCACATTTGGACTTTCCCACTCCTACTTAGGCCCTCAATTGATTTGAACAAGTCCTTCACTATATTGAAAAACACTTTGTTAAAATGTATAAAGATGGTATTTTGAGTGCGAAATCTGACAATGTGTTAAGTACTTCTATCTCAGACCACCTAGAACGATAATCCCTTCTCATTTAGAGCCCATTTGGACTTTCCCACTCCTACTTAGGCCCTCAATTCATTTGAACAAGTCCTTCACTATATTGAAAACAACTTTTTGTTAAACTGTATAAAGATGATATTTTGAGTGCGAAATCTGACAACGTGTTAAGTACTTCTATCTCAGACAACCTAGAACGATAGTTCCTTCTCATTTAGAACCCATTTGGACTTTCCCACTCCTACTTAGGCCCTCAATTGATTTGAACAAGTCCTTCGCTATATTGAAAACAACTTTTTGATAAACTGTATAAAGATGGTACTTTGAGTGCGAAATCTGACAACGTGTTAAGTACTTCTATCTCAGACCACCTAGAACGATAATCCCTTCTTATTTAGAACCAATTTGGACTTTCCCACTCCTACTTAGGCCTTCAATCGATTTGAACAAGTCCTTCGCTATATTGAAAACAACCTTTTGTTAAACTGTATAAAGATTGTTTTTTGAGTGCGAAATCTGACAACGTGTTAAGTACTTCTATCTCAGACAACCTAGAACGATAGTTCCTTCTCATTTAGAACCCATTTGGACTTTCCCACTCCTCCTTAGGCCCTCAACTGATTTGAACGAGTCCTTCACTATATTGAAAACAACCTTTTGTTAAACTGTATAAAGATTGTTTTTTGAGTGCGAAATCTGACAACGTGTTAAGTACTTCTATCTCAGACAACCTAGAACGATAGTTCCTTCTCATTTAGAACCCATTTGGACTTTCCCACTCCTACTTAGGCCCTCAATTGATTTGAACAAGTCCTTCACTATATTGAAAACAACTTTTTGTTAAACTGTATAAAGATGGTATTTTGAGTGCGAAATCTGACAACGTGTTAAGTACTTCTATCTCAGACCACCTAGAACGATAATCCCTTCTTATTTAGAACCAATTTGGACTTTCCCACTCCTACTTAGGCCTTCAATCGATTTGAACAAGTCCTTCGCTATATTGAAAAACACTTTTTGTTTAACTGTAAAAATATGGTATTTTGAGAGCGAAATCTGACAACGTGTTAAGTACTTCTATCTCAGACAACCTAGAACGATAGTTCCTTCTCATTTAGAACCCATTTGGACTTTCCCACTCCTACTTAGGCCCTCAATTGATTTGAACAAGTCCTTCGCTATATTGAAAACAACTTTTTGTTAAACTGTATAAAGATGGTATTTTGAGTGCGAAATCTGACAACGTGTTAAGTACTTCTATCTCAGACCACCTAGAAGGATAATCCCTTCTCATTTAGAGCCCATTTGGACTTTCCCACTCCTACTTAGGCCCTCAATTGATTTGAACAAGTCCTTCACTATATTGAAAAACACTTTTTGTTAAACTGTATAAAGATGGTATTTTGAGTGCGAAATCTGACAACGTGTTAAGTACTTCTATCTCAGACCACCTAGAACGATAATCCCTTCTCATTTAGAGCCCATTTGGACTTTCCCACTCCTACTTAGACCCTCAATTGATTTGAACAAGTCCTTCACTATATTGAAAACAACTTTTTGTTAAACTGTATAAAGATGGTATTTTGAGTGCGAAATCTGACAACGTGTTAAGTACTTCTATCTCAGACAACCTAGAACGATAGTTCCTTCTCATTTAGAACCCATTTGGACTTTCCCACTCCTACTTAGGCCCTCAATTGATTTGAACAAGTCCTTCACTATATTGAAAACAACTTTTTGTTAAACTGTATAAAGATGGTATTTTGAGTGCGAAATCTGACAACGTGTTAAGTACTTCTATCTCAGACCACCTAGAACGATAATTCCTTCTCATGTAGAACCCATTTGGACTTTCCCACTCCTACTTAGGCCCTCAATTGATTTGAACAAGTCCTTCACTATATTGAAAAACACTTTTTATTAAACTGTATAAAGATGGTATTTTGAGAGCGAAATCTGACAACGTGTTAAGTACTTCTATCTCAGACCACCTAGAACGATAGTTTCTTCTCATTTAGAACCCATTTGGACTTTCCCACTCCTCCTTAGGCCCTCAACTGATTTGAACGAGTCCTTCACTATATTGAAAACAACTTTTTGTTAAACTGTATAAAGATTGTTTTATGAGTGCGAAATCTGACAACGTGTTAAGTACTTCTATCTCAGACCACCTAGAACGATAATCCCTTCTCATTTAGAGCCCATTTGGACTTTCCCACTCCTACTTAGACCCTCAATTGATTTGAACAAGTCCTTCACTATATTGAAAACAACTTTTTGTTAAACTGTATAAAGATGGTATTTTGAGTGCGAAATCTGACAACGTCTTAAGTACTTCTATCTCAGACCACCTAGAACGATAATTCCTTCTCATTTAGAACCCATTTGGACTTTCCCCACTCCTACTTAGGCCCTCAATTTATTTGAACAAGTCCTTCACTATATTGAAAAACACTTTTTGTTAAACTGTATAAAGATGGTATTTTGAGATCGAAATCTGACAACGTGTTAAGTACTTCTATCTCAGACCACCTAGAACAATAATTCCTTCTCATCTAGAACCCATTTGGACTTTCCCACTCCTACTTAGGCCCTCAATTGATTTGAACAAGTCCTTCACTATATTGAAAACAACTTTTTGTTAAACTGTATAAAGATGGTATTTTGAGTGCGAAATCTGACAACGTGTTAAGTACTTCTATCTCAGACCACCTAGAACGATAATTCCTTCTCATTTAGAACCCATTTGGAGTTTCCCACTCCTACTTAGGCCCTCAATTGATTTGAACAAGTCCTTCACTATATTGAAAAACACTTTTTATTAAACTGTATAAAGATGGTATTTTGAGAGCGAAATCTGACAACGTGTTAAGTACTTCTATCTCAGACCACCTAGAACGATAGTTCCTTCTCATTTAGAACCCATTTGGACTTTCCCACTCCTCCTTAGGCCCTCAACTGATTTGAACGAGTCCTTCACTATATTGAAAACAACCTTTTGTTAAACTGTATAAAGATTGTTTTTTGAGTGCGAAATCTGACAACGTGTTAAGTACTTCTATCTCAGACCACCTGGAACGATAGTTCCTTCTCATTTAGAACCCATTTGGACTTTCCCACTCCTACTTAGGCCCTAAATTGATTTGAACAAGTCCTTCACTATATTGAAAAACACTTTTTGTTAAACTGTATAAAGATGGTATTTTGAGCGCGAAATCTGACAACGTGTTAAGTACTTCTATCTCAGACCACCTAGAACGATAATCCCTTCCCATTTAGAGCCCATTTGAACTTTCCCACTCCTACATAGGCCCTCAATTGATTTGAACAAGTCCTTCACTATATTGAAAAACACTTTTTGTTAAACTGTATAAAGATGGTATTTTGAGTGCGAGATCTGACAACGTGTTAAGTACTTCTATCTCAGACCACCTAGAACGATAATCCCTTCTCATTTAGAGCCCATTTGGACTTTCCCACTCCTACTTAGGCCCTCAATTGATTTGAACAAGTCCTCCACTATATTGAAAAACACTTTTTATTAAACTGTATAAAGATGGTATTTTGAGAGCGAAATCTGACAACGTGTTGAGTACTTCTATCTCAGACAACCTAGAACGATAGTTCCTTCTCATTTAGAACCCATTTGGACTTTCCCACTCCTACTTAGGCCCTCAATTGATTTGAACAAGTCCTTCACTATATTGAAAACAACTTTTTGTTAAACTGCATAAAGATGGTATTTTGAGTGCGAAATCTGACAACGTGTTAAGTACTTCTATCTCAGACCACCTAGAACGATAACTCCTTCTCATTCAGAACCCATTTGGATTTTCCCACTCCTACTTAGGCCCTCAATTGATTTGAACAAGTCCTTCACTATATTGAAAAACACTTTTTATTAAACTGTATAAAGATGGTATTTTGAGAGCGAAATCTGACAACGTGTTAAGTACTTCTATCTCAGACCACCTAGAACGATAATCCCTTCTCATTTAGAGCCCATTTGGACTTTCCCACTCCTACTTAGGCCCTCAATTGATTTGAACAAGTCCTCCACTATATTGAAAAACACTTTTTATTAAACTGTATAAAGATGGTATTTTGAGAGCGAAATCTGACAACGTGTTGAGTACTTCTATCTCAGACAACCTAGAACGATAGTTCCTTCTCATTTAGAACCCATTTGGACTTTCCCACTCCTACTTAGGCCCTCAATTGATTTGAACAAGTCCTTCACTATTTTGAAAACAACTTTTTGTTAAACTGTATAAAGATGGTATTTTGAGTGCGAAATCTGACAACGTGTTAAGTACTTCTATCTAAGACCACCTAGAACGATAACTCCTTCTCATTCAGAACCCATTTGGATTTTCCCACTCCTATTTAGGCCCTCAATTGATTTGAACAAGTCCTTCACTATATTGAAAAACACTTTTTATTAAACTGTATAAAGATGGTATTTTGAGAGCGAAATCAGACAACGTGTTAAGTACTTCTATCTCAGACCACCTAGAACGATAGTTCCTTCTCTTTTAGAACTCATTTGGACTTTCCCACTCCTACTTAGGCCCTCAATTGATTTGAACAAGTCCTTCACTATATTGAAAACAATTTTTTGTTAAACTGTATAAAGATGGTATTTTGAGAGCGAAATCTGACAACGTGTTAAGTACTTCTATCTCAGACCACCTAGAACGACAATTCCTTCTCATTTAGAACCCATTTGGACTTTCCCACTCCTACTTAGGCCCTCAATTGATTTGAACAAGTCCTTCACTATTTTGAAAACAACTTTTTGTTAAACTGTATAAAGATGGTATTTTGAGTGCGAAATCTGACAACGTGTTAAGTACTTCTATCTAAGACCACCTAGAACGATAACTCCTTCTCATTCAGAACCCATTTGGATTTTCCCACTCCTATTTAGGCCCTCAATTGATTTGAACAAGTCCTTCACTATATTGAAAAACACTTTTTATTAAACTGTATAAAGATGGTATTTTGAGAGCGAAATCAGACAACGTGTTAAGTACTTCTATCTCAGACCACCTAGAACGATAGTTCCTTCTCTTTTAGAACTCATTTGGACTTTCCCACTCCTACTTAGGCCCTCAATTGATTTGAACAAGTCCTTCACTATATTGAAAACAATTTTTTGTTAAACTGTATAAAGATGGTATTTTGAGAGCGAAATCTGACAACGTGTTAAGTACTTCTATCTCAGACCACCTAGAACGACAATTCCTTCTCATTTAGAACCCATTTGGACTTTCCCACACCTACTTAGGCCCTCAATTGATTTGAACAAGTCCTCCACTATAATGAAAAACACTTTTTATTAAACTGTATAAAGATGGTATTTTGAGAGCGAAATCTGACAACGTGTTAAGTACTTCTATCTCAGACCACCTAGAACGATAGTTCCTTCTCATTTAGAACCCATTTGGACTTTCCCACTCCTACTTAGGCCCTCAATTGATTTGAACAATCCTTCACTATATTGAAAAACACTTTTTGTTAAACTGTATAAAGATGGTATTTTGAGAGCGAAATCTGACAACGTATTAAGTACTTCTATCTCAGACCAGCTAGATCAACAATTAGCCCTCTATCAGAACTTAATAGGACTCTGACACTCCTACGTAGACCCTCAGATCATTTGAACAAGTCCTTGACTATACTGAAAGAGACTTTTTATGAAAACGCACAAGAATAATTTTTGAGCTCGAAATTTGACAACGTATTAAGAACTTTTTTCTCAGACCAGTTAGAGCAACAATTAGCCCTTTTTCAGAGCCTACTAGGACTAAGACACTCCTAGGTAGAATATCAAAACGTTGAACAAGACCTAAGCTGTAAAAACCGAAGCTGTGCGGTGCACAGCAAACCAGACCAAAAAAAGCGGAAGCAAACAAAAAAAGCGCAAAATTGAAAATCCAAGAAGAGCGCAAAGCTTCAACGAACCTTCTTGCTTTGCAAGAACACATTCCCACGATTTGGGAACACGGACCGAAAAAACCGGTCCGAAAACCGCAGCTCTGCGGTGCAGAGCAAACCAGACCGAAAGAAAGCAGCAGCTAGCCAAGCTAGCTAGAAAAGAAGCGGGAAGAACTCACCTGGCAGGAGACGACAGCAGACAGAAGAGAAGCAAAAACAAAC
The DNA here is from genome assembly GCF_964194025.1 of Convolutriloba macropyga. Lineage (NCBI taxonomy): Eukaryota > Metazoa > Xenacoelomorpha > Acoela > Convolutidae > Convolutriloba > Convolutriloba macropyga. Next base: position 56,697,637 of record NC_134475.1, on the reverse strand, counting down.
TCTGAAAAAAACATTTTGTTAGTATACATAAAAGAACATCAAAGACAACACAGGAGACGCACGGCCACCCCCACCAAGCGACCGCTCCCCCCCCCCCCCCGGCGCCAACCCCCCCCCCCCCCAAACGACCCCCCCCCAAAAAAAACACCAACCGACCAACGCCAAATTTTGGCATGAGTTCTGGAACATTGCCATGGAACTCAGAGAGCATGGAAATACATTTTGCAATGGATACGAGAATAGGTTACGATGAAGTTACGTCACGAACGGACGTCAGAAACGTCCAAAATGACCCAAATTACGGTCGACTCGCGGGCTAATTTCACTACTTTTTGAAAACAACACTATGTGATATGTATACCATTGAAACCGTCTTGAACTAAGCTGTTCATATCACTAAACAAAATGAAAAATTTCCCTCTATACACAGAGTTATTAGCAAAAATCGACCGAGTCCGATCGAAAATAGGGACGTTTCCCATGCTCGTACACAAATTTACAACTTCTGGTGAATATTTTCGCAGGTTTCATTATATCAAAAGAAAGCACGCATAATGAGCTCTCTAACTATGCAACTCAGTAGGAAAAAAAATTACTGTAGGCAGAGTTATTAACGATCGAGCCGTTGGTGCCAAATGCACCAAAAAAGGACTTGGATGACCCAAAATGCCCAACACCTTCATCAACGATTATAATTATAACAACAAAACATATATGGCGAGAATCCTCATTATCAGAGGAGTCTAAACAACCAATTCTCGGACAGTTTAATGACGATATTGAAGTCACCAGGTGACCAGACCTGGCAGTCATCCTCTTCTGGGGTTCAAAATGGGGTCAAGTTTACAGGGTAATTTCTCGAAAACGACCGAACAAAAACAAACGCCGTTGAAACAGTTATTGGCACTGCTTGAGATACGCATCATATTAAAAAATGAGCCCAATCCGTGCTTTCTTCAAGGGGTTATAGCAAAAATAAGGTACCGTACCAAATGACCCTAGAAGAGAGATACGCCACTTTCAGAGCTAAAATTGACCTTCTGAACTACAGAAAACGCACTATAAAACATATATGAGGAGAATCCTCACTATCAGGGGAGTCTAAGGAACCAATTCGTGGGGCTAAATTCGGCTTTTTTGTTGGTCTAACATGTACATACCTGAAATGTACCCGGACACGAATAGGTAAAAATGGAAGTATGTGTCCTGGCCAATTTCTCGAAAACGGCTGAAAGAAACAAAACGCCATTTACAGGGATTCAAGTACGGCTCACGCTGAGTTCAAATCAACAAACAGATCAAAAATCGGTTCACTCTACGAGGAGATATTCCAACATAAAGGTACCGTACCAAATGACTAAATAGGACAAGTACGGCGCAGGTTTCGCTAAAATTGACCACCTGGACTACGTAAAACTACATACAAAATATATATGGGGAGACTCCCCACTAACTGGGAATTCTAAATCACTATCACTTGTTGGGTAAATTGCGTGTTTTGTTGTACCGAAATTTGGGTCACCCAGAATAGCCCGAAAATTCTATTTCAAATTTGAACATTAATAACTTTTTGATTAGGCCGATTTGGGAAACGAACCAAACACTGCAAGCAAGAGGAGTTCAGTGCTAACAAAATGCGACCACTCCGGTTTAATTTGGTCCAGTACTTTAGGAGATATTAAGAAAATACTGTTCTGTACTCCATTTTTTGGGCTAAAAACGAAGCCCAAGATCTCCGGAACCGACGTAAAACAACGTGAAACAGCGTTCCCGGCGTATTTGTGGGTGTAATTCTGGTCCACTTCCACGTTCTAGGTCACGGCAAACCTTCATGATGAGGTGGGAAAAAATTTCCCACCTCACCATGAAGGTTATGGTGTTTTGTGTGTTTTGACATAAAACAACATCAACAGAAATTTGATGAAATCGTGAAAAAAGTAAAATTGCTGAATTAAGCTCATCAATTAATACAAGTAGCTCCAAAGACCTAAATGGTGCCTAGAAAACACAAATTGCACGCCGAAAAACCTGTTCTTTGCGCAAAACACCACTAATCGATTAAAATTTGAGAATTGTTAAGTTTTCCAGCTTTCACTGTTAAATTATCCTTTCACAAAAAACTTTTAGGAAGGCGACCAATAATTCCATCAAAGATGGGCTTAAAAGGAAGAGAATGGGCTCTAATTTACCGATTTTGGTTAATATTTGACAGAGAAACAAGAAAAAAGGCCAAAAACGGAGTGCCTTTTTTATGCGACGAAACAAACTTCGTTCCTCAGCATTTGCAGACTCTGCCAGAACATCCACCGTAAATATTTCAATTCACTCGGGCATTAATCTGTTCTTAGGCCTGGAATGATTGAAACCATTTAGGAGAAACTTTTAACTGCGAAACAGCTGCTTTAAATAGCGTGTCCTAATGTTTTTCACACAAAAATATTTGAAAAATTGTCATTTCAGGAAAAAACTGTTGTAGTTCTCCATTACCAATAGCTATTATAAATCTTTCAAGAAGCTAAGGAAGGAAAATTGATCAAACAAACAATAGCAAACGAAAGAGGCGTCAAAAAACTAAAAACAATCAATTACAATTGAAAAAACAGTCGGAACTTTTTTTAAGATTTTACTTAAATTTTCTAGTTCTTAAAGTGCAGCATAGTTCGAGTCCTGCGTTCTTTCAACAATTGAAGTTTTGAAGTTGTATGACGTTGATAGACATTTTGAGGACTAGGAAGAAATGAAAATTTGATCATTGAGATCACTTGCAATACAAAAGATTTCCTTCGGTTTATTAAGGTTGAAAGAAGGTTACTTGAAATCTTATTAGTTTTAAAAATTAGAAAACGACAAAATGAGTTCTTACATGTTACGATTGTTACGATGTCTGCACTGTTGAAATTATTTCACTTGTGTGCTTAATAAAGAGCGAAAGTCTATTGAAAAAGTATCAAAAACTATCCTTGATAAACTTTACCCCTCACTTATTTACAACATTTAAAAATCCAAAAATTTTCAATGTGTTATAAATTTTCCCCATTTTTCGAGCCCTTATTCCTATTTCAATATTGTTTTGGCTTGAACAGTAGTCCCATTCGGCTACAGAATGAGTTTAGAAGGCATTAAAAGGTTTGAGACATATTCACATTTAGGATTTTCGGCAGTTACATATTTTATCAGCGATATACGATGTTATCGCAACACAAAACGCATGATTGACTATTTTGCAGACACTATGTGATTTATCACTCTCAACTGACTGCTGACCATTGTTTTTTGTAGTACTTGCTACCTAATAAGGACTCAAAATGATGGGACAATAGTAAAATGTTTTTTACAGAACAAAAAGTCGAATAAAAAATTATTTATCATAAGCTGGAACGCAATAGATGCCTTTGTTTGACTTTTTGAGTGTTTACCACTTCAATCACCTTTGGTAAGAACAAATTGAACTGTTTAAACGATTATTCAACTGTTTTCATGAAAACGAGTGTTTGAAACTCGTTATCGACGCTAAAATCTATATAAAAAATATTGTTTTTATTTCAAGTTTGGCTGTCAATAATTTTTTTGCCAGCATGAATGAAAAAAACAGCGAGCAGGGCAAACATGAACTGTTTGGTGCTATCAAAATGCGACTATGCCGAACAGATATGGTTCAGTACTTCAGGAGATTTTAACAAATCCCTAAGTATACCCCATTTTTTCAGCTATTTTTAGAGCCCAAAAATGCCGAAAAAATTCTTGACGTGGTTAAAAGGTACCTCTAGCATGTTTTTGGGAGTAAACTCAGTCCGTCTTTGCGTTCCCAGTTGAGACAAAGCTTCATGGTAAGATGGGAAAAAATTTCCCGCCTCGCCATGAAGGTTATGGTGTTTCATCAGTTTTGATACAAAACAACATACACCGAAATTTGACAAAACAATAAAAATAGAAAAATTGTTGAAATACCAACAACCATTGATATAGCCAAATTAAGAGACTTGAGTATTGCCTGGAAAACACAAATTGCGCGCAAAAAATTTGTTCGATTACAAAAGGCACACCTCAGCCAATAGAATCTGAGATCGGTCACTGTTCTCAGGATTGAATCTTGAATAACCGTTCAATAACAAATTTTCAAGACAAACAAATTACATTGCATGCAGTAACAACTTAAGCGCCACCAATTGCGCTGCTGATAAGCCAGTTAGATGCCAAAACTATATAGAAGTCCAGAAAATATAAAACCTTGATTTACATTTTTTTAAAGCGATCAAATGTATTTATTGTTGCGCATTTGAAGATTCTTCTTAAATCATTCTTGTAAATAGTTTAAACTATCTTATTGTAGATCAGCAAGATGGCTCTTTTTGTTGTGAAGGCCCAAAAGTAACTGAGTTTTCAAATGAGCCAAAATTTGAATAAAAAATTTTCTTCTGAAACCAGAACAGATTTAATTGAAACGAACGGAAACCAAACACTTTAATTTTTCTTTTCTTTCCTATAAACTGTGGGCCTGTTTTTAGGTATTTTTTCACCAGCTATTGTGGATATTTGGAACTGAATTTTTTTCTGGTTGATTAATGACATGAACTGCAGAAGATATCATTAGACTTCCAAAGTTCTGCACGGCCTCACAAGGGGCGTAACAGGTTTTTGCTATTTCAAACTAATTCAAGGTAAAATTTTTGAACGTTATGTGTGCCTGCAGAGCAAATTAATGTCTGAAAAAACAATTTTGAAAAATTACAAAACTTGGTACGGCCTTATACGGCGCCGTACTAATTTTTTTAATTTTTCATAGATGTGAAAAGTGCCAAAAAATTATTGAAAAACTGACTTGTACAAGATAATCGTTTTTTTTAAAAACCAATTTTAGGAAGGTAGACTTTATAAATTGGCAATTTGATCAATTGGATACGGTGCCGTAGAAAACTTATTACGGCCTTATGCGGTGCCGTACAAAGTTTTGTAAGTTTTCGAGGGCAGCGTATAAGTCTTAGTAAGTTTTCAAAGTTTCGTATAAGGTGGTCAACCTGGGTATGTGTCGAGGCCAATTTCTCAAAAACGGCTGAAAGGAACAAAACGCCATTTGCAGGGATTCAAGTACTGCTCAAGCTGAGTTCAAACAAAAAAACAGATCAACAATCGGTTCACTCTACGAGGAGATATTCCAACATAAATGTACAGTACCAAATGACCAAAATGACCCTTTTCGGGTCTTGTTTCGGGACTATGACCAATAACCACTCATTATAACCACCTCTAAAACATATATGGGGACAATCCCCATTATCGGACGGGTCTAAGGAACTAAATGTAACTTTACTGTAACTTTGCGAAACTTAATAAACGGCAGGAAACAGTTCCATAAAAGTTTATTTTGTCCCCTACAATTTATAGAGAGTCCAATTGCGTAAACATGCACCTAAAATCAAAGAAAAACTTTTCTTCATCAAATAGGGTGTGAAGCAGTGCTTATAATAGAAAATGCAATTAGTTCGAACAAAGAAGAGTAACAATCTGATTGTGAAAGACATTAAACAAATGGAACCTAATTGAGGGCCACACGTCGTTACGGTTTCAATATATGTGTAATCCAGTTTCCCAGAGATCTACTTCATGCAGGAATTATAGTTTCTGATTGAAAATATAAGGAAGAGGATTCAGATTCAAGTTGATCCACTTTAAAACAACCGCGTTTCCTGTTGTTACAATTTAAAGAAATTAAAGTCTCTTTAAACGGTTTTTCTGGAACTTCAGTATTGATGTTCACTTCAAAAACCCCGAATGGCTCGCAAATTACTGGTTCGATCTAGAAACATCTATAGGGCTGAAGACTGGGAAGCTTTTATATTAAACCTAACTGTAACTTTGCGAAACTTAATAAACGGCAGGAAATAGTTCCATAAATGTTTATTTTGTCCCCTTTAATTTATAGAGAGTCCAGTTGCGGAAACATGCACCTAACGTCAAAGAGAATCTTCTCTTCATCGGATAGGGTGTGAAGCAGTGCTTATAATGGAAAATGCAATTAGTTCGAACTAAGAAGAGTAACAATCTGATTGTGAAAGACATTAAACAAATGGAACCTAATTGAGGGCCACACGTCGTTACGGTTTCAATATATGTGTAATCCAGTTTCGCAGAGATCTACTTCATGCAGGAATTATAGTTTCTGATTGAAAATATAAGGAAGAGGATTCAGATTCAAGTTGATCCACTTTTAAACAACCGCGTTTCCTGTTGTTACAATTTAAAGAAATTAAAGTCTCTTTAAACGGTTTTTCTGGAACTTCAGTATTGATGTTCACTTCAAAAACCCCGAATGGCTCGCAAATTACTGGTTCGATCTAGAAACATCTATAGGGCTGAAGACTGGGAAGCTTTTATATTAAACCTAACTGTAACTTTGCGAAACTTAATAAACGGCAGGAAATAGTTCCATAAATGTTTATTTTGTCCCCTTTAATTTATAGAGAGTCCAGTTGCGGAAACATGCACCTAACGTCAAAGAGAATCTTCTCTTCATCGGATAGGGTGTGAAGCAGTGCTTATAATGGAAAATGCAATTAGTTCGAACTAAGAAGAGTAACAATCTGATTGTGAAAGACATTAAACAAATGGAACCTAATTGAGGGCCACACGTCGTTACGGTTTCAATATATGTGTAATCCAGTTTCGCAGAGATCTACTTCATGCAGGAATTATAGTTTCTGATTGAAAATATAAGGAAGAGGATTCAGATTCAAGTTGATCCACTTTAAAACAACCGCGTTTCCTGTTGTTACAATTTAAAGAAATTAAAGTCTCTTTAAACGGTTTTTCTGGAACTTCAGTATTGATGTTCACTTCAAAAACCCCGAATGGCTCCCAAATTACTGGTTCGATATAGAAACATCTATAGGGCTGAAGACTGGGAAGCTTTTATATTAAACCTAACTGTAACTTTGCGAAACTTAATAAACGGCAGGAAATAGTTCCATAAATGTTTATTTTGTCCCCTTTAATTTATAGAGAGTCCAGTTGCGGAAACATGCACCTAACGTCAAAGAGAATCTTCTCTTCATCGGATAGGGTGTGAAGCAGTGCTTATAATGGAAAATGCAATTAGTTCGAACTAAGAAGAGTAACAATCTGATTGTGAAAGACATTAAACAAATGGAAACTAATTGAGGGCCACACGTCGTTACGGTTTCAATATATGTGTAATCCAGTTTTCCAGAGATCTACTTCATGCAGGAATTATAGTTTCTGATTGAAAATATAAGGAAGAGGATTCAGATTCAAGTTGATCCACTTTAAAACAACCGCGTTTCCTGTTGTTACAATTTAAAGAAATTAAAGTCTCTTTAAACGGTTTTTCTGGAACTTCAGTATTGATGTTCACTTCAAAAACCCCGAATGGCTCCCAAATTACTGGTTTGATCTAGAAACATCTATAGGGCTGAAGAGTGGGAAGCTTCTATATTAAACCTAACTGTAACTTTGCGAAACTTAATAAACGGCAGGAAATAGTTCCATAAATGTTTATTTTGTCCCCTTTAATTTATAGAGAGTCCAGTTGCGGAAACATGCACCTAACATCAAAGAGAATCTTCTCTTCATCGGATAGGGTGTGAAGCAGTGCTTATAATGGAAAATGCAATTAGTTCGAACTAAGAAGAGTAACAATCTGATTCTGAAAGACTTTAAACAAATGGAAACTAAATGGGGGCCATACGTCGTTACGGTTTCAATATATGTGTAATCCAGTTTTCCAGAGATCTACTTCATGCAGGAATTATAGTTTCTGATTGAAAAGATAAGGAAGAGGATTCGGATTCAAGTTGATCCACTTTAAAACAACCGCGTTTCCTGTTGTTACAATTTAAAGAAATTAAAGTCTCTTTAAACGGTTTTTCTGGAACTTCAGTATTGATGTTCACTTCAAAAACCCCGAATGGCTCCCAAATTATTGGTTCGATCTAGAAACATCTATAGGGCTGGAGAGTGGGAAGCTTTTATATTAAACCTAACTGTAACTTTGCGAAACTTAATAAACGGCAGGAAAAAGTTCCATAAATGTATATTTTGTCCCCTTTAATTTATAGAGAGTCCAGTTGCGGAAACATGCACCTAACATCAAAGAGGAACTTCACTTCATCGGATAGGTTGTGAAGCAGTGCTTATAATGGAAAATGCAATTAGTTCGAACTAAGAAGAGTAACAATCTGATTCTGAAAGACTTTAAACAAAGGGAAACTAAATGGGGGCCATACGTCGTTACGGTTTCAATATATGTGTAATCCAGTTTTCCAGAGATCTATTTCATGCAGGAATTATAGTTTCTGATTCAAAATATAAAGAAGAGGATTCGGATTCAAGTTGATCCACTTTAAAACAACCGCGTTTCCTGTTGTTACAATTTAAAGAAATTAAAGTCTCTTTAACCGGTTTTTCTGGAACTTCAGTATTGATGTTCACTTCAAAAACCCCGAATGGCTCCCAAATTACTGGTTCGATCTAGAAACATATATAGGGCTGAAGAGTGGGAAGCTTTTATATTAAACCTAACTGTAACTTTGCGAAACTTAATAAACGGCAGGAAATAGTTCCATAAATGTTTATTTTGTCCCCTTTAATTTATAGAGAGTCCAGTTGCGGAAACATGCACCTAACATCAAAGAGGAACTTCACTTCATCGGATAGGTTGTGAAGCAGTGCTTATAATGGAAAATGCAATTAGTTCGAACTAAGAAGAGTAACAATCTGATTCTGAAAGACTTTAAACAAATGGAAGCTAAATGAGGGCCATATGTCGTTACGGTTTCAATTTATGGGTAATCCATTTTTCCAGAGATCTACTTTAAGCAAGGAATTATAGTTTTTAACTTAATATATAAGAAAGAGTGATTGGATTCAAGTTGGACTTAAAAGTGATTGGACTTTAAAACCACTTTTAAGCTTTCTCTAAACCGTTTTTCTAAAACCAGTTCTTTCGGTACCACTCAGAATCGATTTGTGAGCAGCCAATTCATAAACAGAGGCGCGTGAAAAATAAAAATACCAAATTTTGCAAAATTGGTGCGTTACTGCCTTTTTGAATTTTTTTGAGCACTCACTGAAAGTAATTTTGGGGTTTGCTGTAGTGTAGGTCGACAAATATTAGCTCAAATTGCTTCATATAAGGATCATTGTAAAGCTCTTGTAATAAACTTCAACATTTGGTTTGCCAATTTTACTAAAAATAAACAATTTTGTACTGCAGAAAATTATTTAAAAAGTTAAGGTAAGTTAAGGTAATTTTACCTTAACACAGTTCAGGTAATTTTTTACCTTAACTCAAGTTAAGGTAAAGTTAAGGTAACTTTTACTTTAATTTTACCTTAACAGAGGTTTACCTTAACTGCGTTAAGGTAACTTTACCTGAACTTTTTTTAGTGTGTGGTTGCGTAGCATTTTCTTTAAATTAAACACTATCATAAAATATTTTCTGAGCGAAAAAAAGACATGAAATGAAATAACTTTGGTTTAAAGTCAAGAATGAGGAGGACCTTTTGTTAGAAATTAGATTCAATTCTTCGAAATTTCTAAATTTTAACATAAAAGATTGTTTTGATTTAATTATGCGTAGTAACTGTTACTTGTTAACTCGTTTTCTTGGCAATATTTTTCTCTAAACAAAATTGATCAATATTTTTGATATGATTTTCGATTGCTGATTACACCTAAAGCAATCTGAAGCATCTTTCTTGCTGCTAAAGCAATCTGAAGCATACTTTCTCGAAGTATTTAATGGATATTTTTAATTTTGTCTAAAACTGTCTTTTTACTTTATCTTTTTAGTCGTATTTAATCTCCTGTACAATGACCCGGTTTGATTGGCTTTTCCTGGAAGAGTAGAGGAGCCGGCATTCTGATATTAGAAGATAGATAATGGCTTTCATGACTTCGAAAACAATTGTTTTCCAAAAAGAGAAAAAAACTTTTCACCTTCGCAATTTTGTTCTTTTTATTGTCTGTTTGTTACCTGGTCTCCTTAATTAAATTTAAAGATGACACTATTTGTGTCCGGGGAAGGTGTCAAAAAGTTTTGGTGTCACAAAATCTAATGTTTTTAAAGAATTCGTTATGACTTTACTGGCTTCGACACGGTTTTTTCACAAAAAAAAGTAAATTAATATTTGATTTTTGTCATATTTGATGTTCCTTTCGTAGACGTAAGACTTGTTCTCGATAAATGCAGGTCTCAACGGCTTGCTTTGGAAGAATAAACGAACCTATTCAATTTTTCATTTTGTTATTAATGGCTTTCATGTCTTTGGAAATAAATTTTTTTCGATAAAAACAAGTATTACATAATCTTGCTTTTTTCTTTTTGGTCTATTTTTTACCTAGTTTCATTAATGAAAGGTCACAATATATTCAAAAGGAAGGTCTCAAAAAGATTGGTGTGAAAAAATCTAATGTTTTAAGAGAATTCCTTATGACTTTACTGGCTTCCACGCGTGTTTTTCACAAAAAAAAGTAAATGAATTTTTGATTTTTGTCATGTTTGACGTTATTTTTGTAGACGTAAGACATATTCTGCATAATTGAAGGTCTCAAGAGCTTTCTTTGGAAGAATGGACGAACCTATTCAAATTTTTTAGTTTGTAATTAATGGCTCTTATGTCTTTGGAAATAAATTTTTTTCGAATAAAAAAACAATTATTACATAATTTTGCAATTTTTTTTGTCTAATTGTTGCTTATTTTCATTAATGATTGGCTACATAATACGTCATCGGTGTTTGACGAAGATGCAATCAAACATATTTTTGGTGCCCAAAAAATGGCTTTACGACTTCCAAAGCATTTTCTGGCAAGTTTTAATTGATTTTTAGTTTGTTGTCTATTTCTTGTTCTTTTTGTAACTGCATAAAAAATTGAACACTAAGAGTTCTTAATTCATTCTTATAGAAGCATTGGTAGTTTTAAACCTATGGGATATTTTAGTTGATTCCTAATGGTTTTCATTACTTTGAAATTAATTGTTCTTTTTTTAAAAAATTCAGCGAAATTTCTAACTTGAAAGTTTCTGTTCTTTTTTGTCTCATTGTTACCAAGCTTTATTATGAACTGGTGAATAACCATTTTTTCTCGTGAATTACAAGTTATTTCTTTTTTTTTCAGTTTTATCTGACGCTATTTTGACTTTGTTTTTTAAAGTGGACATCAATTTTTTGATGTAATTAATGTTTGTTGTTGTTGTTGTTGTTTGATTTGCCGTTCGTCTTCGCTCGCTTTCTCAATATCGGCATATTTCATCAATATAATGCATCATTTTTTACTCCACTGAGTTATTTGCTTTGGAGGTTATCTTTTCGTTTTATACACCAGTTTTTTTTAAAAAATACTTGAATTTTTTGTTTTTTTTCATCTGTTCCTCATTTGGTAGACAATTCTGCCAAACTTGTGGATGAGCGGGGTCGGAACCTTATGTGCGATGGCACATTACCGAGCCTTTTTGTTTCATTAAAGTACGAAACCTTTTGACACAAATTGCTGGAAAAAATGTAGAAGAAAATGAACCATGCATATAATCAATAACAACAAAAACAAAACATAAAATATTAGTGTTTGGTATTAAAGCTTACATTATAGAATTTTTTAAAGCTTACATCAAGAAGTTTATGTTACACAAGTTTTAGTGCCAAAACTTTGCTGTAATGGTACTATATAATTGTGCATTTCATTCGTATATGCATATTTAAACAGCATTGAAAGCCATTCGTGTGCTATAATGCGTACATAAATGGGGGAATGAGAAATGCGTGGAGGGCAGAAACGGAAGAGATCCCCGAAAACCATCATTGACAAAAACAGAAAACTGTAACTGATTCTACCATTACATAGCCGTCTTTATGGGTTGAAAAAAAAAAGAAAACTCTTCTATCTTTTTTTAGTTTAACTGTCTTTCTTCCTATAAATAAGCATAGCAATGGCTAAATAACCATGCAACAACATTTACTTTAATTTTCTGTCATCAGTGCTCGCTAAACCGGTACTGTAATTTTTGCATCTGGAATCTTTATGCAGTTAAGGGTAATTAGGAACCATTTCATTATTAATTAGAGTGATTTTCTTTTACAAAATTGTCCAAATTTGACTTTAGTCATTGCTGCGGTGCAACATTAATTGAATCACTTGCTTAGAAATGCTTTATTATAACGCTTTATGCTTAAGAATCTCAAGCTCGAAAAGACCAAGTGAATGTGATAATATCGTTTGAAATTATGAATATTTGGTTTCAGCACGTGGTTAATTATCATTGTTTTCCTCATCTTGCTCGGATTGCTTTGAAGGTCATTGTATCAAAGGCTATTGTAAATCTTAACATACCGGCCTCCTTGAACTGGTTCAACTTTATTATTATATCATTGAAACTGGCTTTCTGGTTAAGTGGTCAATTGCTGTAAATAGTTTTTCTCAGCAACCCATCACAAGTTTATTGATACTTTCTTAAATTCAATCAGTTCTTGTTTGTCAGTTTTGTACAGTTGAAATTTACATTTCCTTGATGTCATTCCTCGTCAGCATCCTCTGTTGTTCACTCTACATCTGTGTCATCTTCCTTGTCAGATCTTAATGGCGGCATGTCATTATCGTTTTTCATTAACAAGACAAGCTTGTTGACTGGCCGTATAAATAGTCCAGATGATGTCTTCAATTCAACAACTCGAACTATTTTATCATTTCCATCAAAGACCTTTGTTATTCGTCCCATTGGCCACAGAGTCGGTGGTGTGTTCTCTTCCTTGATTATTACTACATCATTGATGTCAATATTTGTTTGTCCCGTTTGCCATTTTTTCCGTTGTTGTAAATTTGACAAATACTCTGTTGACCACTTCTTCCAAAAGTCCCTGATAAGATGTTCCATCCTCTTCTTCTGTCGTGTCAGTGAAATTGTTTCTTTTTCCTGTTGTTTTTGGTTCAGGCAATGCTGTGATTGGTCGTCCTATTAAAAAGTGTCCTGGTGTAAGTGCTAAGGCATCATTGGGATCATTTGAAACGGAGGTAATAGGCCTTGAATTTAAAATTGCTTCAATTTGTGCCAACAGTGCTGTGAAGTCTTCAAAAAACAGTTTTGTTTTTCCAATGCTGCGGTACATGTGGCGTTTCAAAGATTTGACAGCGGCCTCCCATAGTCCTCCAAAATTTGGTGTTCTCGGCGGAATAGTAAGCCAAGTAATTTTGCTCTCCTTGCCGAATGTTGATATCAAAGCTTCGAACTCGTGAGTAGCTAAGGCTTGTCGAAACTCTAACTCTCCCTTGGTCCCAATGAAAGTTGTTGAGTTGTCGCTGTATAATTCGTCAGGAATACCTCGACGAGATACAAATCATTTAATGGCTGCAAGACAGTCTTCCTTGGTCAGAGACATAACTGGCTCTATGTGAAACGCCTTCGTACTGAAGCAAATGAAAATTGCAACGTATGTTTTCAAAAGCGTTCGAGTTCCATTTTTTGTGTAGAACGGTCCACAATAGTCGAGTCCGCAGTGACTGAACGCAAATGACGGCACTACTCGTTCTCGAGGTAGATCTCCCATCTGAGGCTGTAACAATTTGGCATCAAATCGGATACATGGCTTGCATCGGTATAAGACACCCTTCACTACAGAAAGCCCTCCAGGTATCCAAATAGTCCGTCGAAGCGTGTATGACGTCAATTGTGGTCCTCCGTGAAGATTTTTCTCGTGTGCTTCTCGAATAAGCATTTCTGTGATTGGTGATTTTCTTGAAATAAGAACTGGAAATTTTCGGTCTATTGTGTAAGGTGAATTGGCTAGGCGTCCCCCAACTCGAATCACTTTATTTTCTTCATCAAAAAATGGTGAAAGGCTGTTGAGACTGCTGCTTCTAGGAAATTTTCGTCTTCTGTGTCTCCCCTTAGTGGCTGCTCCATAGGCGTTAACAAAACATTTTTTTCTCTGGTTTCATCTTTGTTGAATTTCTGTACTGTTTCGCTAGAATTGTCTGTATTCCCGGTGGACACGATGTACAGCTGATCCCCAGGACCCCCGGCCCAACCAATACCATGGCTGACATGATCCTTTGAGACCCCGACACCATCTACGCTGACAAGACATCCTGGGCCCCCGGCCTTACCTATACCCAAGGAATCCGTAGAAACTGAGCTCGCATTGTCACATGCACCCCGGCGCTGACATGACTACCTAGACCCACGGCCCTACCTGTACCTAAGGAATTGGCAGTAGAAATTGAGCTCGCATTTTCACCTGCGCCCACGGTGCTGACAAGACTACCTGGGCCCCCGGCCCTACCTGTACCTAAGGAATTGGCACTGGAAATTGAGCTCGCATTTTCACCTGCGCCCCCGGTGCTGACAAGACTACCTGGGCCCCCGGCCCTACCTGTACGTAAGGAATTGGCAGTAGAAATTGAGCTCGCATTTTCACCTGCGCCCACGGTGCTGACAAGACTACCTGGGCCCCCGGCCCTACCTGTACCTAAGGAATTGGCAGTAGAAATTGAGCTCGCATTTTCACCTGCGCCCCCGGTGCTGACAAGACTACCTGGGCCTCCGGCCCTACCTGTACCTAAGGAATTGGCAGTATAAATTGAGCTCGCATTTTCACCTGCGCGCCCGGTGCCGACAAGTCTACCTGGACCGCGTGCCCTACCCTTACCTAGGGAAATGGCGGAAGAAACTGAGCTCGCATTTTCACCTGCGCCCCCGGCGCTGACATGACTACCTGGACCCCCGGCCCTACTTGTACCTAAGTAATTGGCAGTAGAAACTGAGCTCGCATTTTCACCTGCGCCCCCGGCGCTGACATGACTACCTGGACCCCCGGCTCTACCTATACCACCAAACCCCTCTGGTCCAGTGAATTTGTTACGTAGCTGAATGTCATGTTGTGTCGCGTCTCTGCTGCTGTTGCTTGCATCTTCAGTGGGCTGATTCGTGATGATCTTGTATTCATGAAGAAAGTTTCGCTGTATGAAGCTGTATAGTTGAAGTCTTCCTTCGTATAACTCTTTCCCTTGTAAGCAGACTGAATTATAAGTCCGGATCATGGGTTGAGACGTAGACTCATTGCTATCAGTCCTTTCCTTTGGCGTTGAAGAGCATGCTTTTAAGCTTTCCGACATTTTTGTTTTCCGCTGTTTCACTTTTGAAGATTAAAATTCTTCTCTTAATACTGCTGATGAACCTTTTGGACATACGTAAATATCCTTGTAACTTTGTGTTTTGAGGAATGCCGATTTATCATCAATAAAATTGCGTTATCTTCTTTTGATGAAATCATTGTCACGTTTTCAGATTGTACTTTTACTTCTCTTTCGGTCTCTTCTCCTGCAGGTGACAAAATGTCAAGTGAACGCCAGGCGTTTTCAGGTTGCCGCAACAACTCTGGTCCATTCCACCAAAGCTTATGGTCCAATAAATCAGCAGCTGCTAATCCTCTTGAAGCACAATCCGCTGAATTATCTTCTGTTGGAACATATTTCCAACTAATAGCTGGAATAATTTCTTGTATTTTCGCTACTCGGTTGGCGACAAATGTTTTCCATTTCCTCGGATAATCTTGTAGCCAGGCAATTGTAACCGTAGAATCTGACCACGCAAAAACCTTCGGAGTTGAAAACCGTTCATCGCTAATAGCATTTGTCACTGCCTCAACAAGCTTAGCTCCTAGCAGGGCAGCACAAAGTTCCAACCTTGGCACACAAACTGATTTAATTGGTGCAACTCTCGTCTTTGCTGTAAGCATTTTGGTTTCAATGAAATTGTCTGTCTCCTGTCTGATGAAAACGACAGCAACATAAGCTGTAGTAGAAGCGTCGCAAAAGACGTGCAACTGCAAATCTGATTTCGTGGCTGGCTTGAGAACCTTCCGTTGAAGACTAATTTCTCAAGATCCTTCAGTTGTGCTCGAAGTCGCAGGTACTGCTGTAGAATTGGGTCCGATAAAGGTTGACCCCAGCTAAGTTTGTCCATCCACAACAGTTGAACAAAGGATTTATGTTGAATAGTCGTTGGTGATAGCCATCCGAGTGGGTCAAATAAACGTGAAACTTCTGAGAAGATTTGCCGTTTAGTAAACGGAGCTCCCTTGTCAAGTTTTACTGTGATACCAAATTGATCAGGATTTGGATTCCACCTTATCCCAAGCGTCCTAATGGCATAGTCTTCGCTTTCAATTATCTTCTCGTCTTCCGTTTCTCTGAAAGTGGCAGCTAGTCTTGAGACAAGTTTTGAGTCGCTGGATACCCATTTCCGTATATCAAAACCTGCTGAAGCAAGAAGCGTAATAATGGCGTCCTGGAGCTTCTCTGCAGCTTTTGAATCTTCACATCCTGTAAGTAGATCATCCACATACATATCAGTTGTTAGTGACAAACGAAGTTTATTGTTTGTTGTTTCTTCGGCAAGAACTTGCAGTAGTCGAATTGAATGAAAAGACGAAACGCAATGCCGAACGTTACCCGAGTTATACGAAAGGTTTCAATCGCCTCTGAATCTGGATCTTTCCACAATAATCGGTGATAACCTTTGTCTTCTTTGTCCAATTCCACTTGCCTGTACATTTTTGCAATATCAGCAGAAAGTGCTACTTGGTGTAATCGAAATCGAACAAGAATGCTGAAAAGGTCTTTCTGAATTTTTCGTCCAACCATGAGTCTGTCGTTAAGAGATATTCCTGTTGTCATTTTTGCGGATCCGTCGAAAACGACCCTCAGCTTGGTGGTAGTGCTTGACTCCTTGAACACACAATGATGACAAAGATAGTAGCAGTTTTCAACAGGCTTGACAAGTTCTGATGATGGAACTTTCTCCATATGTCCGAGATGAAAGAACTCTCCAATGAACTCTGCGTATCTCTTATAAAGGTCGGGTTGTCTTTCCAATCTGAATAGAAGACTGCGGAGTCGTTTTTTGGCTTGTTGAAGTGAATCTCCCAATGCTTTTGTCTCGTTCTTGAAGGGAAGTTTCACTATGAAGCGACCTTCAGGGCTTCTTCTTGTTGTTTCCTTGAAGTGATTATCGCAGCGTTTTTCTTCGGCTGTCCAAAGCTGCGCTGCTGGAACTTCTTCTATTTCCCAAAAACGCTGCAAATTTTCCGGCTCTGAAGAAATAAAGAAAGTCTGCAGATCGTTTGTATAGGTTTTGTCTGTCTGTTCCCTTCCAATAACGACCCAACCGAACATTGATAGCCTATATATTATTCCACAGTTAGGCTCCTTTAGTCGATTGTTGCCAATCATTATATCTTCATAATGGGATGCTCCGATCAAGAGCTCAAATGATGACGGCTTGTTGATGTCTGGGTCAGCAAGCTCCAACTCCTTTACTGTTTCCCATTGGTTGGTGTCAACGAACCGTGATTGCAGATTATCAGTCATTTTTGTCAAAATTGATGCACTAATATTGACAGTGGACGATCTGTTCCTTGATGAGATAAGAAGGTCCACGCGACCTTTGTTGTCTTGAACCGTCCCACCTAGTCCAAAAACTTTAGTGTTGCTGCTTTTCTTCTTCAATTGTAACCTTTGTACTGCTGATTCAGTTATAAGGTTGTTTTGTGAAGCTGAGTCTAAAAGTGCCCTAAGTAAAATTGTCCCGCCGTGAACGTTAACGGAAACAATTCCGGTTTCAAGAAAGACTTCTTCTGAAGTGCGTTGAGTCATAGCTGCTTTGAACTTGTTTTCATCCTTAGATTTTGCAATTGCTGTTGTTGTTATAGAGTTGTTCTTCTGTTTGTCATTTGCTTGGGTGCTGGTTGTTCCGCTAGTTGTTTGCTGATTGGCGTTTCTGTTGTGATGTTTTCACGATGAAGAAGAGTATGATGCTTTCTACCACATTGCTTGCATTTCGGTCCATCACAATCTTCTGATCTGTGTCCCGGTTGCAGACAATTGAAACAGAGTTTTCTAACCTTTATCAGCTCTGCACGTTCCCTTACTGAAGTTTCTTGAACTTTCCGCATTTGAAAATTTTGTGCTTTTCTTCACAACATTCGCATTGTTGCTCAGAAGTCGCCAAATGTGTGTGCAAATGTTGTTGGTTCCCGTTCATTTGAGTTTTTGTCGCTCCTACTCCATTTGGCGCTGTTTCCTCGAGTGCTTGTGCGCGTTCCTCTAAGAAAAGTCTGAGCTCTGCATAACTTTGAGGTTCCTTGCCTTTTGAAGACAGCTCCCATTGTTTTCTTGTCTCTGTAGGCAGCTTCTCTCTGATCAAGTAAACAAAAAAGATGTCTTGACTGTTGACTGATTCTCCCAAATTCTGCAAGGCAAGTCGATGTTCGTCCATTGCTTCAATTAAATTTCTTAAGTCTCTGGCATTATCGGTTGTCAGTGATTGATACGAAACAATTGAATGCAGGTGTGTGCGAATGATGATCCTCTTGTTCTCATATCTGTTCATCAGAATATTCATAGCGATGTCAAAGTTGTGATCGGTAACTGGTATCGAGGCAAGCAGTTTGGCGGCATCACTTTTTACAGTTGCTTTCAGATACTGCAACTTCTGACTTCCTTGAAGAGAACTGTTGTCGATGACTGCTCCTTTGAACAATTCGAAGAACGAAGTCCATTCCATATAATTACCCGAAAAAACTGGCAGATTGAGTTTTGGTAACTTGATGTTGGCTGAGTTCCTCATAGCATCGGAGAGCGTTGTAGTAGATGGCGTTGAAGTATCTGCTGCTGTTGAAGGTCCCTCAAAACGTTTCGTGAAGCGTTTGATTGCATCAATGTTCTGTGTCAACTTGTCATCAACTTCCTCGGTCTCCAGAATGTCATTGTCCAGTGCTTCCGCCTCCGTCAAGTTCTGTTGAAGTTCTTGGTTCAAAGTTACCAGAAAATTCTGCTTTCGGGTGAGAAGTGTCGCTACCTGATTTAGCCTGTTGATGTCTGCTTCTAAAATGGTGTCTAGATCTTTTGACATGATATTTTCAGCCTCATTGTTAAACTTTGTAGCAACGCTGCGGTGTGATCCCCGCGACTGTTTCTGCATTTCAAGATTGGACATTTTGACTTGCTGTTGCCTTTGACGGCGTTTTTTTTTCTTGTCTTTGATGCTGGTTTTTATTCGTATTAGTTTCGTTTGTCTTTTTCGTGGATTTTGCTGTGCTGAAAACACACTAAAAGAACGCAAAAGATGGGAAATCGGGTTTCACTTAATCCCCCCTTCAAAAAATGCGGCCAATTTTTGCGCGCGAACTTAGTGCTATTACTTCGGGGGAGCAAACCTAAACTAAAAATTTCGAGTTATAATGCTTTATTATAACGCTTTATGCTTAAGAATCTCAAGCTCGAAAAGACCAAGTGAATGTGATAATATCGTTTGAAATTATGAATATTTGGTTTCAGCACGTGGTTAATTATCATTGTTTTCCTCATCTTGCTCGGATTGCTTTGAAGGTCATTGTATCAAAGGCTATTGTAAATCGTAACAGTCATTAACAGAGAAGATCAACGATAACTATGAATGGCAATATCAAAAAATTTCCAATACAACATTGTTTGAATTCTACTGAATCCAATAAACCAATACCGCCTTTAGACGCTGGAAAAATTTCAAAGATCTCTTGTATGTATTTTATTTTAATTGTTCTTTATTATTATAGATAAGCAGAACAATGGCTAAACAACCATGCAACGACTTTAGTTTTAATTTTCCTTCATCAATGCAAATTAAACCGGTACCATATTATTTGCATCTTGGATTTATATGCAGTTAAGAGATAACGGTTAATTAAGAACTCTTATTTAAAGGAAATTTCGTTTACAAATCGTCCACATTTGCATGAAATTGGCAAGTTAATGGGGTATGCTCTGGATGATAATGTTCTCAGAATTTTACTTGAACGGAAACTTGATAAGGGGAGTAAGAATGGAAAGCTTTTGTAACTCTGTGGGATATGGTTAGGACTAGCCAAGTCCTGTTCAAGACTTAGATTAAAACTCGACAAGTCTTGGCCAAGACTTGTACGAGACTGAGAAGTCTAATATGTGTTATGGTCATAACTCTGAATCAGTACTGATACCTTGATTTTCAATTACACTTGCCCAGTTCTGATATTGACCTGACGTTCGATACGGTTGAACTCTACATACCATTTTTTGAAACAAGTAAATTGAGTACAAAAACCGATCATTTCATTTTTTTAATTTAAAAAATACATAAATTTGATTCGTTTCTCGATTGTTAATTTGGAATTAAACCCTTTAAAAACATCAGTTGCTGTATTCTTCCTTAATAAAGCAACAATCTTACTTATTAACGGAAAAAAAAAGTTTAGCGGCGATTTTCCGGTAGTAAGAAGAAAAAAGAGTAATGACGAGCCGATATTAAAACACGTAAAAGGGACTTTGCTTATAATAGATCAAGTTTTGCTAAAATCAATGAGTCAATTCGATACATGCGCTAACTTGCGAGGCATTTTTTGGCAAAAAAAAACCAAATATAAATTTCATATGATAAAAGACAAAATTCTTTCGTATTATCGCACCAACAATCTAATTGCAATTTTGGGTCGCGAACGTTTTTAATTTACGCGAATAGAATGATATTAACCCGAATCAATTGGTACAATTTCAACCTCGACACCATCTGGTAGAGCTTTGAACTCTTTGATCTTCTCAAGAGCCAGTTCAGCTGTTGGAAATGCTGTCCATCCTCCTGGCCAGTTGGGTGAATTCTGACCGCTGTAGATTAACCCAACTGTTACAACTTTAGCTGAAATTGTAAAAAAAATATGAGAACATCAATTAATTGCGCGAAATATATATATAATTCCATCTGGGTTTGCAATTGTTTTCACCCTAATCAATTTGTGGCCTAACCTTTGAAAACTTTCCTTCCGATTTTTCACATTTTTGCTAACTTAAATGACGCACATCTAAATTTTAATAGGCCTTTGTGTATTGAAAAACTAGTCAGCATATTACTCTCAATATTTCTCAGCTGCCCAGGTCGATATATCTGATATATCTTCTTGCAGGACTTGAATTCTCCTATTACAAGTGACATATAAAAATGCATCTAAACTAAAGTTGGGCGAACTTACTTTGGTCGATAACTTCGAAACCAGCGACTCTTAAAAAATTGCTCCAATAAATCAACGCAATTCCAATCGTTAAGATTGTCATGCCTCTGAAAAATTTTGGAAACTAATTCAAAGCTTATTGAATGATAGAGCTAATTCAAAGTCAAATTTCAGATGTTTAGATGAAAATCGTTTTTTATTGGTATAAAGGCTTTTGCTCATAGGTTAATGCTAACTAGACACAAAACGTTCTTTAATCATATTTGCTCTTTGAATGACAAGAACAATAGGACTTTTTTAATCAGAAAATATCCTTTCACCGAAAACTGAAAACAATCTGGGCCTTGAAAGAATTTCTAAATGAAAGAGGAGATTAAACTTAACTCAAATGCATAACAAAACGTTGTGCGTGTTAGCATTTTGTGTCACAAAAGAGAAAAATGCGTTTAGATCGCATTATCACAAAACGTTAGAAAAAGTCAGCTCAAGGTTTTCGCCCCTAAAAGGAAAAGAGAGAGAAAGATTTTTCATAGTTAGTACTCCATTTTTTATGGGTGGAAACAGTGGAATGCAAGGAGAAAGAGAAAAGTTTAAAGTAAGAACTGAAGGCGAGCAACACTAATAGTAGAAATAAAAATTTATACATATGATTAGTTATTTTGAATTTCTGGGTTATATCGTTACAAATTCATTGACACTAAGAAAGCGAGTTAGGACGAACAGCAAAACCAAACAACAACAACCAACATCAATTACATTAAAAATTTACGTCCGTTTTAAAAAACAAAATTATAAACGGAGCCAACATAGCGTCGGATAAAACTGAAACTCAACAAAGAACTTTTAATTCACCAGAAAAGATATGGGAACCGTCCATAATAAGGCTTGGTAACAATTCGACAAAAAATAACAAAAACAGTAAATTCAAAAACTTCGCCTCCTTTTTTTTTAAATACAGTTAAATACAAAGTAATGAAAACCATAAGAAATCTACTAAAATACCCCAAACGTTTATAATTACCAATGTTTTTTAAAGAAGGGCATTAAGACCTGTCCCAATCCAATTTCATATGCGGTCAAAAGGAACAACAAAAAAAACAACAAACAAAAATTCAATTAAAACTTGCCAGAAAAGTCTGTCGAAGACGTAAAGCCAAAATTTTGCCCTCAAAATATGTTCGATTGCACTTTCATCGAAGACAAAAAATGAAGTATGTGACCTCTGATTAATGAGACTAGGTAACAAGTCGGAAAAAAAGAAAAAAGCTAAATTAAGTAATACCTTTGTTTTTTTCGAAACAAAATTAATTCTACAGTCAAGAAATTCATTAATTAAAAAATGAAATATTTATATATGTTTGTTTATTCGTCCAAGGGAAGCCCTCTAGACGTGCATTTATCCAGAATATGTCTACTAAAAAGACGTAGAAAAAAATTGAAACTTGTCCTTAACAGAAAATCTTATACGACTGAAACGAAAAAGTAAAAATGACATTTAGATTGAAAAAATTAAAAAACTCAATGAAATTCTTCAAGAGAGTAATGTCGAAGCCGTTAAACCCACAATCTCAACTTCAGGATTGTAATATGCTCAATTGTGCTTTATATGTTCAATTGTGAACGCCAATAATGGGATTTGTGATATTTCAATGATGTGATAATATGACAAAACTAGAGTACGTGAAAATGGGCAATTATCTGAAAACATTAGAAAATGTTAAATCTAGCAGTATCAAAACCAGAAAACCATAACTTCAGGCAAAAAAGCAATAACGATTAAATTTCAAATTAGTAGAAAAAAGAAGCATTCTTTCTTTGCTGACACTAAGCTAAAAGTTTGCCAAATGAAGAAAAAATAGAGGCAAAAATCAGTTAGCCCTTTTTTATTTGAAAAAAAAAAGTTTTTTTTTAAAGTCAAAACGAATTTAAACTTTCAAGTAAAAAACCAAATGCATTAATTTGTAGCTGCTTGGGAAACCAATTGGACCAATCACTACAGAGCTTTGATTTGAAATGTTTTGTTCTTTAATTATTATAAAAAAAGATCAATTTATTTAAAAAGAAAGACCGACTGATTACAATCCGAATTCTTTTTGAATTCTAACAAAACTAGCCCTGCTGATGCTGTTTGTCCATTAGAAACACTTAACGTTTCAAATGTTCAAGATATAGATAACCTGTTAGATAAAAGATGAAAAATAAACGCTGCGTTTTTGATAATCAAAAAGTAAAGTTATCAAAAAACAACAAAGTATTATTTACAGAGCACTCTCAGCGGAATTCGAAGAAGGAATAGCCCCTTTTTTGTGTCTACAAATATTTTTGTAGTCATTATTTGGGTGTACTTTCGGCTAATTTAATCAAAGTGAACTAAAGAAGCTTATTTCGTGCTTTTCTTGATGAAAAAGGCTGAATATCGAAATATTTAGCCAGAATTTTCGACAAAAAATTTAAATAAAACAGTCAAAAAATTTTTAATCTTAAGAAAATCAACAACACTTCTTTTCAAAATTTTAACAAATTTCAGCATAATTGACGAACTGCAAGCAAAAATGCCGGAAAATGTGAATAAAAACAACGGAATTCACTCTACTTTTCTCAGAACTTTAAACATCAATAACTCTCTGTAAAAAACGAAAACAAAAAAAATCTTTTTTAACTTCATATTCTACGCTGAGCGAGTTTTCTAATGATAACAGTCTCAACTCTCTAAGATGAATATATCGATCGGCGAAAATTGTCTGAACAAAAAAAACCAATTAAGTATATAGTTCCTCCCCCCTCAAGAGGGTTCGGAACAATAAAAATTCAAGTGTTATAGCCATATTAAGGCAGACTAGCCGAAAATTGGAGAATTTCAATTAAGCCTGATTGTTCTCTCATAACGTTGCCAACAGTACAATTTGATCGAGTAAATTTGCTCAAAAATCAAAGCTTTATCTGCGGTTATTTTTTAAGTTTTATAAGCATGTGTGAACAACACTGACAGTATGAAAAATCACTCCGAATTCGCTTAAAACAAGAAATGACCGTCATCTTTATCCACAATTCTGAATACTCAGGAATTGTGGATAAATATGACCGAATTTTCACAAAATGGAGTGATATTTACTCAAAGTAAATAAAAATGGATTCTGCGATTGCAAAATTTTAAGAAAACCAATTTCCTTAATTTTAACGTCAATTCAATCATAAATTTGCGTTATATATATCCATAGATAAAGAATCTAATTTCTGTTGTGTTCATTTGTTAATCCTAGTTCCCTTTCCCATATTCAATTCAGCTTATTTGGTGTCGATTCCAAGAGCACAGCCGATAAAGCAACACTAAATTTAGTTGGTTACTGTTGAGTCTGCTAACTGCTAGAGTCTGTTCGAATTGCTGATAAAAACCTTGATGTCATAGGCAGTTGTCGCATAATGTCAGATTTTCTGAGTGATTTCTATTATAGTTACGTGATACCTGCTCGAAATTTAAAAGATCTCAGGGCTAGACAAGAAATAGAACTGTTCATTGCATAAGCTTGCTTTAAAAATGTTTTAACCGAGTTTTTGCTCGATCAACACAAGAAAGTACCCGTTAATAGACAAATAGGAGCCTTCAAGTCCTATTTTTACCTATGAGAACGAACAGCCACAATTTGAAGATTTTTATATTAATAACAATGCTGATTAATTTATTTAACAATTTTATAGTCTGAGTAATTTACATGTTTAAAAAAAAGTGTTAAGAAAAATGGTCTTGACAGGAAGTCAAAAACTAATTAGCAATGAAACTGCTAGACATATAGAAATCAACATTGAAACAGCCGTATAAAGCTTGGAAGAGACAGTTCCAATGAAGCCAACGCACCTTACAGCAAAACCGATGAAACCGACAAAAATCGACAAAAACCGACGCTTCTTACATAGTTTTTGTCGGTGTTTCTCAACACGGGTTAGACCGATATCTTGAGGTTAAGCAAGAATTGTCGAGATCAAAACAAAATTGTCAAGAATTACTAACAAATATCGGAAAAAAGTTTTCATTAGTTTTTCAACCACGGTGTTCTGGTTTTTTAGCATGATAAAAATTTTAATGTGGATCTACATATTTGCTGAACAAAATTTAATTTGATTCCTTGAAAAAGAAAATAAATAGTTGGTACATGTAAATTAAATAGCTATGATTAAGAATTTTTAATTTGGTTTTCATCTTAAAATGCGTCTCCTAAGCATAGTATACAACTTATCCACTTATGTTTTTGTTACCATCAAAATTGAATCATCGATTGAATACAAATGTTGATAAAATTTTTATCGTCGCTAGCTTCAGCAAATGAGAAAAGCTGTAAGTGACGACGAGAGTAAATTTCATATCTTCCAGACATATAAATATTAGAACACAACAAAAGTATTATAGGACCACAGTCATCGTACACTCGCATAATACAACCCGGTCTGACGGACCTTAACTTTTATGAGATCACTCTTGCATAACATATTCTATATACAGTGGCAGAATTTAGAACTTGCTAAAAAAAATTCCAAGCATTGTTATGAGAACTTGCTAAAACGAGTACAAAATTCGAGCTTAATCCGAGAACAGTTAAAGCAGTTATCGAGTATTGCCAGATGTTGTGAATCTCATTGTAAAACTCACATAACTTACTTTCAAAAATGAACTAGTTTGCGTGGGGGTCAAAAAAGGGAATTTGGAAAAGTTGAAAATCCTTTGGGATCGAAACTTGACAGGCTTGATAAGAAAACTGATTAAAGCATGGTTGTTAATCTTTTCAAGATGCTGACAAGTTAGATTATCGGAAAGTGTCACAATATTTTGTAAATTGAATTGACTTCCTTGGACATCGAGAAAGAGGATCTTGCCAGGATACCGAAGAAAAACGACACATGACCTGCCAAAACGCACAAAGTCATTAAACCTTTTTTAAAAAACCTTTTAAACTGATTCCTTCTTAATTAATCTTTTATCAAGTGTCCCTTGAAAACCAAAACAAGTGAAAACTCTTGTTGAAATCACCAGCAGTTATCTGAGACACAACTCGCCAGAAATTTGGAATAGGTGTTCACATCACCTAACTCAACTTGAAAACCTGTCAAAAACTTACTCTGAAACAAAACTTTAATAATTATTTAACCAAAATAATTTTATTTCTCCAATTGCTCATTCGTTTGACGCTAAAATGTGATATGTCACCGGAAATTAATATGACTAGGTAGCAAACAGACAAAGAGATCGGAAGATGAAACTTTTTTATAAAGATTTCTGTACATTTATTTAAAAAAAATATATTTGAGGTCATCAAAATCATAATTTAAATTAGCCAACCATTAAAGTCAGTAAGTACCCCTAGACGAGCAAGGATGGTTATCTTACAAGATCTTGCAAGATTCTTGCAAATAACGTTTATCTTGCAAGATCTTGCAAGATACTTGCAAATAACGCTAATCTTGCAAGATGCAAGATCCGGACGCTTACCTTGCAAGAATCTTACAAGAATCTTGCAAGATAGACGTCCGAAAATTTTAAATATAAAAGAAGAATTCTAAACCCCAATTAACTCAAAGACCATGTTATCTTATGATTTCAGTCCATTGAGGGGAGCTCTCGGTTCAACGGAAAGTTCTATATTGATGATCACATTTCTCATCCTTCTAATCCTTTCTAAATTCTTTCTATAGCCAAAAGACACTCCCACTGAGGTTTGCACACAGTTTAAAATCAAAAAATGGGGTCGAAAAGTTTTTTGCCTAATATTAATTTTTCTCTCGGTCCTCAACGGAAAGTTTCATTAAAACTTTGCCTCGATAAATTATTTGACATACTCGTTTCCACAAAAATAATTCAATGATCATTTTAATGGTTTGTCCTGTTCACAACAAGCGTGAATGATGTCGTAAACACTAAAAATGGTCATACAAAAGCACCCAGTACGTTTCAGCTTATGATATATAATGATTTAATCGACTTTTTTTATCGGTAAACGATAATTTTCTGTGAGTGCATTCGCTTTGGATCATTATTATGTTGCAATTACCACCAGAAACAATTGTCAGTGTTAATTTGAGACTGATAAAATACATATTTCCTGCTAAAAAGTCAATCAAACGTTTTGACTGGTGATAACATAGCATTTTTCACTGGTTCAAGGTGTACCTGGCGAAAATCGTAAATGGTCACATTTCTCATCCTTCTAATCCTTTCTAAGTTCTTCCTATAGCCAAACGACACTCCCACTGAGGTTTGCACACAGTTTAAAATCAAAAAAAGGGGTCCAAAAATTTTTTGCCTTATATTAATTTTTCTCTCGGTCCTCAACGGAAAGTTTCATATAAACTTTGCCGTCGATAACGTATTTGACATACTCATTTCAAAAAAAATAGTTCAATGATCGTTTTAATGGTTTGTTCTGTTCACACCAAGCATGAATGATGTGTTAAGCACTAAAAATGGTCATAAAAAAGCCCCCAGAACGTTTCAGCTTATGATATATAATGATTTAATCGACTTTTTTATCGGTAAACGATAATTTTCTGTGAGTGCATTCGCTTTGGATCATTATTATGTTGCAATTTCCACCAGAAACAATTTTCAGTGTTAATTTGAGACTGACAAAAGACATATTTCCTGCTAAAAAGTCAATTAAACGATTTGACTGGTGATAACATATCATTTTTCACTGGTTCAAGGTGTACCTAGCGAAAATCGTAAATGGTCACATTTCTCATCCTTCTAATCCTTTCTAAATTCTTCCTATAGCCAAACGACACTCCCACTGAGGTTTGCACACAGTTTAAAATAAAAAAAAGGGGTCCAAAAATTTTTTGCCTTATATTAATTTTTCTCTCGGTCCTCAACGGAAAGTTTCATATAAACTTTGCCGTCGATAACGTATTTGACATACTCATTTCAAAAAAAATAGTTCAATGATCGTTTTAATGGTTTGTTCTGTTCACACCAAGCATGAATAATGTGTTAAGCACTAAAAATGGTCATAAAAAAGCCCCCAGAACGTTTCAGCTTATGATATATAACGATTTAATCGACTTTTTTATCGGTAAACGATAATTTTCTGTGAGTGCATTCGCTTTGGATCATTATTATGTTGCAATTTCCACCAGAAACAATTGTCAGTGTTAATTTGAGACTGACAAAAGACATATTTCCTGCTAAAAAGTCAATCAAACGATTTGACTGGTGATAACAGCATTTTTCACTGGTTCAAGGTGTACCTAGCGAAAATCGTAAATGGTCACATTTCTCATCCTTCTAATCCTTTCTAAATTCTTCCTATAGCCAAAAGACACTCCCACTGAGGTTTGCACACAGTTTGAAATCAAAAAATGGGGTCCAAAAATTTTTTGCCTAATATTAATTTTTCTCTCGGTCCTCAACGGAAAGTTTCATATAAACTTTGCCTCGATAACGTATTTGACATACTCGTTTCCACAAAAATAACTCAACGATCATTTTAATGGTTTATTCTGTTCACACCAAGCGTGAATGATGTCGTAAGCACTAAAAATGGTCATAAAAAAGCACCCAGAAGGTTTCAGCTTATGATATATATTGATTTAATCGACTTTTTTATCGGTAAACGATAATTTTCTGTGAGTGCATTCGCTTTGGATCATTATTATGTTGCAATTACTACCAGAAACAATTGTCAGTGTTAATTTGAGACTGATAAAAGACATATTTCCTGCTAAAAAGTCAATTAAACGTTTTGACTGGTGATAACATAGCATTTTTCACTGGTTCAAAGTGAACCTGGCGAAAATCGTAAATGGTCACATTTCTCATCCTTCTAATCCTTTCTAAATTCTTTCTATAGCCAAAAGACACTCCCACTGAGGTTTGCACACAGTTTAAAATCAAAAAATGGGGTCGAAAAGTTTTTTGCCTAATATTAATTTTTCTCTCGGTCCTCAACGGAAAGTTTCATTAAAACTTTGCCTCGATAACGTATTTGACATACTCGTTTCCACAAAAATAATTCAATGATCATTTTAATGGTTTGTCCTGTTCACAACAAGCGTGAATGATGTCGTAAGCACTAAAAATGGTCATACAAAAGCATCCAGTACGTTTCAGCTTATGATATATAATGATTTAATCGACTTTTTTATCGGTAAACGATAATTTTCTGTGAGTGCATTCGCTTTGGATCATTATTATGTTGCAATTACCACCAGAAACAATTGTCAGTGTTAATTTGAGACTGATAAAATACATATTTCCTGCTAAAAAGTCAATCAAACGTTTTTACTGGTGATAACATAGCATTTTTCACTGGTTCAAGGTGTACCTGGCGAAAATCGTAAATGGTCACATTTCTCATCCTTCTAATCCTTTCTAAGTTCTTCCTATAGCCAAACGACACTCCCACTGAGGTTTGCACACAGTTTAAAATCAAAAAAAGGGGTCCAAAAATTTTTTGCCTTATATTAATTTTTCTCTCGGTCCTCAACGGAAAGTTTCATATAAACTTTGCCGTCGATAACGTATTTGACATACTCATTTCAAAAAAAATAGTTCAATGATCGTTTTAATGGTTTGTTCTGTTCACACCAAGCATGAATGATGTGTTAAGCACTAAAAATGGTCATTAAAAAGCCCCCAGAACGTTTATGCTTATGATATATAATGATTTAATCGACTTTTTTATCGGTAAACGATAATTTTCTGTGAGTGCATTCGCTTTGGATCATTATTATGTTGCAATTACTACCAGAAACAATTGTCAGTGTTAATTTGAGACTGATAAAAGACATATTTCCTGCTAAAAAGTCAATTAAACGTTTTGACTGGTGATAACATAGCATTTTTCACTGGTTCAAAGTGAACCTGGCGAAAATCGTAAATGGTCACATTTCTCATCCTTCTAATCCTTTCTAAATTCTTTCTATAGCCAAAAGACACTCCCACTGAGGTTTGCACACAGTTTATAATCAAAAAATGGGGTCGAAAAGTTTTTTGCCTAATATTAATTTTTCTCTCGGTCCTCAACGGAAAGTTTCATTAAAACTTTGCCTCGATAACGTATTTGACATACTCGTTTCCACAAAAATAATTCAATGATCATTTTAATGGTTTGTCCTGTTCACAACAAGCGTGAATGATGTCGTAAGCACTAAAAATGGTCATACAAAAGCATCCAGTACGTTTCAGCTTATGATATATAATGATTTAATCGACTTTTTTATCGGTAAACGATAATTTTCTGTGAGTGCATTCGCTTTGGATCATTATTATGTTGCAATTACCACCAGAAACAATTGTCAGTGTTAATTTGAGACTGACAAAAGACATATTTCCTGCTAAAAAGTCAATCAAACGATTTGACTGGTGATAACATAGCATTTTTCACTGGTTCAAGGTGTACCTAGCGAAAATCGTAAATGGTCACATTTCTCATCCTTCTAATCCTTTCTAATTTCTTCCTATAGCCAAAAGACACTCCCACTGAGGTTTTCACACAGTTTAAAATCAAAAAATGGGGTCGAAAAGTTTTTTGCCTAATATTAATTTTTCTCTCGGTCCTCAACGGAAAGTTTCATTAAAACTTTGCCTCGATAAAGTATTTGACATACTCGTTTCCACAAAAATAATTCAATGATCATTTTAATGGTTTGTCCTGTTCACAACAAGCGTGAATGATGTCGTAAGCACTAAAAATGGTCATACAAAAGCATCCAGTACGTTTCAGCTTATGATATATAATGATTTAATCGACTTTTTTATCGGTAAACGATAATTTTCTGTGAGTGCATTCGCTTTGGATCATTATTATGTTGCAATTACCACCAGAAACAATTGTCAGTGTTAATTTGAGACTGATAAAATACATATTTCCTGCTAAAAAGTCAATCAAACGTTTTTACTGGTGATAACATAGCATTTTTCACTGGTTCAAGGTGTACCTGGCGAAAATCGTAAATGGTCACATTTCTCATCCTTCTAATCCTTTCTAAGTTCTTCCTATAGCCAAACGACACTCCCACTGAGGTTTGCACACAGTTTAAAATCAAAAAAAGGGGTCCAAAAATTTTTTGCCTTATATTAATTTTTCTCTCGGTCCTCAACGGAAAGTTTCATATAAACTTTGCCGTCGATAACGTATTTGACATACTCATTTCAAAAAAAAAATAGTTCAATGATCGTTTTAATGGTTTGTTCTGTTCACACCAAGCATGAATGATGTGTTAAGCACTAAAAATGGTCATAAAAAAGCCCCCAGAACGTTTCAGCTTATGATATATAATGATTTAATCGACTTTTTTATCGGTAAACGATAATTTTCTGTGAGTGCATTCGCTTTGGATCATTATTATGTTGCAATTACTACCAGAAACAATTTTCAGTGTTAATTTGAGACTGATAAAAGACATATTTCCTGCTAAAAAGTCAATTAAACGTTTTGACTGGTGATAACATAGCATTTTTCACTGGTTCAAAGTGAACCTGGCGAAAATCGTAAATGGTCACATTTCTCATCCTTCTAATCCTTTCTAAATTCTTTCTATAGCCAAAAGACACTCCCACTGAGGTTTGCACACAGTTTAAAATCAAAAAATGGGGTCGAAAAGTTTTTTGCCTAATATTAATTTTTCTCTCGGTCCTCAACGGAAAGTTTCATTAAAACTTTGCCTCGATAACGTATTTGACATACTCGTTTCCACAAAAACAATTCAATGATCATTTTAATGGTTTGTCCTGTTCACAACAAGCGTGAATGATGTCGTAAGCACTAAAAATGGTCATACAAAAGCATCCAGTACGTTTCAGCTTATGATATATAATGATTTAATCGACTTTTTTATCGGTAAACGATAATTTTCTGTGAGTGCATTCGCTTTGGATCATTATTATGTTGCAATTTCCACCAGAAACAACTGTCAGTGTTAATTTGAGACTGACAAAAGACATATTTCCTGCTAAAAAGTCAATCAAACGATTTGACTGGTGATAACATAGCATTTTTCACTGGTTCAAGGTGTACCTAGCGAAAATCGTAAATGGTCACATTTCTCATCCTTCTGATCCTCTCTAAATTCTTCCTATAGCCAAAAGACACTCCCACTGAGGTTTGCACACAGTTTAAAATCAAAAAATGGGGTCCAAAAATTTTTTGCCTAATATTAATTTTTCTCTCGGTCCTCAACGGAAAGTTTCATATAAACTTTGCCTCGATAACGTATTTGACATACTCGTTTTCACAAAAATAACTCAACGATCATTTTAATGGTTTATTCTGTTCACACCAAGCGTGAATGATGTCGTAAGCACTAAAAATGGTCATAAAAAAGCACCCAGAAGGTTTCAGCTTATGATATATATTGATTTAATCGACTTTTTTATCGGTAAACGATAATTTTCTGTGAGTGCATTCGCTTTGGATCATTATTATGTTGCAATTACTACCAGAAACAATTGTCAGTGTTAATTTGAGACTGATAAAAGACATATTTCCTGCTAAAAAGTCAATTAAACGTTTTGACTGGTGATAACATAGCATTTTTCACTGGTTCAAAGTGAACCTGGCGAAAATCGTAAATGGTCACATTTCTCATCCTTCTAATCCTTTCTAAATTCTTTCTATAGCCAAAAGACACTCCCACTGAGGTTTGCACACAGTTTAAAATCAAAAAATGGGGTCGAAAAGTTTTTTGCCTAATATTAATTTTTCTCTCGGTCCTCAACGGAAAGTTTCATTAAAACTTTGCCTCGATAACGTATTTGACATACTCGTTTCCACAAAAATAATTCAATGATCATTTTAATGGTTTGTCCTGTTCACAACAAGCGTGAATGATGTCGTAAGCACTAAAAATGGTCATACAAAAGCATCCA
The DNA here is from genome assembly GCF_964194025.1 of Convolutriloba macropyga. Lineage (NCBI taxonomy): Eukaryota > Metazoa > Xenacoelomorpha > Acoela > Convolutidae > Convolutriloba > Convolutriloba macropyga. Next base: position 56,664,758 of record NC_134475.1, on the reverse strand, counting down.
GTACGTTTCAGCTTATGATATATAATGATTTAATCAACTTTTTTATCGGTAAACGATAATTTTCTGTGAGTGCATTCGCTTTGGATCATTATTATGTTGCAATTACCACCAGAAAGAATTGTCAGTGTTAATTTGAGACTGATAAAATACATATTTCCTGCTAAAAAGTCAATCAAACGTTTTTACTGGTGATAACATAGCATTTTTCACTGGTTCAAGGTGTACCTGGCGAAAATCGTAAATGGTCACATTTCTCATCCTTCTAATCCTTTCTAAGTTCTTCCTATAGCCAAACGACACTCCCACTGAGGTTTGCACACAGTTTAAAATAAAAAAATGGGGTCCAAAAATTTTTTGCCCTATATTAATTTTTCTCTCGGTCCTCAACGGAAATTTTCATATAAACTTTGCCGTCGATAACGTATTTGACATACTCTTTTCCACAAAAATAGTTCAATGATCATTTTAATGGTTTGTTCGGTTCACACCAAGCGTGAATGATGTGTTAAGCACTAAAAATTGTCATAAAAAAGCCCCCAGAACGTTTCAGTTTATGATATATAATGATTTAATCGACTTTTTTATCTGTAAACGATAGTTTTCTGTGAGTGCATTCGCTTTGGATCATTATTATGTTGCGAATACCACCAGAAACAATTGTCAGTGTTTATTTGAGACTGATAAAAGACATATTTCCTGCTAAAAAGTCAATCAAACGTTTTGACTGGTGATAACATAGCATTTTTCACTGGTTCAAGGTGTAATTGGCGAAAATCGTAAATGGTCGCATTTCTCATCCTTCTAATCCTTTCTAAGTTCTTCCTATAGCCAAACGACACTCCCACTGATGTTTGCACACAGTTTAAAATCAAAAAAAGGGGTCCAAAAATTTTTTGCTTTATTTTAATTTTTCTCTCGGTCCTCAACGGAAAGTTTCATATAAACTTTGCCGTCGATAACGTATTTGACATACTCATTTCCAAAAACATAGTTGAATGATACTTTTAATGATTTGTTCTGTTCACACCAAGCGTGAATGATGTGTTAAGCACTAAAAATGGTCATAAAAAAGCCCCCAGAACGTTTCAGTTTATGATATATAATGATTTAATCGACTTTTTATCTGTAAACGATAATTTTCTGTGAGTGCATTCGCTTTGGATCATTATTATGTTGCGATTACCACCAGAAACAATTGTCAGTGTTAATTTGAGACTGGTAAAAGACATATTTCCCGCTAAAAAGTCAATCAAACGTTTTGACTGGTGATAACATAGCATTTTTCACTAGGTTCAAGGTGTACCTGGCGAAAATCGTAAATGGTCACATTTCTCATCCTTCTAATCCTTTCTAAGTTCTTCCTATAGCCAAACGACACTCTCAATGAAACTTGCACACAGTTTAAAATCAAAAAATGGGGTCCAAAATTTTTTTGCCTTATATTAATTTTTCTCTCGGTCCTCAACGGAAAGTTTCATTAAAACTTTGCCTCGATAACGTGTTTGACATACTCATTTCCACAAAAATAATTCAATGATCATTTTAATGGTTTGTCCTGTTCATACCAAGCGTGAATGATGTCGTAAGCACTAAAAATGGGCATACAAAAGCATCCAGTACGTTTCAGCTTATGATATATAATGATTTAATCGACTTTTTTATCGGTAAACGATAATTTTCTGTGAGTGCATTCGCTTTGGATCATTATTATGTTGCAATTACCACCAGAAACAATTGTCAGTGTTAATTTGAGACTGACAGAAGACATATTTCCTGCTAAAAAGTCAATCAAACGTTTTGACTGGTGATAACATAGCATTTTTCACTGGTTCAAGGTGTACCTGGCGAAAATCGTAAATGGTCACATTTCTCATCCTTCTAATCCTTTCTAAGTTCTTCTTATAGCCAAACGACACTCCCACTGAGGTTTGCACACAGTTTAAAATCAAAAAAAGAGGTCCAAAAATTTTTTGCCTTATATTAATTTTTCTCTCGGTCCTCAACGGAAAGTTTCATATAAACTTTGCCGTCGATAACGTATTTGACATACTCATTTCAAAAAAAATAGTTCAATGATCGTTTTAATGGTTTGTTCTGTTCACAACAAGCGTGAATGATGTCGTAATCACTAAAAATGGTCATACAAAAGCATCCAGTACGTTTCAGCTTATGATATATAATGATTTAATCGACTTTTTTATCGGTAAACGATAATTTTCTGTGAGTGCATTCGCTTTGGATCATTATTATGTTGCAATTACCACCAGAAACAATTGTCAGTGTTAATTTGAGACTGACAGAAGACATATTTCCTGCTAAAAAGTCAATCAAACGTTTTGACTGGTGATAACATAGCATTTTTCACTGGTTCAAGTTGTACCTGGCGAAAATCGTAAATGGTCACATTTCTCATCCTTCTAATCCTTTCTAAGTTCTTCTTATAGCCAAACGACACTCCCACTGAGGTTTGCACACAGTTTAAAATCAAAAAAAGAGGTCCAAAAGTTTTTTGCCTTTTATTAATTTTTCTCTCGGTCCTCAACGGAAAGTTTCATATAAACTTTGCCGTCGATAACGTATTTGACATACTCATTTCAAAAAAAATAGTTCAATGATCGTTTTAATGGTTTGTTCTGTTCACAACAAGCGTGAATGATGTCGTAAGCACTAAAAATGGTCATACAAAAGCATCCAGTACGTTTCAGCTTATGATATATAATGATTTAATCGACTTTTTTATCGGTAAACGATAATTTTCTGTGAGTGCATTCGCTTTGGATCATTATTATGTTGCAATTACCACCAGAAACAATTGTCAGTGTTAATTTGAGACTGACAGAAGACATATTTCCTGCTAAAAAGTCAATCAAACGTTTTGACTGGTGATAACATAGCATTTTTCACTGGTTCAAGGTGTACCTGGCGAAAATCGTAAATGGTCACATTTCTCATCCTTCTAATCCTTTCTAAGTTCTTCTTATAGCCAAACGACACTCCCACTGAGGTTTGCACACAGTTTAAAATCAAAAAAAGAGTTCCAAAAATTTTTTGCCTTATATTAATTTTTCTCTCGGTCCTCAACGGAAAGTTTCATATAAACTTTGCCGTCGATAACGTATTTGACATACTCATTTCGAAAAAAATAGTTCAATGATCGTTTTAATGGTTTGTTCTGTTCACAACAAGCGTGAATGATGTCGTAAGCACTAAAAATGGTCATACAAAAGCATCCAGTACGTTTCAGCTTATGATATATAATGATTTAATCGACTTTTTTATCGGTAAACGATAATTTTCTGTGAGTGCATTCGCTTTGGATCATTATTATGTTGCAATTACCACCAGAAACAATTGTCAGTGTTAATTTGAGACTGATAAAATACATATTTTCTGCTAAAAAGTCAATCAAACGTTTTTACTGGTGATAACATAGCATTTTTCACTAGGTTCAAGGTGTACCTGGCGAAAATCGTAAATGGTCACATTTCTCATCCTTCTAATCCTTTCTAAGTTCTTCCTATAGCCAAACGACACTCTCAATGAAACTTGCACACATTTTAAAATCAAAAAATGGGGTCCAAAATTTTTTTGCCTTATATTAATTTTTCTCTCGGTCCTCAACGGAAAGTTTCATTAAAACTTTGCCTCGATAACGTGTTTGACATACTCTTTTCCACAAAAATAATTCAATGATCATTTTAATGGTTTGTCCTGTTCACACCAAGCGTGAATGATGTCGTAAGCACTAAAAATGGGCATACAAAAGCATCCAGTACGTTTCAGCTTATGATATATAATGATTTAATCGACTTTTTTATCGGTAAACGATAATTTTCTGTGAGTGCATTCGCTTTGGATCATTATTATGTTGCAATTACCACCAGAAACAATTGTCAGTGTTAATTTGAGACTGACAGAAGACATATTTCCTGCTAAAAAGTCAATCAAACGTTTTGACTGGTGATAACATAGCATTTTTCACTGGTTCAAGGTGTACCTGGCGAAAATCGTAAATGGTCACATTTCTCATCCTTCTAATCCTTTCTAAGTTCTTCTTATAGCCAAACGACACTCCCACTGAGGTTTCCACACAGTTTAAAATCAAAAAAAGAGGTCCAAAAATTTTTTGCCTTATATTAATTTTTCTCTCGGTCCTCAACGGAAAGTTTCATATAAACTTTGCCGTCGATAACGTATTTGACAAACTCATTTCAAAAAAAATAGTTCAATGATCGTTTTAATGGTTTGTTCTGTTCACAACAAGCGTGAATGATGTCGTAATCACTAAAAATGGTCATACAAAAGCATCCAGTACGTTTCAGCTTATGATATATAATGATTTAATCGACTTTTTTATCGGTAAACGATAATTTTCTGTGAGTGCATTCGCTTTGGATCATTATTATGTTGCAATTACCACCAGAAACAATTGTCAGTGTTAATTTGAGACTGACAGAAGACATATTTCCTGCTAAAAAGTCAATCAAACGTTTTGACTGGTGATAACATAGCATTTTTCACTGGTTCAAGGTGTACCTGGCGAAAATCGTAAATGGTCACATTTCTCATCCTTCTAATCCTTTCTAAGTTCTTCTTATAGCCAAACGACACTCCCACTGAGGTTTGCACACAGTTTAAAATCAAAAAAAGAGGTCCAAAAATTTTTTGCCTTTTATTAATTTTTCTCTCGGTCCTCAACGGAAAGTTTCATATAAACTTTGCCGTCGATAACGTATTTGACATACTCATTTCAAAAAAAATAGTTCAATGATCGTTTTAATGGTTTGTTCTGTTCACAACAAGCGTGAATGATGTCGTAAGCACTAAAAATGGTCATACAAAAGCATCCAGTACGTTTCAGCTTATGATATATAATGATTTAATCGACTTTTTTATCGGTAAACGATAATTTTCTGTGAGTGCATTCGCTTTGGATCATTATTATGTTGCAATTACCACCAGAAACAATTGTCAGTGTTAATTTGAGACTGATAAAATACATATTTCCTGCTAAAAAGTCAATCAAACGTTTTTACTGGTGATAACATAGCATTTTTCACTAGGTTCAAGGTGTACCTGGCGAAAATCGTAAATGGTCACATTTCTCATCCTTCTAATCCTTTCTAAGTTCTTCCTATAGCCAAACGACACTCTCAATGAAACTTGCACACAGTTTAAAATCAAAAAATGGGGTCCAAAATTTTTTTTGCCTTATATTAATTTTTCTCTCGGTCCTCAACGGAAAGTTTCATTAAAACTTTGCCTCGATAACGTGTTTGACATACTCTTTTCCACAAAAATAATTCAATGATCATTTTAATGGTTTGTCCTGTTCACACCAAGCGTGAATGATGTCGTAAGCACTAAAAATGGGCATACAAAAGCATCCAGTACGTTTCAGCTTATGATATATAATGATTTAATCGACTTTTTTATCGGTAAACGATAATTTTCTGTGAGTGCAGTCGCTTTGGATCATTATTATGTTGCGAATACCACCAGAAACAATTGTCAGTGTTTATTTGAGACTGATAAAAGACATATTTCCTGCTAAAAAGTCAATCAAACGTTTTGACTGGTGATAACATAGCATTTTTCACTGGTTCAAGGTGTACCTGGCGAAAATCGTAAATGGTCACATTTCTCATCCTTCTAATCCTTTCTAAGTTCTTCTTATAGCCAAACGACACTCCCACTGAAGTTTGCACACAGTTTAAAATCAAAAAAAGAGTTCCAAAAATTTTTTGCCTTATATTAATTTTTCTCTCGGTCCTCAACGGAAAGTTTCATATAAACTTTGCCGTCGATAACGTATTTGACATACTCATTTCGAAAAAAATAGTTCAATGATCGTTTTAATGGTTTGTTCTGTTCACAACAAGCGTGAATGATGTCGTAAGCACTAAAAATGGTCATACAAAAGCATCCAGTACGTTTCAGCTTATGATATCTAATGATTTAATCGACTTTTTTATCGGTAAACGATAATTTTCTGTGAGTGCATTCGCTTTGGATCATTATTATGTTGCAATTACCACCAGAAACAATTGTCAGTGTTAATTTGAGACTGATAAAATACATATTTCCTGCTAAAAAGTCAATCAAACGTTTTTACTGGTGATAACATAGCATTTTTCACTAGGTTCAAGGTGTACCTGGCGAAAATCGTAAATGGTCACATTTCTCATCCTTCTAATCCTTTCTAAGTTCTTCCTATAGCCAAACGACACTCTCAATGAAACTTGCACACAGTTTAAAATCAAAAAATGGGGTCCAAAATTTTTTTGCCTTATATTAATTTTTCTCTCGGTCCTCAACGGAAAGTTTCATTAAAACTTTGCCTCGATAACGTGTTTGACATACTCTTTTCCACAAAAATAATTCAATGATCATTTTAATGGTTTGTCCTGTTCACACCAAGCGTGAATGATGTCGTAAGCACTAAAAATGGGCATACAAAAGCATCCAGTACGTTTCAGCTTATGATATATAATGATTTATTCGACTTTTTTATCGGTAAACGATAATTTTCTGTGAGTGCAGTCGCTTTGGATCATTATTATGTTGCAATTACCACCAGAAACAATTGTCAGTGTTAATTTGAGACTGACAGAAGACATATTTCCTGCTAAAAAGTCAATCAAACGTTTTGACTGGTGATAACATAGCATTTTTCACTGGTTCAAGGTGTACCTGGCGAAAATCGTAAATGGTCACATTTCTCATCCTTCTAATCCTTTCTAAGTTCTTCTTATAGCCAAACGACACTCCCACTGAGGTTTGCACACAGTTTAAAATCAAAAAAAGAGTTCCAAAAATTTTTTGCCTTATATTAATTTTTCTCTCGGTCCTCAACGGAAAGTTTCATATAAACTTTGCCGTCGATAACGTATTTGACATACTCATTTCGAAAAAAATAGTTCAATGATCGTTTTAATGGTTTGTTCTGTTCACAACAAGCGTGAATGATGTCGTAAGCACTAAAAATGGTCATACAAAAGCATCCAGTACGTTTCAGCTTATGATATATAATGATTTAATCGACTTTTTTATCGGTAAACGATAATTTTCTGTGAGTGCATTCGCTTTGGATCATTATTATGTTGCAATTACCACCAGAAACAATTGTCAGTGTTAATTTGAGACTGATAAAATACTTATTTCCTGCTAAAAAGTCAATCAAACGTTTTTACTGGTGATAACATAGCATTTTTCACTAGGTTCAAGGTGTACCTGGCGAAAATCGTAAATGGTCACATTTCTCATCCTTCTAATCCTTTCTAAGTTCTTCCTATAGCCAAACGACACTCTCAATGAAACTTGCACACAGTTTAAAATCAAAAAAATGGGGTCCAAAATTTTTTTGCCTTATATTAATTTTTCTCTCGGTCCTCAACGGAAAGTTTCATTAAAACTTTGCCTCGATAACGTGTTTGACATACTCGTTTCCACAAAAATAATTCAATGATCATTTTAATGGTTTGTCCTGTTCACACCAAGCGTGAATGATGTCGTAAGCACTAAAAATGGGCATACAAAAGCATCCAGTACGTTTCAGCTTATGATATATAATGATTTAATCGACTTTTTTATCGGTAAACGATAATTTTCTGTGAGTGCATTCGCTTTGTATCATTATTATGTTGCAATTACCACCAGAAACAATTGTCAGTGTTAATTTGAGACTGACAGAAGACATATTTCCTGCTAAAAAGTCAATCAAACGTTTTGACTGGTGATAACATAGCATTTTTCACTGGTTCATGGTGTACCTGGCGAAAATCGTAAATGGTCACATTTCTCATCCTTCTAATCCTTTCTAAGTTCTTATTATAGCCAAACGACACTCCCACTGAGGTTTGCACACAGTTTAAAATCAAAAAAAGAGGTCCAAAAATTTTTTGCCTTATATTAATTTTTCTCTCTGTCCTCAACGGAAAGTTTCATATAAACTTTGCCGTCGATAACGTATTTGACATACTCATTTCAAAAAAAATAGTTCAATGATCGTTTTAATGGTTTGTTCTGTTCACACCAAGCATGAATGATGTGTTAAGCACTAAAAATGGTCTTAAAAAAGCCCCCAGAACGTTTCAGCTTATGATATATAATGATTTAATCGACTTTTTTATCGGTAAACGATATTTTTCTGTGAGTGCATTCGCTTTGGATCATTATTATGTTGCAATTACCACCAGAAACAATTGTCAGTGTTAATTTGAGACTGACAAGAGACATATTTTCTGCTAAAAAGTCAATCAAACGTTTTGACTGGTGATAACATAGCAATTTTCACTGGTTCAAGGTGTACCTGGCGAAAATCGTAAATGGTCACATTTCTCATCCTTCTAATCCTTTCTAAGTTCTTCCTATAGCCAAACGACACTCCCACTGAGGTTTGCACACAGTTTAAAATCAAAAAAAGAGGTCCAAAAATTTTTTGCCTTATATTAATTTTTCTCTCGGTCCTCAACGGAAAGTTTCATATAAACTTTGCCGTCGATAAAGTATTTGACATACTCGTTTCAAAAAAATAGTTCAATGATCGTTTTAATGGTTTGTTCTGTTCACACCAAGCATGAATGATGTGTTAAGCACTAAAAATGGTCATAAAAAGCCCCCAGAACGTTTCAGCTTATGATATATAATGATTTAATCGACTTTTTTATCTGTAAACGATAATTTTCTGTAAGTGCATTCGCTTTGGATCATTATTATGTTGCGATTACCACCAGAAACAATTGTCAGTGTGACTTTGAGACTGATAAAAGACATATTTCCCGCTAAAAAGTCAATCAAACGTTTTGACTGGTGATAACATAGCATTTTTCACTGGTTCAAGGTGAACCTGGCGAAAATCGTAAATGGTCACATTTCTCATCCTTCTAATCCTTTCTAAGTTCTTCCTATAGTCAAACGACACTCCCACTGAGTTTTGCACACAGTTTAAAATCAAAAAATGGGGTCCAAAAATTTTTTGCCGTATATTAATTTTTCTCTCGGTCCTCAACGGAAAGTTTCATATAAACTTTGCCGTCGATAACGTATTTGACATACTCATTTCCACAAAAAAAACTCAATGATCATTTTAATGGTTTGTTCTGTTCACACCAAGCGTGAATGATGTGTTAAGCACTAAAAATGGTCATAAAAAACATCCAGAAGGTTTCAGCTTATGATATATAATGGTTTAATTGACTTTTTTATCTGTAAAGTATAATTTTCTGTGAGTGCATTTGCTTTGGATCATTATTATGTCGCAATTACCACCAAAAACAATTTTCAGTGTTAATTTGAGACTGATAAAAGACATATTTTCTGTTAAAAAGTCAATGAAACGTTTTGACTGGGGATAACGTAGCATTCTTCACTGGTTCAAGGTGTACCTGGCGAAAATCGTAAATGGTCACATTTCTCATCCTTCTAATCCTTTGTAAGTTCTTCCTATAGCCAAACGGCAATCCAACTGAGGTCTGCACACAGTTTAAAATCAAAAAATGGGGTCCAAAATTTTTTTGCCTGAAATTAATTTTTCTCTCGGGCCTCAACGGAAAGTTTCATATAAACTTTCCGTTGATAACGTATTTGACATACTCGTTTCCACAAAAATAATTCAATGATCATTTTAATGGTTTGTTCTGTTCACACCAAGCGTAAATGATGTCGTAAGCACTAAAAATGGTCATACAAAAGCATCCAGTACGTTTCAGTTTATGATATATAATGATTTAATCAACTTTTTTTTATCTGTAAACGATAATTTTCTGTGAGTGCATTCGCTTTGGATCATTATTATGTTGCCATTATCCCCAGAAACAATTGTCAGTGTTAATTTGAGACTGATAAAAGACATATTTCCTGCTAAAAAGTCAATCAAACGTTTTGACTGGTGATAACATAGCATTTTTCACTGGTTTAAGGTGTACCTGGCGAAAATCGTAAATGGTCACATTTCTCATCCTTCTAATCCTTTCTAAGTTCTTCCTATAGCCAAACGGCACTCCCACTGACGTTTGCACACAGATTAAGGACAAAAAATGGGGTCTAAAGTTTTTTTCCTCGAATTAATTCTTCTCTCGCGCCTCAACGGAAAGTTTCATATAAACTTTGCCGTCGATAACGTATTTGACATACCTGTTTCCACAAAAATAAATCATTTATCAATTCAATGGTTTGCTCTGTTCACACCGAGCGTGAATGATGTGGTAAGCACTAAAAATGGTGATACAAAAGCCTGCAGTACGTTTCAGCTTATGATATATAATGATTTAATCGAATTTTTTAAACTGTAAACGATAATTTTCTGTGAGTCCATTAGCTTTGAATCACTATTATGTTGCAAATACCACCAAAAACAGTTGTCAGTAATAAATTGAGACTGATAAAATACATAGTTACTGTCAGAAAGTAAATCAAACGTTTTGACTTGCGATAATATAACATTTTTCCCTGGTGAAGCTTTATCTTGCGAAAATCGTAAATGGTCAGATTTGTCAACCTTCCAATCCGTTCTTAACCCCTCGTATGGCAGTGCAGCGCTCCTGAAACATAGTAAACACAGCTAAAAGATAAAAATAGTAATATCAAAGCCCTATGTTTGTAAACTTCCATTTAATGTTTGTTCCTTTCTTTTTTTTATAGAAGACTCTTTTATTCCCGTTATATTTATTATTCCTTGGTCTCTACAATTGTCGCAGTTAAGTTAAATGGTATTCTCGAATCCCGGGGTTGTATGAAGAAACTCATCTAAGGTTAAAAGTGCTTGAGTAGTTACTAAAAATGTTTTTTTTTTGAAATTTTGCTGATTTTTTTTTTCATTTTTTTCTTAAAATTAGCATCACTTTTTGATGTTTTTGACATTTGATGGCCGTAAGTGACCGGAACTTATGATCTAACAAAGTGCTGCAACTATTAGGAAAAAATTGGATGGTTCATTTTGGTTTAAACAAAAAAATTAAACAGTATTCATTCGAAAGCAAATGAAGATTCAAAACTTGATATTTGCTGATTTCTAATTGTTCCTACGCAATTCGTGAAACACCATTACAACGACCAAATAAAATGTGTAGCGAACCCATGTTGGATCTGCCACTGGCCCGCGAGCTACTACAACTCAAACGTTTCACTCTTATTCTGCTCTTTGTGGGTGCAAAAGATGTTTAATGTCTGTGTTCGGAGAAAAATGTGCTGCATTTGTCCTGCAGTTGTTATTGTTGACTTTGGATTATTTCCCCGGGCCTACCTACCTTTTTCCTTCTATTTCCAAGTAGTTTAAGAGGTTGCTGACATTTATAAACTCGGTGGTTAAAGTTTTTTTTCATTTTTTGTGAATCCAGCTGTTCTCGGTGTAGTGTTCTCTAAAAAACGCATTTACAAAAATTCTACATTAAACATGCATTTGAAAATATTGTGAAAAATGTCTTCACAAACAAGACATAGCGAAACGGTCACCGCGGACCTACTGTACGCCCCCGAATCACGTTGCGTTAGCGCGTCTTGGTCGTAGAGCGTTTTTTTGGCAGGAACAGTCCTGAATATGTCTGAAAATAAATTGAGTACGTTTCGGTAGTTTGTTAATATCTCTGCGAGTACCGAACGGATTTAAGCGAACGTAGGCTCGTTTTGTAGCGCATGAGCCCCCCTCACTGATTCGTGCTGGTTGACGTTGTATATCAGCGAGTTCAAGGATGAATTTTGAGACTTAAACCGGAAATAACCCTATTTTGGGTACATATCGGAGAGGCCGATTTTCGAAACTTCAAAATTGGCGCTTTAACTTACAGGAAATGGTTCTTTAGCTTCGTCATTACGTGTGGAGTCCGTTTTGCATGGTTTTCTATACACTTTTCCGACGTTTAGGTCTTCAATTTTCACTCTGCACGTGAAGTACCCCCATTTTTGACGAAAACGTGCCTTTGCTGCAGAGGTTGATAAAATGTTGATAATTTTGTATTTTACTGTCAAATTATGGCTTATTAAACCCAGTATTATGTCCTGAAGGAATTACACTATAGTGTGTACACGTATTTCAGTGTTTACTATGAAAATTTTGACGATTCAGGTCACGTACCGGGTGCAATTTTTGACTTGGTACCAAACCTTAATTTTGAAATATCTCCTTGAAAACTTAACGGATTTTGGATTTTAATGGCTCGTTGAACTCGCCGTAAGCTCTAGTTTCATTTGATATACGGTTCGTTACGTTTCGTTCAGCGGTTGTCGAAAAATTGTCCAGGACACGCACCCCCCCCATTTTACCCCATTTTTGACCATTTTGACGGGTTTCAGCTTATAACTTATGGTTCCGGGCTTCTGTTTGTGTTATTAACGGTACCCATAGCATTGTTATGGTACCGGAAAGGTTTGGACAAAGTTTCAGGTTCATAACCAAATTTTTGGTTATAATTTTGATCAAATGTTGGTCAAATAATGGAATATACATGGGATTTGCCATTGCACCTTAAATTGTGAATATCTCCCAGTAGAGTAGTTCAATTTTAATTATGTTTAGTGTTCTGAACAGGTCATGAAACAAGGGTTATTTTGATATAGGTAGCGTTTAATTTGGTCCGGGCGTCGCAGAGTTATTGACCTCTGAATACTCGCCCATTTTACCCATGAAAATGACCTCCGGTACGGTACGTTTGATCCGTAATAACTTTTGATGTAGTTGTTGGATTTTAATTTTGATTGGTGATCTGAACAGGTCCTGAAACAAGGATTAATTTGATATAGGTAGCGTTTAATTTGGTCCGGGCGTCGCAGAGTTATTGACCTCTGAGTACTCGCCCATTTTACCCATGAAAATGGGCTCCGGTACGGTACCTTTGATCTGTAATAACTTTTACTGTAGTTGTTCGATTTCAATTTTGTTTGATGATTTAAAGAGGTGTTCAAACAAGGTTTATTTTGATATAGGTACCGTTTAAATTGAGTCCTGCGTTGTTGAGTTATTCACCTCTGAGTACCCATGAGATTGGGCTCCGGTACGATACCTTTGATCCCTAATAACTTTTGATGTAGTTGTTCGATTTTAATTTTGTTTGGTGATCTGAACAGGTCCTGAAACAAGGTTTAATTTGATATAGGTGCCGTTTTATTTGGGTCGGGCATCATTGAACTATTAACCTCTGAATACCCTCCCAATTTACCCATGAAATCGGCTCTGGTACGTACCTCTGGTACGTACCCTTGATTCGCCAATGGTGGCCTTATAGTGACCCAAAACACCCGTGACAATCTCCCAAAACAAATTCTGGGTAGTTGGAGTTGTTTTTACAGTGTTATCTTTGAAATTTTTAGAGATGTAGGTTGGGTACTAGGGGGCATATCAGGACCTGGTACAGTACCCAAATTTTGATTTTTCTTGGTCTATAAATCACATCGTCTGGGTCTGATTGATGTTTTCAACTCGTATCTCAATATACTTTAGCATCCCCAGTGTTTCCCCAGTCTGGTGTTATATTATTAGTACTCTGTTCTTTATGCCTTATGTACGTTGTCTATATGTTCTCTAAAACAAACTTTTTCAGGTTTGTTTTGATTTGAAACTTTAATTTGCAACCTTATCAACTTCAGTTGTCTTACCAAGCTACAAGCCAGAACGACATCAAACTTCGAGTGAGTAATATCCATCTCAATCAATCCAATTATGCAATAATAAAATCTTTGTTGGTGAAGGATTGTCTCGTCTTTTCTTTTTTTTTCTTGTCTTTTTTTATATTTGAGTTCTTTATCTTGCGTCTTTCGGCGTCAAAGTCGAATGTCATAACCTGAGCAGAATGATATTGAAGAAGATATATGGGCAGGTTTTGTTCTGTGCGTTAGGTTTTGTTCAAAAATTAACTTTGGACATTATCAGCAAACTGAAAAAAAAAAAACGAGACAACCCGTATTCACCGCGTAGCTCGCCTGTTTTGGTGCTTTGGTGTTTGAATTGGCAATAATAAGCGGCCACTGGTGCACTATGTGTAACAATTTTCGGTTTAGCTTGCTTTGTCTGTTTGGTCAGTGGTAGCACTGATCAACGCGTTAGGATTTTTTGTGTGTTCTTGCTATAGCAAGTGGTAGCACTTGTTAGTTTTTTTATCGTTGTTTCTTTCACCTAAGTTGTTCTCTATGTGTTTCAGCGCTTGAAAATGAGGTAAATCAAATTTGATATTGAATATTTAATGCTCGCAGTTATCAGCTAAGTTTTTTCCAAAATTCAAACTGACTTGAATAAAACTTAAATAAATTCAATTATTTTTTTGTACAATTTTTCGCAAGACAGTTAGTTCAATTGTCCGCCGAGAAAGAAACTTTTGTAAGGTCGTTGTTTGGCCCAAAGTGCGCTCAAATCGCGCTTTATTAATAGTCGCACAAAGATACTTGGTACTTTTATTGGCCTTCTCGGTTTTTTTTTAGTTTCGTCGTCGCGATTTTTGTTACGACCATGTGACGTCACAACCACTTCAAATCTGCTTTCTGTTCATTCGTGCATGCAATTTCATCTGGATTGCGTGCGTGACGTCATCCTCGCTCTTATTGGAGCGAGTTTTTAGCACAAAGTTATTTGAGAGCAGCTGATAGAGGCAGCAAAATCTTAAACAGATTTTTAATGAAAATAGAACATATATAGCCTTCAATGAGTTTTTTGGTCTGTCTTTTTTATTGTTTGTCTGAGACTGCAGATTTACGAAGCTATTGCGGCTATTTTCTGGCAATCTGCCAGCTATGTTTTTTATTTTTATTCCAAGGATTGTTAACTAAAAAGAAAACCTGAAAAATACCGAATAATTTATTTTAGAATGAGTGGCTCTCAATTAACTCCTGTTTCAAATTCCGGTGGTCCCACTGGTCTCAGAAAGAAGTCTGCTAGAAATGCGAATAAGGTGGACGATGTAGAGTTTCCTAAGAATTACGTCTTTCTGGTGTACTTTGACTGCGACAACAAAATTTCTGTCTTGAAACCGGGTCACGGGAGTTGGCCGAATCATCTTACTAATTCAATGAAACTCTCCCTGAAATGGGAAGATTTGCCGTTTAAGTCTGACAAGAAGCCAAAGGAGTTTATCAATGGGTTGGTCATAACGAGTGGCCCTAGTGAAATATTGGAACGAGTAGCAGTTTTAATGACCTTGAAGCTTAAGAAGGGTATGGCTCCTACAGATATGAACCTGACGCAGGAGTTCGAAGACGCGCGACAGGAAATTGAAACAGAAAAGCAACGAGAAAAGGAAAACAATGATCCACGTAAAAACGTTGGGAGTCAGAAATCAAGTTCTGGCAGTCTGCGAAAATGTTCTAAGTCTTTCCCTGCTATGCCGGTTGAATCTTGTCCGTCGGATTCCGAAGGTACCGACTCTGATCATGAGGCAGATGAGCCAACTTTTCCTGTCGTGTCAACTGACAAAGTTCAGAAAGACATTGAGTCCGTCGTGAGCAAAGCTGAAGTGGTATGTTTTTGTTTCTTTAGCCGGTAGCGGCTATTGTTTTCGGGTAAATTTGAGTAGGTTGAATTGAGTGGGGTAAAATTGTTTCGAGATATCTTCTGTAAAATTTATCAGCTAAGTTTTCAGCGGTTCTGTAACAATTTTGAGATACATAGTAAGAGTTGTTGATAGAGCATCATATCGAAGTTGTTGGATTTGCGATGGGTTTTACTTGTTTTTTTTTAAACTAAATTGTCTTTTTTTCTTAGCTTGCTCTTGTCAAACGTTTTGAACGACTAATGGATCGAATGGAAGCAAGAATGGATAGAAGTGATAAAATCTTGGACGATCTGTCGAAGTTCGCTAGACGATCTCTGGACGAAATATATCGGCTGTCAGAAGCTTCGGTTCCAATCTCCAATATTAATGATCACAAAA
Organism: Convolutriloba macropyga; assembly: GCF_964194025.1. NCBI lineage: Eukaryota > Metazoa > Xenacoelomorpha > Acoela > Convolutidae > Convolutriloba > Convolutriloba macropyga. The sequence continues at coordinate 56,648,907 of NC_134475.1, read as the reverse complement.
TTGATGAAGTAGACAAAAATCTTCCTGAGCTGATGTATAATGGCGTAAATTTGTACAGCCTGGGCGGATCAACTCCTGTTGAAAAAGCATTCAATATAATTATGGAGCTATGGTCTGCAGATGAACGCAGAAAAATTGTCATAAAGCCTAAGAAAACTCTGTCTAATACCGATCGCATTGCAGCGAATGAGGAGCGTACTGAGCTTTTTGAAAAAGCTTTGACATTTGTATTGGGTGATCAATTTTCCAAGAGAGTATTTTCGAATGTTTTACGATTAGTTAATCAACGCATGCGTGAAAAGCGTTTGAAATAATGCTCGTGACTCATTTGAAAGAATATTTTGAATTTTGATGTAGGTAACTATCATTGCATAGGTCCTTTTCCGAAATTCAATTTCTGGTTCCGAGTTTTTTATCTAAGTATTTATGTTGCCCTGGGTCTTCTTAGTTTCTGGATTTGTTTTGCTGCCGAAAATCAAATTCTCATGCACATTTGCATTAATATTTCATGTTTTAATTTCTCTCAGCTGTTCCTCAATTTCTGCGCATTTTGTTTTATTTTGATCAATAAAGGAAGATTGTTTTTAGATTGAGCTATGTCCAATTTTGTGCCCGGGTTTAAAATGTCCCTGAGCTATTTTGAGAAATTGGAACGTGGTGTGCGTAAGAGTAATGGAATTGAAGTTGAAGCAAGAAATCGGTTGCTGGATGTTGCACAAGGTCTACAAGAGCTCGTAAGTTTATATAAACGCTAATTTTTCGCTTTTTATTAAAGTAATCTTTGATCCGGTTGGTAGCAATCGGTTGTTCTCTGTTCTGTTTATTGATACACGTTTTCCTATGTTGGTCTCTTTTAGTGTTTTTTTGATCTGTTATTTTTTAGTTGCCATTTTGAAATTATTTTAACATCTCGTGATAACTGTCTCAAATTCTTATCAAAGGCCACACTACTTTTTTTATGAACTAACAGCTTTGTTTTTACACTGAAATTCCATACGCTTAAAGGCTTTTTAAAATATTTTAGATAGTGGGTAAGTTTTTTTGGTAAGTGAATAATTCTGGCAATAAGAAACTTCTCTTTATAGAGCCCTTCCCTTTTTTTCAGAACGAACGCCGAGCGAAGTGTGCTAAAATAAAAGTCAATGGTGAACTCATGTACAAAGGAGAGAATCTCTTGGCCTATGATGGTCCTACAGATGACTATGGTGCTATTGGAAGGTTTCTGACGCGTAAAATGTTTACGTTTGATGAGAGAGTTGAGTTTTGCTGGTTCGGTCAGCGATCGAATGCAAATTGTGTAGGGCGGAAAATGGCTTCAAAAGAAGATGAATGGTTTTTCAAAGGTTCGATTTTTTGCTCCATTACTATGTTGCCCGTTTTTTTTGTATCAAGTATTTTTAATTGATTTTAGAAGCTGTGAGACGACTATGCGGTGATAGTCTTTATGCCCTGAGAAAAGCCAAAGACGCTGCAAACTCTCTGGGCCGTCACGAACGTTCTCGATTATCTCAGAAGCTAATCTGATTTGTTGTTCGGTTTCAACTTTCTTGAATTCTGTGATACATAAAAGTTGTCAATCGTTTTTTCCTTTGGGCGATTTAAACTTAAAATTTTTTTGCTGGTCATTTTTTTTAAGATCATATCATTTTTAAGATCAATAATGTCTATCCTTGACTACAAAAAGTTTAAACTCTACGCGCAAGTGGCGAAGCAGTTCTCCAAACTTGATATCAGTTGGCAGGAAATTGCTAAAATTGACAGCGAGCTAACACAAAAATGGATCAACACAAATTTGGTGAGTGCCCATGGTTTAAATCTCGATATCAGTTTGAGAAAAGCTTTTCTCTGTGATGTCAAAATTTTTTTGGATTCTGAATACGGAAAAAGTTTCAAACATGTTGTTTACAAACCGGTTTCTTATCTCCAGGACGCTTCCTTTACACAACTTGGAGTTTTTGCAAAATACAAAATAGATTTTAGTACCGAAATACCGGGCTTGATTGGGTACCTAGTGCCAATTGAAGAGGCTGAGATAATACCGGGTTATAATGACTATTCAGTAATGTGTAGTTCGCGCGTGGGAATGCAATGGATTATGTTAGGCCCGATTTCTTTCATTAACGCGTCTTGTAAACCGAACGTTAGTTATGTAAAAGTTGAAAATATTATGGTATATGCTCCTTTGCGTGTAATTGAGGAGGGCGAAGAACTGACAATATCTTACCACAACCACTTTTTCGGAGAAAACAATAAAGATTGTCTGTGCCCGCATAAGCATTTGCACGGCGATCCCTTCCCTGATATCCCTGTCACTAAAAAGAGAAAAGTAACCAAAATTTCACAAAAACACCAGGAAAATTTCAATTTTAATCAGCGTTTTTCTAGGAAAGGTTTTCCACCGCGTGCTCGAATGTTTTTTCCAGAAATCTTAGATAAAAACGATGATCAACACAGTCACTTAACTTACGATTCTGTTTTTGGTAGCCTTGACGTAAAAGACACTGATGAGACTATACTTAATTTTGTAGGCTGTCGTGACGAAGTTGAACAAAGTTGTGAATCGGATGAAGGATCTCGGGATATTAACCTTTTGGCTATAAATGAAACTCCTGTTGTGCAAAATGTTGAAGATGCTCAGGTCATGTCTACACCTATCTCTCTTCATGTTTTCGAAGATAAACCACCTAATGATGCACCTAATTTTGATCCTGATTCTTTTGACTCGCTTGATTTTTTTTTGTTTGAAGGAGCAGATATTCGACATGACGAGTTTATGAAAAAATTTGAAAAATTAAGTGAAAAACATAAATTATCTGATATTGCCAGAGCAGATATGCTCAAGCTTTTTGCTCAAACTTTACCGTCTCCCAATAAAATTTTTGCAGATCTGCCAATTTACAACCTTCCGATAATAACAACTAATAGTTACGTCGATTCTAAGTTCCTTATTGCTGATTTGATATCTCAACTCGCACTAGTTGCCTCAAAAAATTCGTCTTATATATTGCAAAGTTGGTCAAATAATTGCAGCTGGGAGTATGCATCAGATGTTTTTTGTCAGGGAGAGCTGCAGTTAGTTCTAAACACAGACGGTGCTCCAGTTTTTAAGTCTAGTAAGCTAGCTGTATGGCCAGTTTGGGTTCAACTTTATAACTTGCCTCCTGTTTTAAGATCAAGTTTCTTAAATATCTGCCTTTTTGGACTTTGGTATGGGGGAAAACCTGATTTTTCGGAGTTTCTTAGCAAACTTGGTGTGGAGATTGAAAATCTATGCAGCGCAGCAACTGACCTGTGTCCACCATTGGGGCGTGTAACATTTAAAATAAGATCAATTGTTTGTGACATGCCCGCTACAGCGTATGTACTGTGCATGAAGCAGCATATGGGTTATAGTAGTTGCCCTCATTGTTTTATTAAAGGCTTCCATAAAAGTAATCGAATGTTGTTTAAGGTTTCGAAAACTTTCATACTGCGAGAAAACGATTCTTTTAAGCGATGTGGCGACTTGGCAGACAAAACAAAAACAGTTGTTAATGGAGTTAAATCGTATACACCTTTGAACAAATTTTTAAGTCTTCCCTGGGATTGTCCAATTGATCCCATGCACCAGGTTTTCCTAGGAACAGCAAAGGTTTTATCAAAAATGATAGTTTCACTTGTCAAAGGTCCATCAGCTTTAGAGCTCGAGAAGACAATTCTAAATTGTAAAGTTCCTTTCGAAATACTTCATAGACCAAAAAAGTTATCTGAACTCAATTTCTGGAAAGCTTTTGATTTTAAGTTGTTTTTTTTTCACCTTGGACCTTTGGCATTAAAAAATGTGCTCTTGCCTAATGATTACTACGAAAGTTTCTGCAAATTGAGCTTTGCAGTTCGTCTTCTAAGTGATAAAGATATTCACTCCTCGGATCTTCGACACGCTGATAATTTAATAGAGCTTTTTTTTCAAAATTTTGTTCATCTCTATGGAGAGGAATCACAATCTTTTAATTTTCATACCATGCGTCATTTAGTGGAACAAGTGAAGCGGAACGGACCACTATTTCTTTTTTCAGCTTTTTGCTTCGAATCGGCTAACCATATGCTGCTTTCTGCGCTTTCAGGTACCATCAAGAATCCCGAAAAAATGTTCATCAGTTTTTTGAAACATCAAAGATTATTTGAACAACAGTCTATGCAAAACGGAACGACTGAGAAAAATTCTATAATAACTAGTCTAACAAAATTAACTGATTGCTCGAAAAAATTTGTTAGTGAAAATTCAATTGAAGCAGCTGGAGGACGATTCGTTAATGAAAACGGAAAAAAACTTTGTTCCCTTTCTTATATGCGTGTTAATGAAAATTTAGGAGAATGCATTCTTCAAAAAAGTGACGGCAGTTTTGTGTTGATAGAGTGTTTTGTTTTAAAAAATGGTTTAAATCATGCTCTCTGCCTTCCATTTGTAGAGATGACAAATTTGAAAATGTTCAATTATTCTGACCCCTTCCCATTTTTTTTCCAAATATCTAATCCAGGGTCTCCCGTTCTGATTTTAGTAGATGAACTTGCTTATAAAACAGTTGTCCTCCCTGCTTCTGGCTGCTATATTGTCAGCGTAATCAAAGAAGGCTATGAGCACAATTAAAAATATTTCAGAATACAGATTTTAATGTTTTTTGGCAATGTTGGTTGTAGAATCAACATATTTTTTGGATTTAGATTTTTTGTTTGCTTGTGTTCGGTATTTCGTGGAAAAAAATTAAAAAAACACAAATGCTTTGAGTAACATTGATACTGCCCTCTAATTTATTTATAGGCTCGATCGGTGGATGGTTACCTTCATCTTAAGGTTAGATATTTCATTTTTTTATGGAAAAAACTTTGCTGATAACTATGTGCTAATTTGAGTTGTTTGCTTTTCGTTCAAATTTGTGCAAATTGCTTTGATTTAGTTCAATACTGCTGATTGGCGATTCCAACACCAAACGGATGAAAGATGACTTCAAAAGCGATCCGTTAATATCCAAATATGGGGTTGATATTCTTAGTTTCGGAGGCATGCGATCGAACGAACTCGGACCGCATGTTGTTTTGGCGGCATCCCAATACAAGTTTGTTTTAGTTGCTGTCGGAAATAATGACTTGACAAAGTTCTTCGACAATGAGGCAAAGCCTCCAATTGAGGTGGCTGCCAATCTAATTGCGTTCAGTCGTGTCTTAGGCAGAAAGGGTGTCAAAGTTCTAACGCTGGGTCTGATAAAAAGACGCGATGTTGATGAAAAACTTGTTCAAGAAGTAAACTTTTATTTATTCAAAAACTTAGGACGCCAGTATGTCCCTTCAAAACTAAAAGAGAAGCATATTGATAATTTCGATAAGTGCCATTTGAATAATGACGGAAAACTTGATTTTAAACAATTGCTGCACCGCTCTATTGTTAACCGGTTATGTTAAATTTGTTAGCCCAACCTTTGCGAATGTGATAGTTGAGTAATTACTCCTTGATTTTTTCGCTTTGAGTTTTAATTGATTTTTGAAGCTCTTAAAATGTTCTTTTTTTTTATTTACATAAGGAACTGTTGGTTCAATTTCTGCGAGTCGATTGTAGAATCGGCTCTATTTTTGATAATATGATGTCTCTAAATTTTGTTTGTTTCGCTTGGTTGTTGCATTTTTTCCATTGTTCTGCTGAGTAAAATTTTGGTCCTTCATTTGATGTTGAACCCTATCTTCAATCCAATCTTCTTGCTTTTTTTTGATGGTTCATTGGGTTGTTTGATGTAGAATGATTTAATACCTTACTCGATATTTTATAAAATTCAAACTTTTTATAACTCCACTCAATGTTGAACTCTGAACAAATTACTGTAGCTTATAATTTGTATCAAATCATGATAATTGATTTGACTGCTTTTCCTTTTTTAGTGTCTTAATGTTTTTGTTTTCTCAATATTTAGTGCAATTGGGTTTTTGGTAGGCAGTTCTTCTTTCTGGTTCCTTTTTTTATTTGGTGGCAGTTACTGTCTGCCTACTCATCAAAGGTGCGAGTTTCCTGTGCTCAACTGTGATAAATTTTGTCTTTATTTCAATTATATTAGTGTTCTCTCGATTGTTTTTGAGTTCTTGATTCTGATAGCTTTCAAACCGTTTGTTACTTGATGTGCTTTTTTGGTTTTCTGTATTTGATAAGTTATGTCATCTTTGGGAATTAGATAGATGGGCTTAGTTGTGGTCTTCTCTTTTTTGTGCTATGGTGTCCGTTTTTGTTCGTCGTTTTTCTCTCCAATTACGACGTTTTGTGATAAGCACTATTTTAAACTGTTAAATTGTTCCATTTTCCTTTGCTCAGATGACTTTATCTCTGTCATTTTTTGTTCTTCTCTGTTTTGTTTTGGATACGTTAAGTGACATTTGGGACTTGGGTGGGCAGGTTTTGTTTTTCTTCGTTTTTTTTTTGCTGCTTTGTCCTTTTTTCGGATTGTTTTTCTCTTCTGGGCCAAGTCCGGCCTCTTGCGTGATGCACAGTGATTAAACCGACCGTTCTGTCGGCAATTGTTGTGCTTTGTAAAACTGTCTCAATTTCCTTTGATCAGTTGAAAATTTTTCATGTCGTTCCTTCACTTTTCTTTTATCGTTAATTAGTGACTTTAGAATTTCAGTGGCCATTTTTTGTGTTGTTCTCTTCTGTTGTTTTGTCTATTTTTTGTTTTTTCTCTGCCTGCCCGGCCAAGTCCCGCATTTCGCGTGAAGCACAATGATTAAAACCGACTCTTCTGTCAGCAATATGAGTGCTTTGCGAAACTGTTTCAAGTTCCTTTAATCCGTTGACCCCTTTTTTCCTTTGTTGTAGCTTGTTCCTGGTTTTTGATGTATTTGATATCTGATTTGTCTTTTCTGATTACTTGTTGTCAGCCTTTGTCTGCTTTTGTTTTGGTCTTCCCCTCTTTTCTCGGCTTAAGTGTTTCCTCTGTCGTTTCTTGTTCTTTTTTTGTGTTTTGTTTTGGATAAGTTAAGTGACATTTGGGACTTGGGTGGGCAGGTGTTGTTCCAGTCTTCGTTTCTTTTCTGCTGTTTTGTCCTTCCTCTGGGTTGTTTTTTGTTTTTTTTGTGCCTGCCCGGCCAAGTCCCGCATTTTGCGTGAAGCAAAGTGATTAAAACCGACTCTTCTGTCAGCAATATGAGTGCTTTGCGAAACTGCTTCAAGTTCCTTTGTTCCGTTGACACCTTTTTTGCTTTGTTGTAGCTTGTTCCTGGTATTTGATGTATTTGATATCTGATTTGTCCTTTCTGGTGAGTTTTTGTCAGCTTTTGTCTGCTTTTCTGGTGATCTTCCCTTCTTTTCTCAGCTTTTGTTTTTCCTCTGTCGTTTCTTGTTCTTTTATGTGTTTTGTTTTGGATAAGTTAAGTGACATTTGGGACTTGGGTGGGCAGGTTTTGTTTGTCGTTTCTCTGCTGCTTTGTCCTTTCTCTGGGTTGTAATTTGTTTTTTTTGTGCCTGCCCGACCAAGTCCTGCATTTTGTGTGAAGCACAGTGATTAAAACCGACTCTTCTGTCAGCAATATGAGTGCTTTGCGAAACTGTTTCAAGTTCCTTTGTTCCATTGACCACTTTTTTCCTTTGTTGTAGCTTGTTCCTGGTATTTGATGTTTCGTTCCAAGCTGATTAGCTGCTCTTGGTTGGCCTGTTGTCTTTTTTTTCTGGGAACTATTTTTTTAAGATGTCGTTTTTAAGATCTTTCCCTTTCTGTAGGTTTGCTTTGTTCTTGATTTTTCCGCTTGTTTTTTAAGTTGTTGCAACAATGTGCTGTGATGGAAACATCAGTTTTCTGAGCACTCATAGTGATGACAACCATTGAAAACTATAGTCACTGATTCTGAAATACTCTGAATGCTTAGTCCTATTTCTCTTTTGTTTTCTTTTCTTGGTTTGCTTAAATGATACTCGTTCTGCCATTTTTGTCGGCTTCTCTTGTTTTTTCAAAGATGCGCTGTGATGGAAACAACAGTTTTCTGAGCGCGGACGGTAATGACAACCATTGAAAACCATGATCTTTGATTATGAAAGACTCTCCATACCTATTTTAGATTTGTTTTGCTGCTTGTAGGTTTGTTTGAAGCATCCTCTTTCTACTTTTTGTTGTTTTTCCATGTTGTTCCATTGATGCGCTGTGATGGTAGCATCAGTTTTCTGAGCTCTGACAGTGATGACAACCATTGAAGCTCATGAATAATGATTATGACAAACTCTGAATGTCTATTGTTTCTTGTTGTTTTAGTGTTTTTCTTTTCTCTCCTTGACTCTCTTGCCCTTTTTTAATTTCTCGTTGCTTTCTTGCTGTTCTTTCTGTTACTTTCTCTTGCTCTTTTCTCTCTCTCTCTCTCTCTCTCTCTCTTTCTGGCTCTCTCTCTCTCTCCCTCTCTCTCTCTCTCTCTCTCTCTCTCTCCTCTCTCTCCCTCTCTCTCTTTTTCGCTCTTTTTTCTCTCTCTCTATCTCTCCTCTCTCATCTTTCCTCTCTCTCTCTCTCTCCCTCTCTTTCTTTCTCTCTCTCTCTATCCTCTCTCTCTCTCTCTCTCTCTTTCTCTCTCTCTCCTCTCTCGCTCTCTCTTTTTGGCTCTTTCTCTTTCTCTCTCTCTCTCTCTCTCTCTCTCTCTCTTTCTCTCTCTCTCTCGCTCTTTCTCTCTCTTTCTCTCTCTCCCTCTAGGTGAACTTGCTCCTTTCGTCTCTCTAGTTTCATTCTGTTTGTCTAGGTATGCCTTCCGGGCAATTTTTTCTCTTTTTTTCTGCTTTTTTCTGTTTTTTTTTGTTTTCGCGCGTGTTCTTTGTCCCCGACGCTCCTGCTCGCTCGTTCTCTCGGTCGTTTGCGCTCGCTCTTTCTCCCTCCTGCGCCTGCTCCGTCTCCCTCGTGCGCTCGCTCGTTCTTGGTCGTGCGCTCGCTTGTTTTTTCTCTTTGTTTCTTTTTCCCCTTTGCTTTTTTTCTTCCCATCCCCTTTCGCCTACGGCGATCTGCTTTTCTTTGTGCCTTTGTGTTCAGCGCGTTTTAACCCCACCCTTCTCTCTCGCTCCTTTTCTTTTGCGCTTCAACCCCACCCCTTTTCTGTGCCCCCTCTCATGTGCTTGTGTTTTGCTGATGTTCTTATTTATATTTGTTTGCTTTCTTTTGCAGCACACAAACCCCCTGCCCTTTCTGTGACCCCTGCTGCGCATTTAGATGATGTTCCTATTTATACGTTTTAGCCTTAGCAATTTTAGGGTCTCTCTTCTTTTCTTTGACGGTTAGAGAATAGGTCGAATCCTATTCTCTAATCTTCAAAGAAGCCAAAGAGGCCCATGCAGCAGCTAAGGCACGTTTCCGGCGCTTCTTGCAAGACGGTTATCTTGCAAGAGTCTTGTAAGATGGTCGGTTATCTTACAAGACTCTTGCATTTCGGACGGTTATCTTGCAAGATCTTGCAAGAATCTTGCAAGAGTCTTGCAAGATGATGCATAGTGTTGCAAGATTCTTGCAAGATTCTTGCAAGATCTTGCAAGATAACCGTCCTCAATCAACTAGGGACGCTCATGTGTTCCTCCATAACAAACCATTCAAATCTTTTATTATTCAGAAAATCTCAAACGACAATAAGAAAAAGGCAATTACAGACAAAGTGAAAACAATCATTAAATTTTTCTTGAAAACGGTGTCGAAGCCGTAAAAACTATAATCCATACCCCAAAAGTTATATGTTCTACTGTTCTAAACTTCTGAACAAAAACCGGTGTCATACCCATTATAACCATAATAAAGGGCTGAAAACTTTGAAAATTGTCAACTGCTTTTTTTCGACGCCACTAATGTGATATGTGACCTGTAAATAATGAGAATAGCTAATTAACTAAATAGACAAAAAAGAACAGAAGATGTAAATGCCAAAAATACCCAATATTATTGAAAACAAAATTTTTCAATGCCATGAAAACCAACAACTAATAATTCAAATCTTTAATTAGGTTAGTTAGGGTCAAATCAATTAAGGAAAACCATTGTGACCTGACAGTCATCTATATGTGTCATACGTATACAAAAAAAAACCTCAAAAAAAAAAGATTGAAAAAAGATATTGATTTTTTTTTTTGCAAAAATCCGGCGTTGAAGCCGTTAAAAACATAGGTTCAAAAAAACACCTTTAATCAATTGCGTTTTTTTTCGTTGTCAAAAAGGCGATATCTGAACGGTATTTAGTAAGACTGTGTACCAAAGGCAAAAAACAAAAGATGTAAGGCAAAAAAAATTTTAAAAAATGTTGTTATCTTCAAACTCATAAAAGTTTGTCAGCTGCAAACTGAAACATTTTAATCTGTTTGTTTAATCACCTGAAAAACCACTGAGATCTGCCACGAGGCAGGTTTTGTCTTACGTTTATAGACAGCTGATAGACAGTTCAAATACAGACAAATACCAAAAAACAAAATTAGTTTTTTCTTGCAAAAAACGGTTGTCGAAGCTATGAAACCCATAATTGTATCACTAAAAAACATTTCCATTTGCATCTTCTTTTGACTCTAAAATGAGATATATCAACTGTGATTAATGAGACTAGGCAACATATAGACAAAAAACAGAAGATGAAATTTTTTTCAAAAATTCCTCTACAGTTCTTGAAAAAATTTTATTTTAATTCATGAAAACCATCAGCAAAATTAACTAATCAATAAATCAGTAATTAAGCTCCTCGTTTCAAACTACATAACAAACCATTGAAATCTATTTTTGTTCAGAATTTCTCTTAAGACTAGAAGAAGAAGGCAATTGAAGACAAAGTGAAAAAATTCAATTAAATTCTTCTAGAAAACGATGTTGAAGCCGTTAAGACTATAATCCGTTCCTAAAAAATGTAAGTTAAAAAATATCTAATTTTTGAACGCCATTAAAATGGTAGATGGCCTATCAAAAATTTGATAATGTGGCAAAACCAGAAGAAAAGCAACTGATAAATGGGCAAATGTCCAAAAGTCAAATTTTTTGGCAAATCTAAAAGTTTTGAAGTCAGCAATTTATCTCCTGAATCGTGAAGCCGCAATAGGGTCCAAATTTTAATTAAGTAGAGAATGCATTTTCTTTGTGCTGAAAACTAAGCTACAAGTTGACCAAAATAAGTAAAAATAATAGTGGCAAAGCTCTATCTATAATCCATTGTTTCTTTTTCAAACAAAGATTTCCAAAAGTCTTTCGATTAGAAAAGCCAAAAAATTACTTGGTCGATGTTTTTGACGCCTATTGGACACATCAATAGGGAGCGTGATCTGCAATGTTCTGTTTTATAATGAACATAAAAAAATATTTTTCTTTGAAAAAAGTCAGCCACTGATTAATAAAATCCGGATTATCTTTACACTATAATATTCAATGATCGGATCAAAAGTAATTGGCCTTACTATTGTTGTTTGTTCATTAAGATTGTACAATTGTTTTCAGTGCAATGGAAATAGATAATTTGACAAATATTTCAATTATCAAAAAAATAATGCGGTTTGTGTAATTATCAATTACCTTCGCTAAAAAACCAACAAAATTTCAAAACCAAAACCTTTCAGAGGAAGCTGAGAAATAATTTAGTCCTCTCTTGAGGTGAAGCAAATTTTGTCAGATTTTTTAGGCGTTCACGTCCTGCATATTTAAGCAAAGTTGACTAAAGAAGCTTGTTTTTTTTTGCAATTTTCGATGAAAAAATGCTGAATTTTTGAAAAAATTAGCAAAATCTTCAGCAAAACATTAATCGAAAAATTTCATTAACAGTCTTCTATCTTTGAAAAACAAACCAACACCACTTTTATAAAACAATTTCAACATATGTTAGCAAAACTTACAAAAAAAGTTTTAAAATTCCAGAAAAAGGTCGATCGGCCAAAAAAGAATGAACAAAAAAACTCATTTGAGTATATAATTCCTTCCCTGCTAAAGTGGGTCCGAACAGTTAGAAAAGAGCGGTGAAAAGAAACTTGTGGTCCTTAAAACACTTCTCCGTCACGAAATTTGATTTTTGTGTTTCTCAACGAAATTTCCAACAAAACCTAATAAAATGAGACCATGATCCCCCGGTTTTCTTTTTTTAATATGTCCACCATTAAAAACCAGAGCAATCTCTGACTCTAAGTTTTTTGTTAGAATTTAGGACAATTACAAACTTCTAAGTCCCTTTTAATTATAGTTGAATTACTACAACCATTATGAGTTCCATGAGACATTAATCATGACTCTCACCTTTAACGTAATCTGTTTTTATTTCATTAGATTGAAGAGATCAGTGTACGTTAGTTTTTAATTCACATACAATTTTCGACTCATTGTACCTACCTCTAGACAGATTCATAAGATTTCGCAGTGATTAGAAAATTCAATTAGCTTTGGACGGAGCCTAATTGCATTCACGAAGGGCTCTGATAGACATGCTATCAACTGATTCAATCGTATGTACCTAAATCTTCATTTTTTTACTCTCACGGATAACTCCTTTGAGTTCCTGAAACAAAGTTTTGAATCTTTTATCATATGTATCCCTTGTGTCAGTTGCTATGATACGGATAATACGAAACCATTGCCATATGTTATATCGTATTTTCATATTTTGTTTAAATTTTATTTCCATTTTTGCGGTTTATCTTTTTGATCTTTAAATTTAAGTTATTCGTAATTGAGAGATGATACTGTCTGTTCACGTTTTAAACATTTCCATTTTTTCCGCTGTGCTGCGTGATCAATCGTGATCATTTTGTTGCTGATCCTGAACTAGCTAGTAGTCATTTTTTTTCTTCCTAATTTCGTTCTCTCAACTCAATTGATAATTCAATCGTTTTATAAACGGTCATCAAAGTTTATCTAAAAGTTTATGCAGTCATTTGGCATGAAATCTCTAATCGAAAATTCAAAGCTACATGTTTCAACTCATTAGATTGGGCAAATGCGGTGCAAATTCCCACGCAATTTTTTAACAAAACATTTGCATAACAATTTACTATCGCTCTGCATAACATGTCATAGACAGCAAAGGACTCACGCAAAACACCACTACACATCGACATTTTTTGGGAAAAGTCCACAGTCAACCCCCCTTGTCGCGGGAGAAATCGACAACACAGTGGATTCTTGTACTTCTGGCAAGAGAAGGTATACACGGCAAAAACTCTACCGAACGACCCACCAAATGACTACCCACCAGAACCAACCTACGAAGAAGCTGTCGAAGGACACACTCATGCAACAGAACGCAATCCGCAAGTAGGAAAGAATCAAATAAAATTGAACTGGCAAAATAGATGTAAAAAAAGCTAAGGACATCGCAATCCTATGCGGCAATAAACCTTGGGAAATCCCCGATCAAAAAGCAACATCACTCCCATACAAAATTTAGCAACAATTTGTTAAACATTTTAGCACTCTGACCGGTTTCAGTGCTAAACACCTCAGTTGTTACAACAATTCAGCACATTCTGCATAAATTTTGGCAATTTTTAGAATTTACACCTGGAACTGGGCAATAACAATTACTACATATTTTGTAGCAAGACCCTGTAACAATTTTATAACCAACTTGCAAGATCTTTCAATTAGTTTCAGTTGGTAAAAGAGACTTTATCTAGCTACAGGAATATGGTATAAACCAAAATTGATGATAAGCCATTCCATAAGATTACTAATTCTTTTTGGTTAGGTTTTAATGCCACAGTTTTGTCCAATTACTGCAATTTCAAATACAGAAAAAGAGCGATAGTGATTTTCATCGAAAGTTTTTTGTTTGAAGGAGATAATTGAAGGCAGAAAATTTGACGTTTTTGAGAATCTATTATCTTTCTAATTCAATATTCAACTGCCATAATTCTCTTGTTATGTCATAACTCCAACTCCGAAGGAGCCATTGAAAGGCTTATTTTCCGTAACTTAAATCCTAATTATTTTTCAAGTCTCTAACCACAGATTCAGTTACATTTTTCTTCTTTTTGTGTTTGGACGATATGGCGTTCATTTTAGAAAAACTGATTCTTCAAAATAGTTTGAATTGTTAATTTTTCAGGGCTCTGATGTCAAAACGCACTTGAGAGCTGTCAATTAGCAGAATTAAAGTGTCAAAAATTTTTTGAATAATTTATCTTTTAAAAAATACATTTTTAGTCTGTTCGGGAACAGATCATTTTATTCGATATAGCTAACACCTACTCTAAATTTAATTTTTAAAAGGAGTCTTCACATAGGCGTCAGATCGCATCTGAAAAACTCTCTCATACCTAACTCTAACACAATTTCAGTACTGAATCTGAATATTCAGAAGTTATCAGTACTGATTCAGTGTCTGATTCAGATCACATTTTACACTGAATTTGTCTGATTCAGAGTGTGGGAACTGAGATAGTCAACCAACAACACGTAAGTACGATCATCAAGAAATACTGTTATGTAGGAAGTCATTTACTGGTTCTGTTATTCATTTTTTAAATTGCATTATTGAAAATGATTATTATAATAGATACCTCTGCTTAAAAACCTCTCCTTAAAATGGCACAGTTGGCTTATTTTTCATCTCCCGTGTTGAATTTTCTTTGATTTCATACAAGATCATCCATGTTTTTTTCTGACTTCTTGATATATGTTCCCATATATGAACTATCATGGATGAGGGGATGTATTCTGCCCCCCCCCCCCCATTGGATGAGGGGGAGGGGTGTAACAACACATAAACTGTAACTGAGGCACGAAAAAACTCTGGGGAGTGGAGGGGGCAGAATAGAACGGGATGAGGTTCAAGAATTCATTAATAAAGCATTCATGAAACGCAAGAAGATCTTGTTCTTGCTATATTTTAATAAAAACAACAAAAAATGAGTCCTCTAAATGTACACGAATCTTTTTCAATGCTTGTGGATTTTTGTTTTGTTGAGCACACAATTCCGAAGGATATTCGCTTAATTGCATCAGTAAGTCAATGGATTTTTGTCCCAAAATTGTCACGATTAAGCCAGAATCAGCAACAAACGCAACTGTGGGGCTGATTTTACTTTAACAATGCATGGTCACAATACTTCCTATGAATAAACAGTCCATTCTTTTCATCATGTTTGCAGAACTTTGTTGTTTTTGTGTTTTTTTACTACCTTACGGACAATAATTGCTTTCAATTTTGGTTCACTATTTAAAGTATATCAAAATGTACTCCTGCAGGCTATACACAAATCGTGACCAGTGTGATAAAACCTAAAAACTATAGCACATCATCTGCAATTGACTTATGAAATCAGGTAAAAATTTAACGACTCGCTTTTTGTTAACTACATCTTTGTGTAAATGAGATATCATGGTAGAGCCCTGCATAAGTGAGTGATGTAACGGTTGCTAAAAACTTTTTCATCACTTAATTTAGACCGATCAATGTATTTCATGAAAAAAAAAGATAAAAGTGATACCAATTTAAGCTTATCAGGGCTCGAGTATTCTAGTTGAGAGATTGTTATATCTTCAACCTTTGCGAGTAAGTATTCTGGTATTGGCCTTCGAGAACTTAAATTGTGAAATTATCGTTCCGACTCCACTTTCCGCGGGGAGAAACTATGAGCTCAACTGTTCTTTTTTGCTTTTCAGACAAATAAATCTAATCGATAATTTGAGAGTCGTGAGTTGCTAGTCGTATCATTAGCCCGTTAAGAGTGAAAAATGCAACAAAAGAAATTTCTCAAATTTTGTCTTCTTCCAAGAGTTATCGGAGTTTAAAGTTTTAGTGGAAATTGTGGCTCATTTTTACCATTTTCTTCACTTTTTGGAAACTTTTTGCTCATATTTTTTTATTTTTTTTTTTGAGGAAAAGAAGTTAAAATACGCTCAATAGCAATACAGGTTTCATACGATTATAAAGGATTTCTAACACTTTTGTTTGATATTTTTGAAGAATTGGAGGTAAGATTATTCATAGCCTAATACAAGGGCCACTGGACGCTATATCATCTAGTTAACTTTTGTTTGGGACAATTCATCCCTGGTTTGAGTTGATAATTCAAATTTTGTTTACCTTTACACAATTTTTTAATTATGAATTGAGACATAGTTGCGTAGTTTTTGATTATCTGCCTGTCTTATAAAAAAGGGTTGTATTTTCAAAGTTAACAGATATCAAAGGGCCTATTCGGTAATAAACTATTGTTTTTTGTTTACAATTAGTTTTAAGCCTTGTTTAAAATGAAAAGACGTTAATGACAAAAAAAATCGGTTAAATCAGTAATTTTCCACTTTTTGTGTTCTTTTTGAGGAATTTTCTAGTTTTCATTTTTGTTTGGTAACATTACGACGCAGAGGTATACCCAAATTGTCACGGGCAGATATGCCCGATGCGTGTATCTCGTGTTCGTTTTTACTATGTTAATACATTGAAAGTGGAAAAATATTGCGGAAAATAGCTACTTTAGCAGAAACCGGCAAATTGGAAAAGAAATTAGAATCCCGTGTTCGCAAAAGTGTCCCAATCCTAACCGCGAAATACAAGTACAAACTTTATAACCTATTTTTTGCACGGCTTGTCTCACGCATCTGCTCCATTTTTGTAACGATTTTTCGTACGCAATGACGCTCGATTTCGCATATAATCCGCAATTAAGCCTAACTTAATTACTATTTAATTAATTTAGCCTAACTTATTACTACTAAGAATATTTTATTACTACTTTATTACTACTTATAGTACTTTATTACTACTTATTAGTACTATTTATTACTACTTATTAAAATCAGCCAGACCCACATTGATATACAAAACCTCTGATGTGCGAGGGAATTTTTGGAAAATATCATTTTTTGTAGTTGCATGTATTTAAAGCACTTCAAAGCTTTGAAAGCTTCAATTAAAACTTTATTAAAGTGCTTATTGCATGCTCAAAATGCGCGCAAATAATGGATACCTAAATTAAGCGGAAAAGTGCTCCAAGTTTTGTTGCCTAAATTTCGCACCGAATGTTCTTTTATTTCGCAAAATTGGCGGAACTTCTTTTGCGAAAAGTAAGATAAAAAGAATGTCTCCTAATTACGTTCATTGTATGTATCTAACTTTCAAGCCAATTTTACTAAGGCGGAAATTTTGGGGTATACCTCTGCGTATTAATGAATGACGTTGTCTTCCTTGAGATATTCATAGATATGTTTGATGGCAAAAGACCAGAGAGGCAAATTTTTGCAGGGTTTATCACTCATCAACAGAATTCGTGTGCGTGAGTTCAATTTAAATTGTATTCATTATAATTAACTTCGTTTAGTTGAGTTTTTAACCTTTTGAACATAAAAGCATTTCCTCAGCTGAATGACGTCTGTAGCCTCCTTTCAAATCTAGCTTGAGAATGGACATTTTAGTCGAATTATTTCTAGTCTCATCAATGACAGGTCCCAATTGCTTTGTTGCAAAAATTGATTGAATATCAATAATGGTTCTAGTTATAATTTAATTGGTTTTGTAGGTCAATAAGTTTTGCTGAAGACAAAGCAGACTTCCGAATTTGTCCATGATTGTTTGTTTTTTTGGTCCTGTTGAAACAGAAATCACCTTGAAAAATCTCAGGCCTCATCAGCTCCTTAATGAAGTTTTTCAGTTCAATTAGCTTTCTCGCATTACAGCTACTGTTATATACAATGAAATCCATTAATTTCGAATTTCAAGTGATATTTTGAATCTTGCTTTCCTGGTTCTTTAAAAACCTTGATATTCATTGTCAGTTTGTCGGTGATTGCGATGCCATTTGCTCGGTTATTGAGGTTAAAAGGCAATAAATGCTCCTGACTAGCAGCTATCAATGGCATGAAAAAAGGTGAGGGATTCTGATATTTTGTTACACCGCTAACTTTCACAAATGATTTTTAAATAAAAGAGTTTTAAATAAAACTCATCTAAAGGAGTTGTAAAGTTTTTCATTTTTTTCGTTTTTATTGTTTTTTTTGTTATTTTCGTCATTTTTTGAATATTTCGTCAAATTGTTGTGATTGATTTATATTTTAAAAACCACTAATTTTCAAAACAAGTTAAAGAACTGGTTAAAGAACTTTCAAAAACAGTTACAACTGCCATTATAACAATTTAGCAAGAAAGGGATGCTCTTTTACCTAAACATAAGAAAATAAGAGTTATCTCACGTGCCATTACCTCTGATTTTCTTTAGAATACTAATTATGAGTTCCAAAATCGATTGCTGGCAGAAATAATGCAATTAAACATGCAACACTCATTTCTTTTTCTACAACAAATTTGTGGTTATTTTAAGGTTGTACTTCCCTGCTTTTTAAAAAATATATCAAAGACATTGTTACGTAGGAAAACCATCGGTTATGTCTTCATATTTTTTGATCCAGTTATTGTGCTTAGTATAAAATTACGTAGACCATAATTAGTTTTTTCATTGTATTATTAGCTTGAAGAAAAATTTTTATTTAATAATTCAAACATTAAAAATAACTCTCAACTCGAGCAGTCTAAATCCGTGGAAATGTTTCGTTGTTTTTTCACAATTATTTTTAGACACGATTCCAGTTTGTCAAAATCATTATGATTTACTTATTAGTTCGACAGATCGCCCAATAGGGCCTGAAACCTATCTTAATATAAATAGAAGTTAAAAAGCGATCTTTGACGGAATTTGATTTTTTCCATAAGATACCTTATGCACGTTTTACTATTAGATTTCAGAGCAGGCATTCAAAAAAGAGATATAAGGGCAAACAATTTTGATTCCTCTAGCTGTTATTCAGGTTGCTTGTTTCAGGCTTTTTTTTGTTTTGTTACTTCAACAAATTCACAACGCCTGACCTGACTAGAACACGTTTTATATAGAACACGTTCAATAATTCTTATCCTGCATCAAATTAGCCATTAAACAATTTACTTCAAAACGAATGGTAATCTTTAGAAAAAACAATAAACCTTACAAAAATATAGACACAAATTTTCGTTCAACATATTGCTCTAAAACACTTTCTTCTCCCTCGGGATTATAAAACACTGCTATGAACAAGAGGGCTCGTCTTATTTGGTGCGTGGAACAGAATGTTCAAAAAATCTCAAGATTTTGAAATTTTCTTAATGTTCCGAGAAAAAAGTAACCTGCAAATTATCAATTTCAATAAGCAAATTTTAGCATTTGTGCAGACATATATGCAATTTAGATAAATTTTGTGTACAATATCGTCATAATTTAACATAAAATACATTTCAAGTCGTACAATATTTTCATTGCAACAACTGCTTGTTAAAAGTTTCAAGATCAAGCACATTTATACTAACAGAAACCATTGTTTTTTAAAAAAAAAAGGAAAACAAAAATGTTGACAGAAAACATTTTTTAGTTGTTTAAGATTGACTTAATACTTAAAATCAAATTAGACGTTTTAAGCGCTGCAAATTGTTTATCTGCTGGCCTTATCAATTCGGCAAATTTTTTTAATGTGTTTTTTTAAATATTTGCTTCCGTACAAAACTACCTTTTCTCTAATGAAATTTTATTGAGGTCGAGATTCGACCATAAAAATTTCAAAGATTAAAGCTGACATTCAATTGATAAAAGCTGGCATTGTAATTATTATTCTTAATTTGTTAGCTTGTAGCGTGTTTTTCACCTACACTTTTAAATTTGGAGCTACGTAATACAACTGCAAAAAATGATACAAATCCACTGAAGTTTTACGTCTTAAAGTGGGAAGGAGGGGATTAAGTTGACACAAGCCTTCTCCAAGTCAACACTGGTCTTGCTACGACTTAATTTTCGATTGCAATCTAGTTGTTGTTTTGGTCACTAGGATTTTTACAAATTTCAATAGCGTTATAAACAAATTTTGAATGATTTTTCTACTATAAACTAAAGATCTCTACAATATGCGTCAAAGCTGGGGATCAAAAGCTTTATATAGAACACGCTCAATAATTCTTATCCTGCATCAAATTAGCCATTAAACAATTTACTTCAAAACGAATGGTAATCTTTAGAAAAAACAATAAACCTTACAAAAATATAGACACAAATTTTCGTTCAACGTATTGCTCTAAAACACTTTCTTCTCCCTCGGGATTATAAAACACTGCTATGAACAAGAGGGCGCGTCTTATTTGGTGCGTGGAACAGAATGTTCAAAAAATCTCAAGGTTTTGAAATTTTCTTAATGTTCCGAGAAAAAAGTAACCTGCAAATTATCAATTTCAATAAGCAAATTTTAGCATTTGTGCAGACATATATGCAATTTAAATAAGATTTGTGTACAATATCGTCATAATTTAACATAAAATACATTTCAAGTCGTACAATTTTTTCATTGCAACAACTGCTTGTTAAAAATTTCAAGATCAAGCACATTTATACTGACAGAAACCATTGTTTTTTTTAAAAAAAAAAAGAAAACAAAAATGTTGACAGAAAACATTTTTAGTTGTATCAAATTGAATTAATACTGAAAATAAAATTAGACGTTTTATGCACTGCAAATTGTTTATGCTGCACAATTTGGTTTGACTGTCCAAAAAACACAGAGAGTCGATTTATTGAGCAATTTTCATTCTGCTATTATAAAAAAAAAGAGTGCTATTTTGTTTAAATATAGTAAATTCATTATACCAATTTCATAATCGATCAGTTTTTACCACCTGTAGGGCTAGAATTCAGGGGAAAACCGAATTGTGTTCAGACCTAAAACAGATTCTCTTGTTAATAAAAGAAACAATATAGTTGTGAAACTTGCACAAATGACGAGTGAAATTTCCAAGAAAACCTGCTTTTCAAATTTGAAATAAATCAGTTGCAAAATTGGAGCAATAAGTCGAATTTAAGGCTGAATTTTAAAATCATCAGGTCCAAACCATTGTAAGAAACGCTTTTTAATTTTTTGGCAACCACCTTCATAGCCTCGAATGAATATGGATTTTATCATCGTGATCTTAGTATTAATGAGTATAAATTATGCGTGTTAATACCTTTTTGCGCAAACCAAGCTTTCTTGAAATAATTTTTTAGGGTCACTATTATCATTACAACATGCTAAATACTTATTCTCATTCTCTAATGGTGGCTAACTAAAGATTATTGAAGACTGGACTATTAAACTATAGAAATTTCAAGCTAGTTATTAGTATTACTGTATTAACGAAGCTACAACGGACACAAAACATACTGATTGGGTCATCACGGTCCTTAAAGTCCTACTCGAATGCTACCAGGTAGCAGTACTATTATCTATTATGTTGAATCTGTAATCTTTGATTGTGAACTGCTGAGCAACTATCTTATAAGATTTGTTCGACAATAGTGAATTTGCCCACTCCAAGACAAAAGTTGGACAAAAAGTGAGCCAAATCAACAAGCCATATGAAAGTGAAATTTTTCTTTTGTTTATGATTCGACCCTTTTTCATCTTTTTGCAGAAATTACATATATAGTGGTTAGTGCAAAGATAAATCAGATTAAAACTATCGCAGGTTTTAATGAAAATAGCTACACATAGTCAAAATTCCTATCATAATTTATCTTCAGTTAGACTTTAGTAACTACACGTGGTTTCTGACGCATTGAAATATAGTTAGTTATTGACGATTATTTGTCTGCGGACTCGGAACGATTGCTGAAATATAAGCATAAAGATTGACGCAACCATATATAGTATGTTTTAGGTGAAAAAATACTTCAACTTACTCGATCATGAAAAAATTTCTCGGTCAGATTTTCGAAAACTTGAGAGGAGGAACAAATTTGCTGCTTCTAACATTTATTGTACTCTTCAACTCACGAGCAGCTGACAGTTCGGATAATACCACCTTTTTTACTGGTTAGTTCATTACTAATATCCCCCCATATTACACATTTTAGATTCTCATATGAACCAGCTGAACGTAAAACGATGCACTATGGTACATTTCTTACCATAAAACAGATCAATATTATTATCATTTAAAGTCGGTTATACCGCCCAACTCGAGACCTGGAATTTATGAAAAGCGACCTATTAATTCCAGGTGGGGCGTAAATATTGAATTAAAGTACACGGTCGAGGACCCTAGTTAAATTCGAGGCTAACTCTTTTCATAAGTTCATGAACTTATGAAAAGAGTTAGCCTCGAATTTAACTAGGGTCCTCGACCGTGTACTTTAATTCAATATTTACGCAGCCAAATTGTTTTCATATGCAAAAATGAGGCAAGCTAAAAAGTTCCGTCAACATGTGGGTTCGATCTCGTGACCTGCTCCAATCTCACTCAATGATTAGCCAATTGCGCTACATGCCATTACCTTTCAAGGAAATTGAAAACAAGTCATTACCTTTGAAGGAAATTGAAAACAAGTCATTATAACGGTCGCGAACGTAATTCCAGGACAATTTTATTGTCCAGCCAAATTCCAGGACGTATTTTTTAGTTCCAGCCAAATTCTAGGACGGTTGTTTTAGTTCCAGCCAAAGTTCAGGACATCACATTGGGTCCAGACAAATTCTTTTCATACCCTAAATCTGTCGAGGACGGAGGTTTTAATAATTCCAGGTCTCGACTAGGGTATCTAAAAAGCAAAAAAAAATTGATTCAAACTTAGCATGGACCTTTACCATTTATGGTACTTTATTGCTCCCTATTATATAGCTTAAAACCCGGTTTACCTTATTCTGCGATGAGACTTGGGATGAATAACAACTCCCCCCCCCCCCCCCCCCCCACCGTACCAGTTTAGTGGCCATATATATAATTTCCATAATTACTATAAATATAACATAACGGGGGTGGGTCCATAATGGGAAAGACAACAGAATTCAGCTGTCCTGACAACTACGTCCAAACACCATCTATGGGTTCATATAGTCCAAAATTCTTGCATGATTGTTGGCGAAAGACATATTTGAGAGGTTTCCTCCTAATAGCCAAAATAACAGCACTTAAAACAAATAAATTGTAATACCGCCGCGAAATATAGTCTAAAGGGTTTTACAAATCCAAGGCCAGGACGATGTATTCATTTGTCCTTGTTTATGAAGCAGACTTTCTTGAACGCACATAAAGAATACGGTGCGTTCAAAACATACAAAAGCCAGGATTTTATATCGAGCAACGTAAACGTACCAGGTAATTACGGTTGAGCCAAGGTCAGTTTCATAGACGCACAAACTCTTTAACTTAGACGAGCCACGTTCTGGCACATACACGAGCTACACTCTGCCCCACAGAGTAGCTAGAAACTTTCTCATAAGCGAGCTAAAGTCTGCACCATACTCATTCTTTAAAAGTTTTCTACCACAAAAACTCAAGGTACAAAAAACAATGAATTGGATGCAATATATTAATCCACGTCAGTGTCAAAGCTAGTTATTATTAGTTTATGAGCTCTCTTTACTTTCCGAGAACACAAGGAAAACTGTTTGAGAATTTTTCTTTCAGCCAAAATACAAGGCTCCTTTTATGAGGCACTTTTTCAAATCTTTAAATGATTTCCCGGATAAGTCAGGAAAATTCATCCCACAAAAAGAAAACAAAGCAATATTACTTTACAGCACACATGAGAACTTCTTTAAAAGTGCACAATTAAGGAAAAAACATTTTTAAAACATCTTTTTTTTTTGAAGATTTTTTGCCGCCAAAGTTTAACGAAAAGAGGCAAAACAAAACTTCTTGGTGGTGTACAATCCTTTTATAGATAAAAGATGTTCAACATAACCCCTACTATTTTTGAAGCATCTCCTATCTATAAGTATTGTACACCACCAAGAAGTTTTGGTTTGACTCTTTTGGTTAAATTTTGGCGGCAAAAAATGCTTTTTTCTTTCAAAATAAGATATTTTAAAAGTGTTCTTTTCTTAATTGTGCACATTTAAAGAAGTTCTCATGTGTGCTTTAAAATAATTTTGGTTTTATTTGTTTTTATGATGAATTTCTGAATCCTGGCTTGTCCGGGAATTCATTTAAAGATTTGAAAAAGTGCCCTATAAAAAGTTCCCGATAAATTCTCAAACAGTTTTCCTTGTGATCTTGTGGACTGAAACCTAATGCCACACAACTAACCTTTGATCCTTTTTTACTACATAAATTGTTAGAGAACTTAATTGTTGAAAATTGCTGTATTGTTATCTTTGCTCATTTATGAACATGTAGTGATCACAACTAAACGTTTCTGCAATACTACACGACCAAAGTCATCACATTGCTTGTAATACTCATTCTGTTATCGCTGTGTTGTGACTCCAAGACACTTTAATAGTAAAGCAGTTAAGTTAAGGTTACCTTGTGTAATGATAACACGGTTCGCTATGGCATGAAGAACTTTACTATAATAAATATCTGACTTCAAGTTTTGCGAATTTGTCAGTTGTTTCTGAAAATGTGTCTCACAATTCAAAAATGTGGCGTGACCCTCTGAGTTGTTCAACATAACTCCTACTAATTTTGTAGCAACACTTTGACCCAGAAGGTCACGTCACATTTTTGAAAACTTAATAGCTTTACTATAATTCAAATGTATTGGAGTCACGACACAACAAAAACAAACTGAGTATTACAAGCAATGCGATGATTTTCGTCGTATAATAATGCAGAAACGCTTAGTTTTGACCACTTATTTATGTTTACAATTGGGCAAAGATAACAATACAGCAATTTTCGGGTCTTTCCCATTATAGCCCCCCCCCCCCCCACCAGCTTAGTGGTCAGATAACCTATAGCCCCCCAATCATGGTAAATATACCATAATGGGGGGCTATATTTTCATGGGGGGCTATAATGGGAAAGACCCCAATTTTCAACAACGAAGTTTCCTAAAAGTGAAAAAAGGATTAAAGGTTAGTTGTGTGGCATTAGGTTTCAGTCCTTCTAGGTTGTATGCAGGTTGTATGCAGGTTGTATGCAAAAGCTGTATGCCCGCTAAGCTCGGTCCAGAACACAATAGATGTTCTAAGACTTAAAAATTGGTCAGTGTCAAATCTGAGCAGTGTCAACTTGTTGAGATTTTGAGAGCAGACATCTTTTTGTTTGGGCTAAGTTTGTGGCTCTGTTAAAGGCGGCAGAGCTCTACTTGTTCAAAAATAAATCTTTGCCGTTTATGTCCCCCCTTAGTGGGTAGCCCCCGCTTAGTGGTCAGATAACCTATAGCCCCCCCCCCCAATCATGGTAATTTTACAATAATGGGGGGCTATAATTTTAAGGGGGGGCTATAATGGGACCCAGTTATATTCGAAATATAGAATGATTCCGAAAACTTTATCGCAACAAACCTGTTCAAATTATAGAATTTGATATTTGACCTGAAAAACGATAGCTTTTCCGTTTGTGCTTTCCCTCTAGTGCGTTATGCGCCCGCCGTTACAGAGAAACGTTTCATTATTTTGGCACGACCATCTGGGGGAGAGGGCTCAAATAATATGCATAATGGGAAAGACCCGAACTATTTTCTGACTCATACTTAAAAATATAGCCCAGGTTGAAGTCTTATATGGGAAGCGAAGGACAATTATAACAGTGCCCAGGCTGCTCGCGCTCTTTTCTAACGGACTCCTGGAACTCTTTTTCTTAGACCAAAATTCTACTACATCGGTCTCAGATTCACTTTTTCAAACACGCTAAAAAACCTCGCTCTAGTTTCCGTAGAATCTATAGTGAAAATTGAATTTAAAGAATTCGTGTTTGTTAACACCATAGCTAAATTGTACGCCATTTTCAAGACAAACTTCGCAGTTTTTCGCAGGTCGCGTTCAAATTATCTTCCATACTTTTTATCATACTCATTAACCATGTCACTATAAACTATCAAACTACTCGTGCATTAATAAACTATCACTCCAGTCATAAACATTTACACTGGTTTATTCTAGGATTCTATTACTTGATTTCAACAACTTTGTTTAGTTTTGTACTATTACAAGCAAGTTTGTTCACGTGTGCTTCTTTTCACCTTCGGGGTGCTGACCCCACAAATGAACCCATTCATTAAACATTTTTTCAACTTTTGATCGTTTCAACGCCTTTTCCTCTGTGTCATTCTCCTCCAATAAATTTACTGTGCCATTCTCTACTTTCTGATTGGCTCTCTTGTAATATCCGTAGTCATAGTCACACATTGTCCACCCCTGCAGTAGTATAGACTCCTGTATCGGTTATGACAGCAGTCGAACACTGCGCTTGTTTTGTCCACTCTCAACAAAGACAGTGTTAGTAGCACAGATAGGCTTCGTTTTATCAACTCTTTTCTAAAACAACAACAGCTCTAGAGATAGATTTTTGTAACCTCTGATAGTCCGCGCCCGACAAAATTTTCAAAGGGAGAACAGAATATTTCACCCCAATGAAATGTTAGTTAGCTACAGCCTCCGTTCCCTATTATGACATGCTTAAGGTAATTGGAGGCTATACTTTATATGACCACTTAGCTGGAACGAGCGAGAGGGGGTATGTATAACGGGAAAGACCCCATGAAATAATGAAAAAGACGAAAACCGCGTTTAGTTGTCCATTTTTAGATGTACTTATTTTAAACATAGGAATGGTTCCATGGATCCGAAACCTTGGTAACGACTACCCTGAAAGCCTGAAAATCGGCACACCCTCCCACCGCACCCCCTGAAACTTCGGAAGAGTACCGTAGGGCTTTAGTTTATACTCCTAGGGGCGTAGAATCGGTAAAAAAGTGAACACAACAAAATAGTTTTTCTCACTTCATTTTTGTAGTTTTGGGATTAGTTTTAGATTGTCGACTTGGTTTCACAGTGTCTATTTGCAAAATGAATTTACCAGTAAAAAAAAGCGGTGAAAACATTTCAGCCGGCAAAAGTCATCACATGTCTTCTATAACTTTTGATTTTAATAGAAGAAAAGCGCTCTTCTTCCTTTGCAGCATATTTCAAACTTTTTTGAAATCCTGTGTTACGTGACTCTGATGAAGTCATTCAGAAAAACTGGCGAAAATCGTGGACCGCACAGCTATTTGAGGTGTCAGTCTGAATTTTGAAGTTTGAAGTCTGACACTGTACATTGCAAAATCTGTCGTTGTCGAATCTGTAACTGTAGAGATCTGGCGTAACAGAACTTTCGGATCTTTTCCGTTTGTGCCCCCACCCCCAGTTTAGTGGGTGCATATTATTTGCACTCTCAAGACGCACGTGCCGTATTTTTACATAATGATTTACTATGTAATGGCACGTGCTCTGTATCTGGGGGGGGGGGGGCGCATAACGTACTGAGGGGGCACAAACGGAAAAGATCCACCAAACTTTCATATGCGTGTTTAATCAGTCACGTAATTGTAAGTTGATGATTGTACATTATACATTGCCAGCTTTCAAGCCTTCCCATTATATTTGTAAGAAGGCTGAGAGAGAACAACCTAATGTAAATTGGGCAAAAGATAGGCTTGACATAGCTTGACAAAAAGCTCTATCTGTTCAACGTATAATTGGCTAGAAAAAACCTTTAGGAGCAAGACAGAACACAAGAATGGGGTATAAGTGATGCTCAAGTTCGTGAGCTTAAGACCAGTTGATGTAATGGTTAGCACACTAGGCTTGCAAGAAAAGATGCTGGCTCGAATCCAGTACTGGTACATTATCACAATGGTTGCACCTGCTTAGAACCCATGACGGATCTATTCTGTTTCGCATCCCCCCAGTTTAGTGAGCATAAATTTTTTTTTGACCCCCAGGCGCACGTTTTATTTTTTTTACATAGTAACTTGCTATATAAAAACATATAATTTGCAACTGGGGATCATAAAAACCCTGGGGGGGGGAACAGAATAGATCCCCCATGACAATATTAGTCCCAGCTTCGTGGCTATAAAACAAATCCCCCCAAGACCACCCCCATATACTGTAAATATACCAAAGTTATGGTCTATATTTTCGTGTGGTCTAAATTGCGAAATACTTGATTGTCCTATATCAGTACCTGATTTGAAGTTTAAAATCTGGTGCTGGTTCTTTCCCATTAAGTGTAGCTTACTTGAATCTGGAGATAAGTCACTGAAAAAATCTGGCATTAGTCGATAATCGAGAGCCACGCAGCAGCTCGAGATATTAATCAGGTCAGAATTTCAAAAGTTAAACTGACTTCTGTAGAGTCCCGTAACTTCACAGGGATCACAAGATTGAAAGTTACAAATTCGGCTTTGTATCTAAAAAATTCTGGCACGGATGAATCTGGAACTGTCATGAGATCTGGCATTTCAAAATATGCACCTGCATGTTTCCAACTCCAATAAGCAAAACACAGCAAAAATATATTTATCATAATGGTGGCGAGATTAACACGTTATAGTGCCGCTAAGCTAAATCTGGCATTTTGTAAATAGGTTGTTAAAGTTTCAAATTAAAATAACAACAATCGTTCTGTCAAAAGGAGAGCTGTGCTATTTTTCGATTACATGTTTCAGATCAGATTGGTTCAATTACAGGCAAATATTGAATTCTTGCACCGTGAGTCATAGAGTTTGTTTCATTAAACTAAACTAAGACGCGTAAGTTTGGGGTTGCTAGCGCATCTATTAAAGGGCGGAGACACGGAGGGAAAAGTTTTAAATCTATTTCGAGAAGAACTGATTTTGTTTCAATTATAGCCCTCCTTCGCCAGAGCACTGGTTAACAAAAGTACAGCTCTCATGTCTCAATTTTCCAGAAATTTATCATCAAAAGGGCCCCTATTATGTTTCTTAGGCATCGGAGGGGGATATATCTTATTCTCTTAATATATTAGTTAAGTAATTGACATTAACTCATAAAACAAATTGCGAGTTAAGAAATAATTTTTTGAGATCGAGCGAATTTTAATTATTACAAAATTATGGTTTAACAAAATTTTTCCGTTTTTGCCCCGAGTACATGAATCATGCACCACCAGGAACAGCACGTGCTATTAAATAATGAATCATTAAGTGAAATTTTAGCACGTTCTATTGGAGGTAAATGCAGGAAAGAAAAAATACAGGTCAAAAATCAGAAGGCAGTTGAATTTAATCAACTAAGTTGCGATAAAAATCTATTTGGTTCCACCCCCAGTGGTTTTTATGACCCCCCGTTACAAATTATATGTAGTTATATAGCACGTTACTATGTGAGAAAATAGCACGTGCGCCTGAGGGTCATAAAAGATTTTTGCTCACTAAGCTGGGTGGGGGGGGGAAACAGAATAGATCCAAAAAACTCACTTCGATTCATTCTGAGTTTGTCATGAAATAGTTCTGAGAAAATTTGTACCATTTTAGTTAACCACCAAGAGCCATTTAGCCTGAGTCATGAATCAAATTGCCGATGGAAACCAAAATCTATATTCTGAACTCTTCAGACTCTGGTTTTGTGTAACTCAAGTCACAGTTGATCATTTTCAAATAAAAACTCGCCTAGAACAAGCTTTAAATTCATATATTTTTTATGAATATTAAATTGAGTGCGGCAGAAAAAAATTAACTAAAATGTTTTAAATGTTATTCTGGATTCTAAAAAATTTTAAACTCCTTAAACTAAAATGAGTTTTGGAGGCAACATGAAATTTTTTATTGTCCATCCAAGTTCCAGGCTACCTTTTATTGTCCAATCATTTTCTGGGACACATATTGCTGTCCAGCTAATTTCTATGACACGTGTTATTGTCCAATCAAATTCCAGGACACGTTTTATTGTCTATCCAAATTCGACAAGTTTTTTTTCTAATTCCAGCCAAAGATGAGGACATCAGCTAAAGTCCAGACAAATTCTCCTAAACCGAAAATCTGTCGAGGACAGTCTTTTCATAACTCAAATCGTTCGAAAACGTTCTTTTTATATTTCCAGGTCCAGGGTAGAGAGCTTCAAGAAAGTGTTCAGTCCTTGCAGTACCTTGACACCTTAAGCAAAATTAATAAATTCAGCCATAGAGGGAACAAGCAACGCGCTAGAAATAATGCTACAAGAATAACATGGTACTTTCACTCTGCTATAAAAAAATAACTAGGTATCTCTCATGAAATAAAATCATTTATTTTTGCAGTATAAAGATGTATTACTCTCTTTTCAATAGGAAAAAAAATCAGAACAAAACTACATACGCTGTAATATATTTCTTGATGAAATGCAGGAAAAAATGAAGCACATTTTTCGTCTCAGCAATCAACTGATTCATATCGAGCGAGCAGGCAGCGCAAAATAGATTTTTAAGTACCAAAAAAACTATTTTTAATCAAGAGTTATTCTAAGATAAAAATATAATTGTAATTTAATGATTATATGTACAAATAACAAAATCAATATTGCTGTTCAATTTTGCTTACAATTCAATATTGTAGTCTGGTGAAAATTAAATGTGGCACTTTGGATCTTTTTACAAAGCCCACAACGTTAAAGTAATTTTGACTATTTGTCCGAGCTTAGAGTTACATCTTGTTGCTATGGTGCAAAATTTGCACTTCATTTTTTTTCACTTGTTAAACTTTTATCGACTTTCCTTAAGTTCTGCTTTGAGCAAAACACCTTTGCACCAACTGTATTTTGCGTAGGGTAACATTGCTTATACTTTACTTAAAAAAAATTGTAAAAAACATGCGACGATGAGTTGGCAATTGCGAGCAAATAATTGTGACAAAATTTTGCGTCCAGACAAATAAATCCCAAGTTCCATTCAGAGAACATTTAACTTAAATTTTTTCTATTTGTTGCATAATTTTTTCAAAAGAAGATACTTTCTTTGTTATATCTGTTGTTTCGAGAAGATACTTTCTTTGTTATATCTGTTGTTTCGAACCTCCATTTTAAGGGTCATGCAAATTTTACAATCCCTTGGGACTGTTCAATTGTTTAAATTTTTTTTTAAAAATATCTCCGTGGGTCATAAAAACACAGGAGCACAGGGTCATAAAAACACAGGGTCATAAAAAGTTCCATTCAGAGAACATTTAAATTAAATTTTTTCTATTTGTTGCATAATTTTTTCAAAAGAAGATACTTTCTTTGTTATATCTGTTGTTTCGAACCTCCATTCTAAGGGTCATGCAAATTTTACAATCCCTTGGGACTGTTCAACTGTTTAAATTTTTTTTAAAAAAATATCTCCGTGGGTCATAAAAACACAGGAGCAGCAAAAAGTTTCCCATCTTTACTTCCGAAAATCGACAACATGTACAAACCATAAACAACTTCTTTGTGTTTGATAATTTGTCGGTTGAGCTCAAAGTTTTAGCTCTCGCTATAAAGGGGCGATTTAAAACAAACGAGAAATTGGCAAAGAATAGTTTGATCATTATTTACACAAGGTTCTAATTACCAAGGTAGATAAGTAGAAAAACTTACGTAGTCCGGGGAGGAAATAAAATTTCTTAGAATTTAGAATTTAATTTAGAACTTCAGCCAGGGCTAAAAGCGACAAAGCGGCAAGAAGAGGTCAGCAACCCAAGACTGGTATTGGCCAGACCAACTAGGGTCGCAAACAGTGATATCCAGGCCAGACCGAACAGAATTTAGCCGCCATTGGCCAGACTGAATAGACTCTGCCCAGACTTTTATGAGCGAAACGACCTAGGGCCACACTTTTGGACAGACCATCAGCCAAACCATTGACCCGACTGAACCGACTGTTGCACAGACTATTGGTTTGACCAAAAAGACCCCGGCCATACCATTGGCCAGACCCACTTAAAAATATAGAAGCATCCAAAAAATTATAATTTATTCGTTCAAGAGGTCTATTTAAATCATCTAGAAAGAGTGTCGGCTTTTACTTTCAAAACCAGCCAATGCGACATAATCTGATACATTTTGCAGAGGACCGGCTGTTCTTTTGGCTGGACCTCTGGGCTTTGGATATGGGTATTGCCCAGGCCAAACACACCCAAATTTGGGTATTGGATGTACCAAACAGACCAAAATGTGAATATCGGCCAGAGCTAAGAAGCCACTATCGTTAAAATCAGTTTATATTAGTTTCAGTCGTTTTTCTAAAATAATTATTTTAAAAAATAATTTTTACCAAAGGCATTGACGTCGGCTGTGCTTCGCAATAGTGTTCCAACCTACCGGATAACCGCAATAAAAAATTTATTGTAACGTAATTTTTTTCCAGGTGTCAGAAAATTTAATTAATTTCTACTGCAGGTTCCTTATATTAGATGAAAAATGGTTGGTTTCACCATCTAATTTGGTGAACAATTTGTTTAAGCCGAGGACCAGTCAGCGGTTTATTTTTCAAGAACAATGATGATATAACGCGCAATGTTTCTATAACATTAAGTTATAGCTCCTGGACTTTTTTGGTTTATCCGTTTCTTCTGATATCACTCTTTGACCTTGAACGTTTTCGATCAAAATTGCTGGACGAATTCTAGGTTTAGGTCTTTCCCATTCAATCGCCTACCCACAGTTTGGTTTTTACCAAGCGTATAACTATGTCATATGGAGGGGTCATTATTTTTGTGGGGGGCTATAATGCGAAAGGCTCCTTAATTCCACTCAGCAGAAGCATTAAGTGAGGTAAGCCAGAAAGCAAAGGTGAAAGTTATCTGATATGAGAAAGGTGATCAACCTTTAAAACGAATTAAAAACATGGAAAGTCACGTCATGAAATACATTATAAATAATTGAATGAAAATCTAGAAACTACTGCACATGATTATCAGATCCGTTGCCTAATGCCAGCATAAAAAACATAATTTTACAATTTTAGAGAAAAACAAATGATGTAGTAATCAAAATGTGTGTACTGTTTGTATCAGTGTCTTTAAAACCAAAGTGTTTGGTCAGAAAAATTTTTAAAAAAGAACACACAAAAGAAACTAAAGCAGGACAAAAAAATAAAGCAATCTTAAAGGAAAAACATCAAGTAGTATTAAAAAGGTAGAGAACAAAAACAACTAATGAATAACCGCTAGATCTTCTGCTGTCAATAACGCCGAAAGGAAAACCGTAATTTATGGAAACGCACAGCATCAACTTCAAAAAAGTTTATAGACTTCTTCAATTCAGAAGGAACATACAAACTTCCTGAAACATTTTAAAAATCGCGAAATTTTGTCTAATTCTGTTTTCATTGTGTATTAATTATGTTTTGAAAATCAAGTTTTTCCAGATAATTTCACAGAATAGCTAAAATGCATGTAGAGTGGCAGAAATCCAACTGATTGAGAAAGAGAGATAAGCAAACCGAAAAAGTTCAAAAATTAAAAAAGAAATAACAAAAATTGCAAAATGTCTGCTCATAATTTCGGAGCTAATATCCTAAAATCAATCTGATGCCTCTTAAGTATAAACAGTAACCCAAACACACAACCTCAAAAAGCTGAGTTGACCTCAGCAGATCAAAAATTCTGAAAATGACCAAATTTTTCAAAAACACCTGAAAAAAAAATAAGTTTTATCAAAAATTCATAATATTATTATCTCCATGTCCGTTTCATTGTGGTTAAAAATTGTCCAGTAATCAATCGCAAAACTCTGTGTAACGGGTGCTCTCCTATCAAAGTCAAGGAAAACTTTACATCGCCCAGTTCGTTTCAGCGGTTTCAAATCTGTCCGGATATTGAGTTTTTGTAGTTAACTTTTGTGAACTGTATTATCCGCTATACTGTAGAATGCCGTTGCATTACTTAATACTCAATAATTTCAAATAACTACTTCTTCAGCTTTGCTGAATAACAAATGACTTTGCTTCAATTAAGTGAAAATCCAAAACTTCAAATCACCAATTAGTCTCAAATAAGAGGTTTTTCTATGATATCTCCTTAACCACAAATGATAGTGAGATAAAGTTTCACAGGATGATGAACGTTAGGTAGTCCTACTATCTGATGTAAAAATAAACAATGCAGGGTAAACTGCGTTGGTGGGACTACCTTTTATGTTTTTTACCCAATCTTAATACATGGGCAAAATTTTCAATATTGAATAACTTCGTAAGTAAAGTTTTTAAATTGAGCAAAATTGGCTGTTCACAACACTGTCATACAAGTATGCAAACGAAAAAGAAATGAATTGAATTGGTTAAATGATCTTCGGGAAAAAAACAACACTTTTTACCTCAGATTTGAATTTTCTGAGTTGATTTAAAGAACAACTTTTGTTTCTCAACTGGCCTCAATAACACCAATATCAAAACTATGCTAGGCTTCGTTAAAACCTGTCAGAACAATGGATTATGTGCTTTGCACAAAGTTTCTTTTTTTAGGAGCTTTGGTCCTCAGAATAAAAGTTTTGAGAATATCAAAGTTAATTCTCTTTTCACAAGTCAAAGTAAAGTTAGATCCGTACAATCACCAATATGATCTACAGAAACAAGACACGATAACAAGTAATTCACCGCTCAAGAAAGTTTGCTTCAATTCGCATTGTATGTCAGTTTATTCAGACAAAATAACGAGTTTCAACTAATTTTTGGTAGTTTTTCGAGCTCTATTTATACTGTACATGTCAAAATAGCATCTCTGATTGGTTGTAGATAAATATGTCGACAGAATGTAAACACTTTTCCATAACGCCACTTTTTCAGTGTAAATTTGATGTCATGATGTTTGTTAACCATTGAGAAGTTTTGTTGAATAATCTGTATCAATAACAGGTTGATTCGCAATCCAATCGCAAAGAGTCTGATGCAATTTGGAAGTGTATTTCGTCTTTTCTTCCAAAAAAAGCTTCAAATTCGAAATTCTACGACTTCAGTGCTTTAGCCATAGCTGTTGATGATAGTATGTTAAACTCAGAAATTTCCTATTGACTATTCGCCAGATTCGGGGAAAACTAAAGCTATCTTGACCATTTCATGTGAATTTTGTTCACTTGTACTTTGTGCATAATTGGAGTTATAGTTTAATTTCATGAATGACTATTGTGTACTAATAATAGTTACTAAATATAAATGTTGAACAAAATGAACGAATCCGTTTGGTTTCGATATAATGTAGCATTAAGTTTCGCTTGTCATGCTATTCTGGCTTTAATGCTTGAAATGGCCTTGAAGCGCTATTCAATTTGATTCTTGAGTTAGTAAGCTCAGCTGCCACACTCTGTGGAACTTTATGGACCTCTTAAGTTCAAAAACTTGAAAAATGTAAAATCGTGACAAATTTCATTTAAACTTGAAAAAAATTTGAAAGTTTTACTAAAAGGCCACTGAAGTTCATGATTTTAAAATCTTTAAAAGTATGTTTTGCTGCTAGCAGCTTTTCAATACACTATTTTCAAACATTCTGATCTCAAGAAATTTTGGATCTATTCTGTTCGTCCTTCAGCTTAAAGGACACATAAATTTACGCCCCCAGGCGCACGTGCTATTTTTCACACTTAATGTGCCATATAACAGCACATAAATTGTAATTGGGGCAAAAAACACTGAGGACCGAAACATAATAGATCCAAATAATCGGATGATAAGAGCCTGGATCATCAATCTGAGTAATATTTAGAAAGGACTATTCGCATTGGGCTGATATACAGCAGCAATTTGTCTACATCCTGGCCTTCGGGGTGGACTGCACTGCCCACTGCTCAACTGGCTCTGGAAATGATCCAAAAAGAGCAGCAACAACAGAGACGATCCAATCAATCTATTGGAAATGCAACCGATGGATTGGGTGATGGTTTGGGTTCAGGTGCTGCTATTCCAGAATGGGTCGAGATGGAGATTGTGCCGATTGACAGTGGTTGTGACAAGGCTGTTGCCAGGACTCTGGTACTTGACCGGATCCGTGATGGAGATATAGGTAAGCATGTGCTATCTACTGGATTTTAATAAAAACGCATTTTGTTCCAACCCAACAAAGCCCTCTCGTTCCAAATTATAACCCAAAAGATGCCTGGTACACTATAGGGGTAATTGGGGGAGATTTGACTAGACTTTTAAGCAAGAGATGCCGGTTCGAATCCACTACCGGTCTATTTTTACAGTATTTGCTCTTGTTTAGACCCCATAACACCCCCCCCCCCCCCCCAAAAAAAAAAAACTTTACAGCTTTAATTGTGGGTATCTCGATATTAGTCAGAGCAAGGCTCTAATTGGGGTAAGACTTAGTAGTTAGCAGATAGTCTTGGTAGATTGGGGTAAATCACTTGCAAGAGTGTGTGTGTGTGTGTGTGGGGGGGGGGGGGGTCATTGAAGGGATAATTCTAGAGAAGGGGGTGAAGGGGGTGAATGCAACACCAGCCCAATGGAAATGATTGGTCACAAACGGTTCCAAAAATGAAAAAAATAAATGCTCATTTCCATCATATTTTTGGATCTTTTCCGTTTGCCCACTGTGCGTTATGCCCCCCCCCGTCACAGAGCACGTGTCATTACATTGTAAATCGTTATGAAAAAATTTATTTGGCACGTGCGTCTGTGGGGTGCAGATAATACGCACCCACTAAGCTGAGGGGGAAGGGGGAACAAACGGAAAAGATCTATATTTTTTCACAAAAAATTCTTCAGTTACAGTATTAGCTCAGATGCATCAAACCCCCCCCCCCCGTGCATTGAGACAAAGGGCCCGGACCTAACGCCAAGTCAATATCAGTACTGGGCACGTCAAATTGCAAGTCTTATATCAGTACTGATTCAGAGCTATGGTCATGTCACTTTTTACACTTGTCAGTATAAATGCAAGTCTTGGCCTAGACGTGCGAGTCTAAATGCAAGTCTTGGCCTAGACGTGCAAGTCTTGGCCAAGACGTGCACGTCTAAATGCAAGTCTTGGCCAAGACGTGCACGTCTAAATGCAAGTCTTGGCCAAGACGTGCACGTCCAAATGCAAGTCTTGGCCACGACGTGCACGTCTAAATGCAAGTCTTGGCCAAGACGTGCGCGTCTAAATGCAAGTCTAGGCCAAGACTTGGCAAGTTTAAAAAACGTCAAAAATATCCGAAAAAATGTCAGAAATGTCCGGAAAAGCGTCCAAAATAGGTCCCAAAAGAGTCAAAAATAGCCGAAAAAAACGTCAGAAATAGCCGAAAAAGCTTCTAAAATAGGTCCAAAAAAACGTCATAAATAGCCGAAAAAAAAACGTCAGAAATGGCCAAAAAAACGTCCAAAATAGGTCCAAAAAACGTCAAAAGTAGCCAAAAAGACGTCAGAAATGGCCGAAAAAACGTCCAAAATAGGTCCAAAAACATGGCTCATTAGATCCGCCTTGTAATAAGCTTTACAACCATATAAATGACTGTGAGGCAGGGGCATGTTGACCCCAGTCGATCCGAGTTAGCTAATGCTCGTTCTATAATAACTCGATATATCACCATAACCCATTAAAAAAAGCACACTATAACTAACAGAGGGCAGCATTGGTTCTTGAACGAGCTGATACTGGGGCATTACAAAGTTCCTTTGGCCAGTACTTTGGCCGTTATGGCTGGAACGCTGGTCTTCTTCTGGGTCTCTCAAATTTGTAGGACTGTGCAGTGCATCAACGATTGGTCGAACGAGAGGGCCTCGGCTTAGCATGGGCATCCTCACGGTGTTTCCTTTTTTGAAGACTTTTCCTCGAGTGATATTCGACTTTTGCCAAATCTGAAAAATTAAGAAATGTCGATTTTCGGCCAAACTTCGGCTGAAAACGACTGAAAAATGGCTGAAAACGACCCAGAACACCTGAAATACCCTCAATAGACCCTCCCGGGGAGCTAATAAACACCTCAAAAAAATTTGGTATGCCCCCGGCATCATTTTTTAGCACCCCGGAAAAGTGCCCAAAAAGTAATACCAAAATCGTGGCACGTTGCGAAAGTTTTCTGAATTCGAAATTTTCACTCGAAATTTTTTGAAAAGTTAGTTTTGACTTGGGAATCAACTTGCAAGTGTAATCCAAGTCTTGGCGAAGACTTGTCAGACTTGCAGACTTGTTTTTAGACGTGCAGAGTACTGATATATGCTTGTAGACTTGCAATTTGACGTGCCCAGTACTGATCTTGACTTGCAGTTCAGTACGGGGGCCCCTATCATGAACTACGGGTGTTTCACTTAAATCGCAAGCCATTTCTTCCCGTATAAATTTAATCTTACCAGTTCAACAGTTTTATGACGGGAAAAGTAATTTTCACACAGCTCGTTCCAGATACTGAACTAAACCTGTTAAACATTTTCATATTACAAAAACACAATAAGTGTATCAAATTTTTTTGCACTTGTTTCATTTTGTGTTTAAGATTACCCGGTATTATTTCCGGGAATCCATGCACTGAGGCTCACTCAAGGGCAGCCCAATTATATTCATAGAAAAAACTGGCTAATGAATTACACAATATGCCATGTATTTTTGGTAAATTACAACTTTTTTGCTTGGGCCATCACGAAAAGAATATTTCAACTACCAAATATTTGGGATAATTTTAATTCCGGGGAAAATTTTTGCTGTCATTAATCTGTGTCAATAAACTAATACCCATTTTAAAATTGATAATGGCTTTTGTGCAACTAGCCGTTCAAATAAATGACACGCATATTTTTTAGCATATTCACCTGAACAAAGTGGGGAGAATAAAAAAACATTTTATATGTGGAAAATTAAAAAACGCTGATGAAATGAGATTCATAAACTGTTGATCTGTTGTATTGATAACCACCGCTAAGTTAACCAAGTTAATTATCAAGTTGATAGAGTAAAAAAAAAACTTCCAAATAAATGTTAATTTGAGAAAAAAAATAGCAAAAGTACCAATTATACATGGCTACATTACATCGGGGGGGGGGGGGGGGAGGGGGAGGGGACTTCCTGTATCTGATGTTATTTACAGATGTGTTCATTGGTCCACCATGTACAGTCGAGTCTGTAGATGTGGTGTCATTTGTGGCACATCCTTTTTTCCACAACTCAGACTACCAGAGACCCTTTTTGGTGGCAACGGCTGCTGGATACAACCGGGAACACGATGATGAAACGGAGCTCTACAGGTAGGAGTACTGCTGCGTATTGTTTAATAATTCAAGTCAACAACCCTATCCCCCCACCCTCAACAAATTTTGTTCGCAGTTCGGCTGTAATTTTCCTCCCATAATTCTGAGCAGGCAACTCTAGTCACTGATACGCTTCCATTTATGTTAGCATTCAACTGTCATATATTTCTCTTATTAATTAACCTGATTTTAGGAAACACTTCATTTTGGTCAAGATAATTTAAAAAATCATACCAAATGGCTAACGTTGTGAAATTGATGGCTGCAGAAAATTGATTGTATTATGTTTTCTGTAAAATGACGTCATTGAATTTTTTGTTCTAGTTTCTCTTGCTTTTAAAAAAAATACACGGCGTATGAACATAAAGACGAAGACAAACTAGAGCACTTATGATTTCCTTCTGAAAATGAATGAGAAAACAAGTAAGAAGTCTCTTATCGTCGATAACAGATAATTGCACATTGCTTTACAGGAAACTGGTGCCGAATGACTTTGAGTTTCAACACTTGCAACTGATTGGAGAGAGGTTCAACTGGTCAAGGTGAATCTTTCTTTTCTTTTAAAAAAACTCGTTTACTTAAACTCATTGGCATGTAAATTGCCCAACTTAAATAAACACTTCGAAGGATTACTTAGATATAGACGGCTCCGAAAGGCTACGAAGTCCTATTACGTGTCTGTAAAAACCTATTAAGGATGCGTTTTTCGAACTTTATTTATTAAGCAATAATTTTTGTACTGAAATTTTTTGTTTGCCAATTCAATGTTTGCCAATGAACAAAAACAATCCATTAGAAGTAACAAAAAACTAACTGCGCACTTTATATGCCATAAGTTTTAAAATTTTCTTTGATGCCTTTTTTGCTGCGAATTTTACTTACTTTTTCTGTATTAAGCAGATTTTACAGAGATTCCATCCAACAACTTACTGCGAGATCAAATAGAGCATGGTTGTTTTGTGTTCTATCATGTGGGTGAACCATATTTGCTGTTGAATTTCTTCAATTTTAGACGCCAAAATTCGTCTTCAGTATTTTTCAGATGGTCGCAATAGATATCTTATTCAAACGAATAGAACCATTTTCCGATCATTATCTGAATTATGGACTTTACATCATACAATAATAATGATAATAATAATAATAATAATAATAATAATAATAATAATAATAATAATAATAATAATAATAATAATATTGAATTCAACCAAACATGGTTACAACCAGCTTGGTAGACCCCAGATTAGGGGAGAAATCAAGTTTCAATAATTAAATTTTCTCGAAAACTTTCCATCCTGAAGGGTAACTTTTATATTTGAACCTTTTCAATGCCTCCCCTTCCAAAAAGATCTTCACTTCTCTTCGAAACTGATATGGATTTTTGTGTGGTGAATAGTTAGCAAAACTGTTAAGTTGAGACAAAGAATTATTGAATCGGGCTACTCTATTAAAGTAATTATTTTCAGAACGTTTCCGAAATGTTTTTCTCGCTTCAATAAAAATTTTTTCGCTTGATCTGGTCTTTGGACAACCGAAAGTTATTGACCAGTGGTCTGACGCATTCATCGAAGTTAACCCCATTAAAATCTTGTTAAGCAGAATTAGGTCGTTAAGAACTAGAAAATAACTGACTGGCAATAGGCGATTTCGAATTAGGCTCTCAACGTATTCTTTGTCACCCAGAACAGAACGGCAAGTTATCCATTTTAAACATGATCTCTGCAGTCTTTCCAAGCGTTGAAGATACTGTGGTCCTGGGTTCCAGACATTTGACGCATAAAAGACCGCAGAGAATATATATGTTTTCACCAACGTGCATTTGACCGTTTCTTTTGTGGTGCGGGGTATAACTCTTCTTAAATGATTCAGTTTTTGAAAACCTTTCTTTACCGCCATTTCGAGGTGACAATTCCAAGTCATGCTGGCCGTAAAAATTAATCCGAGATCTTTAATTTGTTTTTCATTTTTGATGGCAATTCCTTTTGCAAATAACTCTGTAGACGAATTATATGTATTTTTGTATGAGAACTCGAGAATGCTGAATTTGTCAAAATTGAAATTTAGTTTGTTTGAACCAGACCATTCGATAGCTCTATTTATATCAAACTGAAGTTCTTCACGTTCTGAAATCTGTCCTATTATTTTCGTATCATCGGCATAAAGGAATGTTTTATTATTAAGTTGATCAGGTAGGTCATTTATGTACACGGAGAACAAAAACACAGCAAATATTGATCCCTGGGGACCCCCGCTTGAGATTTTTGAGAAAGTCGAGTAACTGTCTGCAATTTTTACTCTCTGCTGCCGATCAACCAGATAAGAAGCAAAAAACTTCAAAAACTTTTCATCAAACCCAAAACGAGCGAGCTTTTGAAGCACAATGTTAAAATTAATCGTATCAAAAGCTTTAGCAATGTCCAAGTAAACTGTTATCGGGGATGAATTTTCGTCTAAAGCTTGATATAAGTTATCACAATATAGTAACAATTGGGTAACTGTTGAATGTTTTTGCCGAAAACCATGTTGAGCAGTGCAAAGCTTCTTTTCGAATGTCTTCTTAATTTGTTTGTAAACTATTCTTTCAAAAACTATAGAAATTGCACAGAGCATTGCAACCGGTCTGTAGTTTTTAATTTCCATTTTGCTACCATTTTTATGATGAGGACGCACGTGTGTGTTTTTCCAGACTTTGGGAAATTGGCAAGCGTTAATAATGCAGCTAAATATATACAAGATACCATTTATAACGTACGGCGCAGAAGCTTTAAGGAGTGATGGTGTTATTTAATCATAAGAGTTGGCACCACATTTAGTTTGTGATATTTCATCTAGCACATCTTTTGCGTTGAATGTGATATCGTCTAGAAAGATCTCTGGTTGAGCTGTTTCAGGCACAACAATGTCAGAATTATCTTCGATAAATACTGAAGAAAAATGCTCGTTGAAACTTTCCGCAATTTGCTGAGAACCCATTATATCTTGGCCTCTGTATTTCATTTTCTCGGGGAAAGTTTGTTCTTGGTTTAGTCTTCGCAAAAATTTGTATGCATCGTTGTTTGTTGAAATACAGAAACCCTCAATAAAATATTGTTTGTCCTTAAGCAAGGATAAATTTAACTCCATCTCTAAATTTCTAATTTCCTCTGCTCTTTTGTTTGTTTTCCTTAGCGTCTTCAGCTTGTTTTCTATGTGTACACTATGGGAAGACATATACGATGGTGCGTCAAGCCGGCGTTTTGTTATACGAGGTATTGACTTTTCACAAGCATTGTAGAAACTCTGATAAAAGCAATGTAGCAAGTCATTGGGACATCTGTTTGACATAGTGGGGATTTCAAAATGAGAGATGAATAAGTGCCAATCAGCCTTGTTGATGTTGAGTTTCTGGAAGAGAGGCTTTTGTTCTTTTCTTGTGAGTCTGACAGAAATTTCTGCTATGAACAATTTGTGATCTGAGAAGGAATTGGCCTCAACCACTAGATTACATTGCTCCAGATTATTGCATAAAAAGATGTCGGGACAACAGCTGGAGTTGAGGATTGAGCAAAGGTTCAGAGCATCTATTTCTTTTATGAAAGCTTTTTCATATTCATTACTACTAGAAAGTGTATTACAGTCAGCATGTGAAAAATTAATATCACCATTCATAATTATCAGTTTTTTCTGAGTACTGGAGTCAAAAAGCGACTCCAATTTAAATAATGCTATTCTTATTGAACTTCGTAAATCTGTATCAGAAACCCGGTATTTGCTGTTTTGTGGAGGGTTATACAAGGTGATGATTATTAACACAATGTCGTTCAGGAAATAAACAGAACATGACAAAAAATCGAAATTTGTTTCAATTTCTGCTGCTTTATTGAAACAAAGATTTGTTTTGTGAGCTATAAGAGTACCACCGTGAGTTCCAACTTTTCTGTCTTTTCTGGACTGCACGAAATATTGCCGATTTAGGAAAATTTCTGAATTTCTTACTTCATCTGTAAGCCATGTTTCAGTTAAGCAAAGTATGTCAATATCATGTTCCCTTAGTAAAATATCGAGATTCATTCTGCGATCAATTGTTAAAATTGACCGGCAGTTCAAAAAACCTATCTTCAGTACTTGTTTTTCCTCTAGTCATGATCGTGAATTTGTTTGATGGCCTATCTTCTGACATGTCTCTTCTACTGAGAGAGTTATGTCTACGAGCTGGTTTTCGACGAACAACGCTCCCGATCTAATTTTGATTTCTGATCTGTTAATGTTCAGTTTTTGAGCAAGTTTAAAACGATAGTCAAGTAGCTTCTTTTCTTTCTCCCAATCATCTTTGGATAAGAAAGCTTTCACAAAAATGTTTTGAGCCTTCAATTTTTGATTCGACATCAAGAGCAGTCGATAGTTCCAAGGATTAGTCAACTTAACTACAATTGGACGTGTTCTTTGTGCTGCTTCATCAAACTTCCCCAGCCGGAAAACATCTTCAACCATGAATTTGTCAATTCCACAAGACTGCAATCTCTTCT
The DNA here is from genome assembly GCF_964194025.1 of Convolutriloba macropyga. Classification (NCBI taxonomy): domain Eukaryota; kingdom Metazoa; phylum Xenacoelomorpha; order Acoela; family Convolutidae; genus Convolutriloba; species Convolutriloba macropyga. Next base: position 56,605,606 of record NC_134475.1, on the reverse strand, counting down.
ACTTTTTTCTTGTCGTAGCTGATCAGCTCTACAAAAGAAGTTGTTCCCGTACCATCTTTGGGTTTCTCAGCAACTCCAAAAAGAATCAATTTGTTAAGGTTTTCACTTTTTTGAATTTGATTTTTGTCACTTGGTGTTTTTGAAGAGAGCTGTTTATCTGTTTCGGAAATTTTTGATTTCATATTTGTGTGAACATTTCTTATGCAATCGCGAATTTCAGTTTTGAATGATTCTATTTCCGATTTCAAGTTGCCTTTGATATCCTCAATTTTTTGAGATAGTTCGTCTTTAATGTTTGACTGATCTTGGGGAATCACGACTTGATTTCGACAATGTACACATGCCCAAAAACATCCATTAATGTTCCCCAGTATCCTAAAATTTTCCTCTGACAGGTCTGTGCAGTTAACATGGAACCATTTGAGACACTTGAAGCATTGTATGCTAAATGCACTACAGTTGTTACTACATATACCGCATGGAAAATCTTCAGAAGACGCTTGTTTTATTTTAGAGCCTTTTTTGTGAGGCATGTTTTTTAAACTGCCCAGTGGCACCTCACGGAACCTGGGGACAGCATAAGACTAGGGATGCCTCAATGCTACAAAACCTTTTGAGGGAACAGTTCTTCTTTTTAAAATCAACAAAACAACCAAATAAATGGAACGATCTAACCGGATATATTGAGTCCTTTTTCTAGCTTCAGAGTGTTTTTCCACCCCAAAATAACATTCAGGACGCAAAAAAATAAAGCTTTCTCGTTCTGAAATTTATGATAATTCTTTGATATATCAGATCTTTTCTCAACGCTTTTCTATAAGGCAAAGCTAACGCACGTGCATAATCTAACTTTTCGTCATCAACTATGATTGATTGTATTTTTCCCTCCAACATGGTACTGCTTTGATCAGAAAACTGGAAATTATACAACTGGTTCAGCAAGGTTTTAACAAGTACCTTCTATTATCTTTTAATTCGCTATCGAACGAAGTTTGACGCAGTTATTGTAAAAGTGTATGTCTTTTTATGACTCGAAAAGGAGTATTGATATACTAATGACTTTTTAGCTAAAGCAATTTTTTTCATGACTTGAACTTTGACTTTAATTTTCATGGTCGACAGGTCAATTTGAGAAGTTCTGTTCTCACAACAGTCCCCTCTCCATATCCGAAAAACTACAGATTTCACACCCTGCCCGACCTATCTACTGCCCCCACATATACCTAACTCTCCCGCATCTACATAACCCCAAACCCCCTCACCATCCTCCCCAAACATAATTATCCTCCCCACCCCCCGCATACAGACCTCCCTTATTACGTACCCCTCCCCCACCTATCAACCGCAACCCCCCCCCCCCACAAACACACACACACACACACATGCCTACACCCCCCAACATACATGCTCTACGAACCCCCAAACCCACACAATTAAAAAAAACATTGCACATTGCGCCTGCTTTTTGTTCATAACGCTTCAGTTCTATTAGGTAATTTTTTAAATTTATTTCACTTTGATATTTCCGTTCTAGGTAGAACACTAGCCCTTTTTCTTCAATATTTGTGATTTAGGGAATTGATTGCACGACTCTTAGAGTCGCTTCTGGATTTCTACCGGCTATAACTGTTATGCAAAAATTTTGCTTAACCATTTTTGCGCTGATGTTCTAAATCATTCTTCGACTTCTCAGGTGACTTTTTCACGCTACTCTTCTTCATTGAGTCGCAATTGCTCTCACTCGGAAGAAAGTCTGTTGCCAAAGTAAAACCGGCTGTAGCATATCAAACTCAAATGCTGGGAAGCCGAGTGGTGATTGCTTTTGTCAAGGACTGCGAGGGTCGTGGGGTCGAAGCCCACCCTCGTCGGATAATTTTACACTCCTAAACAAAACATGATCAAGGCTAAGGCTCTTGAATTAAATTGCCCCGCCTGTCACTTTTGAGCGATTAGTCCCACATTAGTCTGTTTATGTTGTAATCTTTAATAAAGAGCACATTGTTCAGATACGGCATCGTGTATGACTCTGGCATCTCCTCGATTCTGGAAGATGTCCGTGAGAGTGCGGAGGGATCTCTGATCCTCTCTTTTTTCATGGATGACTCGGCCGACATCCACCAACTGACGGAGGATATGGAAATATTCAAAGACAAGGATGTCAAAATCATTCGATCCATGTTGCAATCCAATCACCATGGCAAGATGGTCTGTGCTGCATACAGAGCTGGGTTGATGACATCCGGTATGATTTTAGGCACAGTTTTGAAATTCTGTGGACGTCAACAAAAGATTGATTTACCCGGGTCGAAAAATTTGTTAGAAATGCTCTGAAATGCGCAGAATATTCGAAAATTTCAGCGCAAAACTTTACATAATAATGCGCTGAGATGCGCTGAAAATCATCATGGTAAAGACATCGTTACTCCCCTTTCCCCCTTAAATGATTTTATTGAACGCTAAATTTTGTTATAGTCCAATATAGCTTCGATTTTTACTTACAACGCTTAAGAAGACTGTTCTGAGCTTCCTTATATGGTAAAAATTAATAAAAAAGTGGCCTTAAAAAATCGTAAGGAAAACTCTCGCTATTAGAAATGCTCGCTCCCGGTTACATGGAAATTTACCCGAAGCCAAAATATCCAATATCAAAGTACCCATTTTATTCCCTCAGGTCGTTTTTTTTTCAATAATCCGATAACAATTCAGGAGTTGGCATTGTAAGCAAATTTTCTTGTACTTAGCTGAATGATTTGATCTCATGTTTCGTTGTGATAGTTTCTTCTCAAGTCCCGTGGGCAGCTGCGGCGTGGCCATAGCCTGCGACGCATGACCAAATTCATTGATTGCGCAGCTCTTTAACACTCAAGTGCGAGTTTATTTCCATACGGGTATTTTTTCTTTATGGTTTTCTATTTAAACTGTGAGTACTTTGAAGCGGTTGTCTACGGTTCATTTTGTATTTATTGCAGAGTACGTGTGGTTCATCGGCGAATGGACGTGGGACCTGATTGAACAAACGTTACCCGACTACTGCTCCGATTCCGAGATCGAACGAATCAAAAACGAAGCCAACAGCTTCCTTTCATTTGCCTCCGATCCCTCCAGCATCCCTGGAGTCCAGTCTGATGTAGGTTTGACATCGGAAGAGGTCAAATCTGAGATCAAGACCAGACTTGCAAGTTCTGGATCCGAGGTCTCTTCTTGGGATCTGTACGTCTATGATTGCGTGTGGGTGATAGCTCGGAGTGTTGAAGCGTTGCTCACTTCAAAATCGAACAGTGAAAAACTGGCAGACTTCATTGAAAAACTGGACGAAACTGCATTTTACGGGGTTTCGGGTTTCGTAGGTTTTGAAGGCTTCAATCCCGCATCACCGCATATGAGACTTGACCAGTGGATCGAAATGACTGAGCGAGTTAAAGTTGCCCAATTTTCCAAAGCCTATTTAAACATTTTCCAAGAGATTGAATGGAAAGATGGGAGGGCGCCACTGGACTACAGCCCGAAGAAGGAGGTGGAATTTGTTCACGAGACGGAGACGGTGAACAAAATAGCTGCCATCATTTGCAACAGTGGAGCAGCTCTAGGAATCTTGCTGTGTATTGTTGTGATGATCGTGAACTTTGTCTACCGACAGGAAAAGATCATCAAAATCACCTCACCTGTAATCAACTACTTTATCATATCCGGATCAATCTTGCTTTTGGTTTGCGTCATTGCAATGTCACCCACAGCTGTAACTCTGGACACGGATATATTTGTCGCATGTTGTTACGTCAACAGTATCTGTCTCAACATTGGGTTCACGATGACTTTTGGAGCCCTGTTTGCCAAGACATGGAGGGTTTACAGAGCGTTTTCTCGAAGAAGTGCGGAAAAATTGACCATCACCGACTGCCAGTTGGTGACGACAACTCTGGTTCTGGTGTTGTTTGACGGAGTTCTGTTGACTATGATGCTGTTCTTTGATCCTATTGGATACGAGAGTGAGATCACGAGACAGGAAGTGCAGATTGTTGACGAGTTGAGATCTACGGAGACGACCTGGACTGTGTTGAGCTGTACAGTTCCTGCGAACCCCTTCTATTACGCATCTGCCGCGTTCAAGGTAAAACTGAATCCATCCACCCAAGTTGTTCTATCCTAGATTAAGGTTCCAAGCAGAAACTATCATTGATCAGATACACTCGTACTCTTAGCTCGTAGCTCGCGAGGGTCTAGCAAAAGCGAAAACCAATATAGTGTAGTCAAAGGTCTTTTGGATCGAACTGATCAGAACTCATCCTGGTTTTGCAACCTCATCTTGAGTTCCCTTGTTCAATCATTCGGTGAACAACTGAAACCCGGGTCGAGGAATTCTTCAAAATTTATGTAAGAAATGCGCTGACAATCGCTGAAAAAAAAATATTTTTCAGCGGATAAATATTACATATGAATCCGCCTTAAAGAATTTGACCGGAATGTTGCTTAAAGTGCTTACTTTTTTCTTATCTCACAGGAAATAACTGAGAAAAACTTACGAGATGCTCAAAAAGGGGGCGCATTAGAAAATTAGCTTTATTTCTAGAAATCAACACATCTAATCAAAGATAGCAGCTCTTGGTTGTTCTGGTCTAAACGGCTCATACAAAAGGGAATAATAAATCATGTTTATGTACTGTTTGTTTTCAGTGTCTGATGTTGCTGTTCGGTGGCTTCGTCGCCTTCGAGACCCGAAAGGTTCACGTTGACGCTGTAAAAGACAGCAAATCCATCGGAGTATGCATGTACAACTACACAGTCAGCAGTGTAATTGGAGTGGTGGTGGGGGTGGTCCTCGACTGGCAACCCACCCACTCATACCCCCTACTGGCCCCCCTAATACTCATGCTGGCAACATTCCCTATTCTGCTGCTGTTCGCGCCTCGACACCTACTACTTCTGGTCAGATCACGCAAACAACCACCGCCGGCTGTCAATGTCAGGAAAACCACCACGGCTGGGACTACTTAACAATAAATATCGGTTAACATGACTGATCTCGTGAAAGTATTTGATTCACAAAGTAGAACTTCAGCCCTAATTGAGACCAGCTGAAACCAGGTCGAGTGGTCGACTTTATGGAAGTACTCAAAAACGGGGTATATTTCCCGACGTCAATTGCATGGTGAACGACACAGGGAACAGTCGACTCAAAGAATATAAATCTAAAAATGGAAAAAAACGGGCATATAAAATATCAAAATTGATTAAGGTCGGCCCAGAGTCTTTATACACAAAATTGGTCTCCCGCTGTGTCTTACTACCCAGTATCGGTGGGCCAGAATCTTTTTTTAATTTTTTTTTTGCAAAGTTCTTCCTCAAAATTTTTTCATGAAACAATTTCTGATAAAACGACGAATGATTTTCCATAAACTTTGGCTTTTATACAGGAAGCACTAAAACAAAAATTTCTTGAACTTCATAAACTCACATGAAAAAATTTGCAGTAAATTCTACTATCCGTTGATTCCAACAGTTCAGAAGTTGCGTGCCAGCTGTAAAAACTAAAATCAGGTAAAAAAAAACCTATTAATTGAACAGAAAAACTTAAAACTATTTTTTACCGATTGAAAATTCGTGAAGTGCAATCTCCATTATGGCAGGTTGCCGTAAAAAATTCCCAAAAATTTGTAAATAAAAAAGGCTCGAAGAAGTATTTAGTGAGCGGTATCAACATCACAGATGTCACGTCATATCAGAAAGAACTTGAAAAAAGCCATAAAAAAAATTGTTTTAAAAAAAGCTAGCTTATTGAATGCTACCAAAAAGTTTTATTGTCAACGAGAAGTTAGGAAACTCCAAAACGAAGACCAGTTGTTCAATACCATTCAGAGGACAATGAAAACCCTCTGGCAATCTTTTACTCAAAAAGGAGCGTCCCGTCGGACTCCTCAACTGGCCAAACAAAACAGATTAATGAACAGACAATTAAAAAAGACACATCCTGTTTCCATATACCAGGTGGAACAATACTTTTCATCGCGATAAAAAATTATCTTTAAAAAGTCTAACAATGGGAGCACGATTTAGTAAAATCCCAAAATGATACGATGACTGTGGGGTTCAAACTACGATAAATGAGTGTGCTCTAAATCAATTTTGGGCAATTTTGCAATTCGTTCAACTTCTGTCAACAGCGAAGAAGATACCAAAAACTTTATTTAGTTGCACAGAGGAGCTCTTTCAACCCACAAAACTGGGAAACGATTCACAAGACCCCAGTAACAATTATAACGAATTCACATATCAGCAAACAATTCTCCGTTTAAAGAGTCCAAACCCGCGCTATTTCCACTAAAACTTCGTTTGCGATAGTTCAGAAGTCTTTCGGTAATCAAAGATGACTGCATCTCAAATCCTGCCTGTGTTGATTTTTGGAAAAAATCTTTTGCAATAAGCAAATGTCTAATGTATGCTTTCAACAGAGATGGAAAAAACACTTAGCAAACAACAAAAAAATGTAAATGAACAAGTGGCTGCTGTGGAGGATGGATTAGTGTGCTCCTCTTTGGTACGAAGCGGCTCTGATGAAGCAAACAAAACAGAAAAGCGGAGAGATAATTGACCCTCTCGTTTTTAACTTCCTAATGAACAATGGAAACACTCGCATCCAAGCGTTATCCTAATGAAAGAAAAATCCTTGATCTGTTAGAAGACCATAGCTACGAATATCATGAAATTGATGAAGCAAATGCGTTTTTACAACTTCACTCAATTTCCAAATATAATGCTAATGGGCCGTCGAAGTTTTACCCGGAGCATCTCCTTCGCGCAATTAATTGTTCATTTTGCAATCAATACTTGCGGGCAAGGAAATTCTTAAACAAATGAGTGAGGTTCACCATCACCGGTAAGCTGCGAAGTTTTGTCACTCAGTCCAGAATTGCGACTACGCATTTCTCTCAATAAATGTCAGGATGATCTTGGTAGCTCTGCCTAAAACAATTTGTCAGGCAGACATACTTCCACTAAATAAAACGATCGTTCGTTATCTCTCTAGTTCTCTCTTTCTCTTTTTCTCTTTAGCACAATCAGGTGCTTGGTTGTCTGCAGCTCCAATTGCAGCTCTGAGAATTTATCTATCCCCATTGAAATCTGTACTGCTCTTAAATACCACTTGGGTGTCAAAGTTTACGTGAACGAATGCAAATGTTCTTTTTGTAAGTCTAGGACTCATGAATTACATCAGCCTGATCGAGCGCACATTTATCGCCATCTGTGAACAGAAAAGTTCAATACCCTGCAACAATTCCAGATGGGCAACGAATTCTTACCTGTACGGAATTTGAGTCAAAAAACATTATTGGTGATAACTGTCACTTCTCCCTTGCAATTAATCTTTATCTGCAATATGGCGGAGAAGCGTGGTTTTGCACTCTCAGCTGCCGAGAACAGAAAGTTCAATCATTGCACCCAGAATTGTATCCCATTGGCATCATGTTCACTCCTCAGGCGTTTGAGTCGTTTGGAGATTTTTCAGAGGCAGATCGTAAGACCCTCAAACGAATCGTCATTCTGGCTGATAACAGAAGTTCCGAGCCTGCTGGTTTCTTTCTGGCTTTCAGTTTTCAATCTCCATTAGTCTCTGTTACAGCTAGTCGCGAGTCTGCAATCATGCTCATTGCAAGAGATGCGAGATCATAGGCAGATAAGGATTGCGAGCATGTCTTTGAATCCTCATCTCCCCGTTAAAAGTGGAGTCTTCTTTGTCTCGGCCAACAACTGGGGATCTCAAGATATTCTGAGTGATTGTTTGCGTCGTAAATAAGTGTGGAAAAAATTTGGGCAATAGAAATGAAGAAATAACACTATCAATAATAATAATGTCAATGATCGGTTATGAACCAAAATTTCCTTAATTTACACTTCAAAGGGAAAAAGTTATTTCATCGATATGTTATGCTGCACCAATATTTATCTTAACGAAAGTTGGTTAAATAAAAAATATGATAAGGAATCAATTTTAGCGCATTTTTTGCTAACAAACATGGCAAAATTCGTTTGTTGTTAAAGTTAGTTTAAAAAATTAAGCCAGATAATTGCAAAAAAAATCTAAATCTGTTGGCGTTTTGTTCAATTCCAAAGTGGTAGCAAAAATTGGGATAAAATAAAAGCGGCCTAAAGCACAAGTGGTTATGAGATAATACACAGATTGAAGATCAATTACTTAAACTTGGGAAGACCTTTGTCAATTTTTGTAGTTCACACATCTTTCCTCTCACCTTTGCCCATTATAATTCACCTTTTATCGAATTTTGTTTGTTTGCAGGAACTTTCCCATTACCGCGTAATCAAACAACCCCCAACCAATCTGAAGAAATTTACCACTTTTTTGGTTTTAAAAGAAATCGAAAAAGGGTCTTAAATTTCAGCGAAATATCAAATGCACCATTTAGAGCAGTTTTGACAGTTTGCAGAATTTATTGTTGTTTCGATTCTTAATGTTGATATCATTTGATAAAAGTGCGACTGATCAATATTTTCGTACGAGATTGAGATTTAATTAATTTGACATTTTGAAAATAGATGTAGTTTCATTTTAGGTTTAAAGAATCATCATAGATTGCTGCTTGCCAAATTCAGTGTTTTCTTGGACTTTTTTCTTACAGGTGACACAGAGCTGTAAAAAAAAGTTTTTTCAGTGATTAACGCAAAATGAGCCGAAATAAAATTTAGCCGACGTACAAGTAAGCCAAATGTTATATTTTTTGCAATTTTTTAGAAATAATGTATTGTTACACGTTACAATCAAGACAGCACATAAATTTTCTTTTTTTAATCTATTCGAAAGCACCAATTAATAACCGAAGGATTCCACTCATCTTGGAAATATCTTGGCAAGGACTCATACCTGGAGAAAGTAAGGAAAGAAAGTGTACTGGTAGAGGGCTGAAAACTTTGTTTCTAATTCATCCTACAAAGTATGTCGTTTTTAGACATCTAATGACTGCAAATCTTATCATGACCACGCTTCTCATCCAATCTGTGAGGTAATCAGGAAATACAGTCATGTCTCCTGGCCAAGCTGAGAGTAGGAGGGAGGCGCGTCAACTGGTCCTATTTATAAAAAATTTCATCTCTAATTTTGGCTGACATGATTTGTCGCTTGACCGATTATTCGTCTGACTCGGGATTTGATTTTTTACCCTCAAAAACAGGATGACCAGGTAGCGCTCGGAGGGCATTAAACTCGAATTCAACTTATAGACTTCATCTTATAGACTAAGAATTCAACTATTAGACTTCAACTTATATAACTTCTAAAAATTGTAAAACTTACATAACTTATCAAAAAATGTCTAGTACTGGTGTCAACATTGTCTACATTATCAACATCGTCTACTAATGCACGGTCCTCCATTATAGTTAAAAGTTGAGCTCAATTCTTTTGCTCCTGAAGCGTGAACATGGGTAAATGCGCGTTTTTCAACTCAGTAAAGCAACATAGAATTTGATAGTAAATTTTTATTAGTTGCATTGATGCTAAATGAAAAAAAAACTTTGTACTATAAGTTAAACATCATCTATCAGGAGAAGCTTTGAAACAGTCCAAGTCTAAATTCTGAAACACTTCTAGCGTTTGGTGTTCCGCAAGGTTGTCTCCCTCTATTTGTACCTCTGCGTTTTTCTGCAACATCATTATCCACTGTTTCAACTCCGATATCTCATTTCTCATGCTGATTACGGAACTGTTTTTCGCCTGGTGGAATAAGGACATCAAAATGGCATATTTTATACCACAATAGTCGTTAACCGAGCAAAATCTACTCAACTATTATCTGGCCATGAAATTCATTATCCGATTACTGATTTGGAACCACATTCCACTGGAAAAGTGGATTCACATTCCACAACAAAAACAGGCGCGGAGTTTCGGAAATATAGGAACAATCGTTTCATGGTAGAAACCCCGACGACTTTTTTGCAAGAACCTTCAAGGTTCTCGCATATGATGCTGATTTTAAAAGATCCCAACAATTTCAACGTAAACTAATGGATTTTGATCAGAGCAAAAAGATGCAAATACTTCGACACTATGCCAGCCATCATTAATCTAAAAACACGTATTTTTAGTTGTTCACATGCACGTATGAAAAAGAAAACATCAAGGATGGAGAAAAACAGTTCCCTGCTTATCCTTTGATCCAACTTGTCCCCTTGTGCTAAAACGTCTGACGTAAGATCTAACTCTTTTGATCCAAAGTTACTGTTTTTGGACGGCAGTGGAACGTCAACATTGACATCACCTGATTGTTGTCTCTCAAAGTTGTTGTTCTGGTTTTTGTTGGTGTTGATGTTGTCGTTATCCTCATTGGCAATTATGTTGACAATGTTGTTCCGGTGACTGCCATTGGCTGTTATTGTACTGAAAAGCAGACGAGTATGGGGAAACCAAGTGTCAATTTTAAATTTGCAAAAATATGATTTTTCTCTAAAAATTAGGGTACTAGTTCTAGAATAATTAAAAAGATACCATTTGAAAACCATGGGTGGCGTACAATTCTAACGTGACTTTTCGAAAAAATGCGGTTTTTTGAAACCTACGTTATTAAAAATTTTTAATCTATCATACTGTTTTGAGAAAATTAAAATTTCACTCAACTTAGTTATGTCTTTATAACTGCCTTTAACGAAATCAGATCTCATTTTCCGCTAAACTTCAGATAAGAGTTGCTCCCGAACGACTAGTGGGAGCTCTAACGTATAAAAAGACTGCTTCAGTCGGGGGTCGGGGGGGGCATGAAAGTAAATAAAATCAATATGGGGCTTCAAATAACGTCATTGGAGGTTATTATATACCACTTTAGTCAATAATAAAACTTAAAGTGCAAAAAATAAACCAATTTTGGCGAACTTTTCAATTGACCCTTAGTAGCGAACTGCCGCCACTTCAGTTCAGCTGCTTAAAATTGTGAATGAGAGGGATTTCTAAGTCTTGCAAAACCAAAAAGTCAAAGGCGTAAAATTCACTTGAAAAGTCAAATGGGTCAAGCAAAAATTTTGCGTATAAAAACATAGCCGGTAGAACATCGGAAACGACTCGAGGAGTCGTGCAATATAGTTACTAACCTAACCTTAACTAAAACAAGAAATTTCAAAATAATTACTAGCCTAATGCAACTGTACACATGGTCTTCAAACATGAGGACACAGATTTTAGTTTAGGAGTCTGGGTAGGCGAGGGATGGGGTTAGATGGAAGGGGGTATTTTATGTCGGCAGTAGGGGGGGGGGGGGGGGTACGTGGGGCTTAGAGGCTAGAGACTAGGTGATGGTTAGTAAAGGTAATAGGTAGGTTGGTGGGAGAGGTGGGGAGGAGATAGTTGGGGTGGAGTAGTTGTAGTTGGGGGGGTGATGGTTGTAGTTTAAATAGAAAAATATAGCTGACAGATTGCCACAAAATAGCCGCAATAGCTTCGTAGATCTGCAGTCTTAGATAAGCAGTACAAAAGGCTGACCAAAAAATTACAAAGAGCGAAAAATGACGTCACGCACGCTTTTCAGTTGAAATTGCATGAACGAATGAACAAAAGGCAGATTTGAAGTGATTGAAGTCATATGGTCGTAAAAATCTTGACGACGAAACAAAAAACCTGGCAGTACAAGTCCTGAAACACAATTCAAAGAATTGTAATAATTAAAGACCTGACAATCATTTACTCCACTTTAAAAGGCGAATAAGAGCTGTTAGTACTAGGATTAAGCAATAAAACAACAAAAGAACAACAAAAACAAGCAAGACTGAAAATTCAATGCTTACTTTTTGAAAAGACAGCATCAAAAAACACCTGCTGTGAACTCAACCTGTTAACTACTTTTCTATGTTTGTCATTATGAAGCTTGTCGCAAAAGGTTGATGAGTCCTCTCACGAAAAATATTAAATGATAAGACAAAAATGACCAAAAAATTGCAATAAACTCGCTGAAACCTTTTGAGAACACTTTGTATAAAAGCCAAAAAACTTAACAACTACTGAAGGAAACAATTACATCAATTAATTGACTCCTCAATGAACACCGTCTAGACCTGTTATCAATGAGATTAAATGATAAGATTGCAATAAGTACAACAAATACTAGCAAAACTAAGAAAAATCTTCAATATTTTTTTTGAAAACGAACAAGAGAATAAGTCACAAAAACAACTAGCCATGAGCTGAAACGACCTGTTTTGTTTGAAGCATTTTAAACATCCAATGAGACTTGTCAATAACGACAAAAAGAGCTGAGACGACAAAGTTGAAAAGAAAAACTTGCAAATTTCAAAAAAATCGATAATTCGATAAAACAATTAGTGTCAGAGTCATGGAAAGCACAAGATTTGAATAAAAACGATTAAATCTATAAACCTAACCCCTATTAGCAACATCACAGACCTGTCCATAACAAGAGTAATTGATAAGACTTCAAAAAGAACAAAAAATACTTGCAGAACTCAAAAGTTCCCTCGAAATTTTGAGGAAAAAGTATAGTCAAATTCTTGAAAACCACTAGCTATTAACTCGAGCCATTAAATATGTTCTTTTATGCTTTACTAACCACCAACCAGACGTTCCATTGATGATACTAAGTGATAACACAACAGATAATTTAAAAAATGGGGCGAATATAAAATTCACTAATTTTTTATGACAACAAAGAGTGGCAAAATCTTAAAAATTATTAGCTACCCCTTATTGAAATCATGCAAAGGCAAAAAGCCACAATTAGAACACAAATGTACCGTCTCAAAAGTACCGCAACATGGAATTTGATAATAAATTTTTATTAGTTGCATTGATGCTAAATGAAAAAAAACTTTGTAGTATAAGTTTAACATCATCTATCTGGAGAAGCTTTGAAGTAGTCCAAGTCTAAATTCTGAAACACTTCTAGCGCTTGGTGTTCCGCAAGGTTGTCTCCCTCTATTTGTACCTCAGCGTTTTTCTGCAACATCATTATGCACTGCTTCAACTCCGATATCTCGTTTCTCATGCTGATTACGGAACTGTTTTTCCCCTGGTGGAATAAGGACATCAAAATGGCATATTTTATACCACAATAGTTGTTAACCGAGCAAAATCTACTCAACTATTATCTGGCCATGAAATTCATTATCCGATTACTGATTTGGAACCACATTCCACTGGAAAAGTGGATTCACATTCCACAACAAAAACAGGCGCGGAGTTTCGGAAATATAGGAACAATCGTTTCATGGTAGAAATCCCGACGACTTTTTTGCAAGAACCTTCAAGGTTCTCGCATATGATGCTGATTTTAAAAGAGCCCAACAATTTCAACGTAAACTAATGGATTTTGATCAGAGCAAAAAGATGCAAATACTTCGACACTATGCCAGCCATCATTAATCTAAAAACACGTATTTTTAGTTGTTCACATGCACGTATGAAAAGGAAAACATCAAGGATGGCGAAAAACAGTTGCTTGCTTATCCTTTGATCCAACTTGTCCCCTTGTGCTAAAACGTCTGACGTAAGATCTAACTCTTTTGATCCAAAGTTACTGTTTTTGTACGGCAGTGGAACATCAACATTGACATCACCTGATTGTTGTCTCTCAAAGTTGTTGTTCTGGTTTTTGTTGGTGTTGATGTTGTCGTTATCCTCATTGGCAATTATGTTGACAATGTTGTTCCGGTGACTGTCATTGGCTGTTATTGTACTGAAAAGCAGACGAGTATGGGGAAACCAAGTGTCAATTTTAAATTTGCCAAAAAATGATTTTTCTCTAAAAATTAGGGTACTAGTTCTAGAATAATTAAAAAGATACCATTTGAAAACCATGGGTGGCGTACAATTCTAACGTGACTTTTCGAAAAAATGCGGTTTTTTGAAACCTACGTTATTAAAAATTTTTAATCCATCATACTGTTTTGAGAATATTAAAATTTCACTCAACTTAGTTATGTCTTTATAACTGCCTTTAACAAAATCAGATCTCATTTTCCGCTAAACTTCAGATAAGAGTTGCTCCCGAACGACTAGTGGCAGCTCTAACATATAAAAGACTGCTTCAGTCGGGGGGGGGCATGAAAGTAAATAAAATCAATATGGGGCTTCAAATAACGTCATTGGAGGTTATTATATACCACTTTAGTCAATAATAGAACATAAAGTGCAAAAAATAAACCAATTTTGGCGAACTTTTCAATTGACTTTTAGTAGCGAACTGCCGCCACTTCAGTTCAGCTGCTTAAAATTGTGAATGAGAGGGATTTCTAAGTCTTGCAAAACCAAAAAGTCAAGGGCGTAAAATTCACTTGAAAAGTCAAATGGGTCAAGCAAAAATTTTGCGTATAAAAACATAGCCGGTAGAACATCGGAAACGACTCGAGGAGTCGTGCAATATAGTTACTAACCTAACCTTAACTAAAACAAGAAATTTCAAAATAATTACTAGCCTAATGAAACTGTACACATGGTCTTCAAACATGAGGACACAGATTTTAGTTTAGGAGTCTGGGTAGGCGAGGGATGGGGTTAGATGGAAGGGGGTATTTTATGGCGGCAGTAGGGGGGGTACGTGGGGCTTAGAGGCTAGAGATTAGGTGATGGTTAGTAAAGGTAATAGGTAGGTTGGTGGGACAGGTGGGGAGGAGATAGTTGGGGTTGTAGTTGGGGAGGAGATAGTTGGAGGAGATAGTAGGTGGGGAGGAGATAGTTGGAGTTGTAGTTGGGGGGGGGGGGGTGATGGTTGTAGTTTAAATAGAAAAATATAGCTGACAGATTGCCACAAAATAGCCGCAATAGCTTCGTACTAGGATTAAGCAATAAAACAACAAAAGAACAACAAAAACAAGCAAGACTGAAAATTCAATGCTTACTTTTTGAAAAGACAGCATCAAAAAACACCTGCTGTGAACTCAACCTGTTAACTACTTTTCTATGTTTGTCATTAGAAGCTTGTCGCAAAATGTTGACGAGTCCTCTCACGAAAAATATTAAATGATAAGACAAAAATGACCAAAAAATTGCAATAAACTCGCTGAAACCTTTTGAGAACACTTTGTATAAAAGCCACAAAACTTAACAGCTACTGAAGGAAACAATTACATCAATTAATTGACTCCTCAATGAACACCGTCTAGACCTGTTATCAATGAGATTAAATGATAAGATTGCAATAAGTACAACAAATACTAGCAAAACTAAGAAAAATCTTCAATATTTTTTTTGAAAACGAACAAGAGAATAAGTCACAAAAACAACTAGCCATGAGCTGAAACGACCTGTTTTGTTTGAAGCATTTTAAACATCCAATGAGACTTGTCAATAACGACAAAAAGAGCTAAGACGACAAAGTTGAAAAGAAAAACTAGCAAATTTCAAAAAAATCGATAATTCGATAAAACAATTATTGTCAGAGTCATGGAAAGCACAAGATTTGAATTAAAACGATTAAATCAATAAACCTAACCCCTATTAGCAACATCACAGACCTGTCCATAACAAGAGTAATTGAGAAGACTTCAAAAAGTACAAAAAATACTTGCAGAACTCAAAAGTTCCCTCGAATTTTTGAGGAAAAAGTATAGTCAAATTCTTGAAAACCACTAGCTATTAACTCGAGCCATTAAATATGTTTTTTTATGCTTTACTAACCACCAACCAGACGTTTCATTGATGATACTAAGTGATAACACAACAGATAATTTAAAAAATGGGGCGAATATAAAATTCACTAATTTTTTATGACAACAAAGAGTGGCAAAATCTTAAAAATTGTTAGCTGCCCCTTATTGAAATCATGCAAAGGCAAAAATCCACAATTAGAAGACAAATGTACCGTCTCAAATGTACCGCAACATGGAATTTGATAATAAATTTTTATTAGTTGCATTGATGCTAAATGAAAAAAAACTTTGTAGTATAAGTTTAACATCATCCATCTGGAGAAGCTTTGAAGCAGTCCAAGTCTAAATTCTGAAACGCTTCTAGCGCTTGGTGTTCCGCAAGGTTGTCTACCTCTATTTGTACCTCAGCGTTTTTCTGCAACATCATTATCCACTGTTTCAACTCCGATATCTCGTTTCTCATGCTGATTACGGAACTGTTTTTCCCCTGGTGGAATAAGGACATCAAAATGGCATATTTTATACCACAATAGTTGTTAACCGAGCAAAATCTACTCAACTATTATCTGGCCATGAAATTCATTATCCGATTACTGATTTGGAACCACATTCCACTGGAAAAGTGGATTCACATTCCACAACAAAAACAGGCGCGGAGTTTCGGAAATATAGGAACAATCGTTTCATGGTAGAAACCCCGACGACTTTTTTGCAAGAACCTTCAAGGTTCTCGCATATGATGCTGATTTTAAAAGATCCCAACAATTTCAACGTAAACTAATGGATTTTGATCAGAGCAAAAAGATGCAAATACTTCGACACTATGCCAGCCATCATTAATCTAAAAACACGTATTTTCAGTTGTTCACATGCACGTATGAAAAAGAAAACATCAAGGATGGAGAAAAACAGTTCCCTGCTTATCCTTTGATCCAACTTGTCCCCTTGTGCTAAAACGTCTGACGTAAGATCTAACTCTTTTGATCCAAAGTTACTGTTTTTGGACGGCAGTGGAACGTCAACATTGACATCACCTGATTGTTGTCTCTCAAAGTTGTTGTTCTGGTTTTTGTTGGTGTTGATGTTGTCGTTATCCTCATTGGCAATTATGTTGACAATGTTGTTCCGGTGACTGCCATTGGCTGTTATTGTACTGAAAAGCAGACGAGTATGGGGAAACCAAGTGTCAATTTTAAATTTGCAAAAAAAATGATTTTTCTCTAAAAATTAGGGTACTAGTTCTAGAATAATTAAAAAGATACCATTTGAAAACCATGGGGTACAATTCTAACGTGACTTTTCGAAAAAATGCGGTTTTTTGAAACCTACGTTATTAAAAATTTTTAATCCATCAGACTGTTTTGAGAAAATTAAAATTTCACTCAACTTATTTATGTCTTTATAACTGCCTTTAACGAAATCAGATCTCATTTTCCGCTAAACTTCAGATAAGAGTTGCTCCCGAACGACTAGTGGCAGCTCTAACGTATAAAAGACTGCTTCAGTCGGGGGGGGCATGAAAGTAAATAAAATCAATATGGGGCTTCAAATAACGTCATTGGATGTTATTATATACCACTTTAGTCAATAATAGAACTTAAAGTGCAAAAAATAAACCAATTTTGGCGAACTTTTCAATTGACCCTTAGTAGCGAACTGCCGCCACTTCAGTTCAGCTGCTTAAAATTGTGAATGAGAGGGATTTCTAAGTCTTGCAAAACCAAAAAGTCAAGGGCGTAAAATTCACTTGAAAAGTCAAATGGATCAAGCAAAAATTTTGCGTAAAAAACATAGCCGGTAGAACATCGGAAACGACTCGAGGAGTCGTGCAATATAGTTACTAACCTAACCTTAACTAAAACAAGAAATTTCAAAATAATTACTAGCCTAATGAAACTGTACACATGGTCTTCAAACATGAGGACACAGATTTTAGTTTAGGAGTCTGGGTAAGCGAGGGATGGGGTTAGATGGAAGGGGGTATTTTATGGCGGCAGTAGGGGGGGGGGGTACGTGGGGCTTAGAGGCTAGAGATTAAGTGATGGTTAGTAAAGGTAATAGGTAGGTTGGTGGGACAGGTGGGGAGGAGATAGTTGGGGTGGAGTAGTTGTAGTTGGGGGGGGGGGGGGTGATGGTTGTAGTTTAAATAGAAAAATATAGCTGACAGATTGCCACAAAATAGCCGCAATAGCTTCGTACTAGGATTAAGCAATAAAACAACAAAAGAACAACAAAAACAAGCAAGACTGAAAATTCAATGCTTACTTTTTGAAAAGACAGCATCAAAAAACACCTGCTGTGAACTCAACCTGTTAACTACTTTTCTATGTTTGTCATTAGAAGCTTGTCAAAAAATGTTGATGAGTCCTCTCACGAAAAATATTAAATGATAAGACAAAAATGACCAAAAAATTGCAATAAACTCGCTGAAACCTTTTGAGAACACTTTGTATAAAAGCCACAAAACTTAACAGCTACTGAAGGAAACAATTACATCAATTAATTGACTCCTCAATGACCACCGTCTAGACCTGTTATCAATGAGATTAAATGATAAGATTGCAATAAGTACAACAAATACTAGTAAAACTAAGAAAAATCTTCAATATTTTTTTGAAAACGAACAAGAGAATAAGTCACAAAAAGAACTAGCCATGAGCTGAAACGACCTGTTTTGTTTGAAGCATTTTAAACATCCAATGAGACTTGTCAATAACAACAAAAAGAGCTGAGACGACAAAGTTGAAAAGAAAAACTTGCAAATTTCGAAAAAAAATCGATAATTCGATAAAACAATTAGTGTCAGAGTCATGGAAAGCACAAGATTTGAATAAAAACGATTAAATCTATAAACCTAACCCCTATTAGCAACATCACAGACCTGTCCATAACAAGAGTAATTGATAAGACTTCAAAAAGAACAAAAAATACTTGCAGAACTCAAAAGTTCCCTCGAAATTTTGAGGAAAAAGTATAGTCAAATTCTTGAAAACCACTAGCTATTAACTCGAGCCATTAAATATGTTCTTTTATGCTTTACTAACCACCAACCAGACGTTCCATTGATGATACTAAGTGATAACACAACAGATAATTTAAAAAATGGGGTGAATATAAAATTCACTAATTTTTTATGACAACAAAGACTGGCAAAATCTTAAAAATTGTTAGCTGCCCCTTATTGAAATCATGCAAAGTCAAAAAGCCACAATTAGAACGCAAATGTACCGTCTCAAAAGCACTGAAAGAGAAGAGACTCGGAAAACAGAAGTCAAATTGACGCACCTAAAAAAATCCACCTTAAAAAACCGCCAAATTGTTCAACCACCAATTTTTCACTCCAATTTAAGGGTATTTTGAAAAAAAAGTGACGCCTCAAACCTACTCGATTTTTTGCTCCCTTTACTATTTCAGTGTGACCACCAGTTTAACTTGACTTCTCACTGACGTGAAACAGCCGAAAAAAAACGTGACCAGATCTTTAAAAAAAAGACAGCGCACCAATACAATTCAAACTCTTTGAATTGTAAAAAACCAAGAGAAGGCCAATAATAGCTCCAGCTATCGCTGTGCGGCTGTCAAAAAAATTTGCATAATGACCTTTTCACCTTGAATTTTACCAGCAGTTCGTAATTTCTATGTATTAGTATCTATGCTAATTTTAAAGTCTAATGTTCAGAAACAAAATAACTAGTCATGAACAAATTTGGTAAAGCTAAAAAACCTGTTGAGCTTCAATACTCCTCTTCGAATTGTAAAAAAAATTGTTCAAACGTTCTTCGAGAGCAATTATAAACAATCATCGAATGATGATTGTATAGGCATGGTTTCTAAGCTATCAATTATGCTTAACGTCTTGAATCATGTTTTAATCTAGGCATGGATTTTAAGCTATCAATTGCAAAGTTTTTGTGATTAGACTCTTCTATAAATCTGTGTTGACAACACACATTACCATTTCCAGAGTCTTGGTAAGACCTAGCCGGCTTTTTTACGTTGAAAAAATGTCTTACAAAGAGACCGAAAAATACATATTTTTGATTATTGTTTTGATGTCATCGGGGTAAAACTATGAAGACACGGGGGTATGAGAAAGGCATTTTTCATACTTAACATTAAAAGCATTGAAACACATTCGCTAACCAATATGATACTAAGTGATTACACAACAGATAATTTAAAAAATGGGGCGAACATAAAATTCACTAATTTTTATGACAACAAATAGTGGCAAAGTCTTAAAAATTGTTAGCTGCCCCTTATTGAATTCATGCAAAGGCAAAGAAGCACAATTAGAACACAAATGTACCGTTTCAAAAGCACTGAAAGAGAGGAAACTCTGAAAACAGAAGTCAAATTGACGCACCTAAAAAAATCCATCTAAAAAACCGCCAAATTGTTCAACCACCAATTTTTCACTCCAATTTAAAGGTAATTTGAAAAAAAGTGACGCCTCAAACCTACTCGATTTATCGCTCCCTTTAATATTTCAGTGGGACCACCAGTTTAACTTGACTTCTCACTGACGTGAAACAGCCGAAAAAAAAAGTGTGAACAGATCTTTAAAAAAAGACAGGGCACCAATACAATTCTAATTCTATGAATTGTACAAGAGAAGGCCAATAATAGCTCCAGCTATCGCTGTGCAGCTGTCAAAAACTTTGCATAATGACCTTTTCACCTTGAATTTTACCAGCAGTTCGTAATTTCTATGTATTAGTATCTATGCTAATTTTAAAGTCTAATGTTCAGAAACAAAATATCTAGTCATGAACAAATTTGGTTCCGCTAAAAAAACCTGTTGAACTTCAATACTCCTCTTCGAATTGTAAAAAGAATTGTTCAAACGTTCTTCGAGAGCAATTATAAACAATCATCAAAAGATGATTGTATAGGCATGGTTTCTAAGCTATCAATTATGCTTAACGTCTTAATCATGTTTTAAGCTAGGCATGGATTTTAAGCTATCAATTGCAAAGTTTTTATGGTTAGGTTCATCTATAAATCTGTGATGACAACACACATTACCATTTCCAGAGTCTTGGTAAGACCTAGCCTGTTTTTTTACGTTGAAAAAATGTCTTACAAAGAGACCGAAAAATACATATTTTTGATTATTGTTTTGATGTTATCGGGGTAAAACTATGAAGACACGGGGATATGAGAAAGGCATTTTTCATACTTAACATGAAAAAGCATTGAAGCACATTCGGTAACCAATATGATTCTGATGCAGCAACAGAGAAGCCTATTAGCTTTTTTTCCTTTTGAGGACAATCCCGTTGTTTCAGAATCAATAAACTCAGTTTTCCCTATACCACCAAAATTATTTCTAGTGCATGGCTAGAAAAATAAATTGTGCTGCTTTCGTTTTTTACCAAAAGTTTTTTACCACGTTTTTTCCCCGCATAAGTATGTATAATTCCTATATCAAAAATTATTTGAAAAATTTTTTAATGTAAAACAAGAAAAAATAGAAAAATAAGCCTACCGGTCGGGTGTTAGAGTGTTGCAATTAGAGGATTCCTGGCTCTTAACGACACCCTCCGCAGAGCTGCCCTTGTTCGCACATTTATTGATGTGGATGTTCATTTCGCTCTCCCTGGAACTGACGCAGTGAATTGACATTTCATCAGTCTCTGGAATGAGAGGGAGCTTGGACTCCGTGCTCACTGGACGAGAGGCTATAGGAGAGATGTAGTTGTTGTTAAGCGCCACCTTTCTATTCTGATCTACTAAAAACAAGAGAATGGATATATCTGCCTCCCCTTTCCCCGTCACAACAGTGCCAAAATCAGAAATTATTTGTCACCATTGCTTTCTGTGACATACCAGCGCTCTTGGAAGGCATAAAAATTAAATGTCGACTAAGGTGAGTGCTTGCGTGTATGCGCGTGTGTTGTATGTGTGAGTCTATGCGTGTGTGTGTGTGTGTGTGTGTGTGTGTGTGTGTGTGTGTGTGTGTGTGTGTGTGTGTGTGTGTGTGTGTTTTGAGTTTTTATGTTGTTCCTTTAGCTTTCCTACGGCTCCGGAAAAAGTTTTGATGACTGTTATATTGGAAATTGCATCTCCATCCCATCAGTCTCTTAAGCTCGTTGTCGAAAGTGTTTGAAAAAATTTTATTTAATAGGATGATGCATTTCATTAAAAAGTTTAAAATAATCAATGAAAATCAATTTGGATTTCAACAAGGAAAATCGTGCAAAAACGCTTTGATCTCTTTTGCTGAGTTTTTAAGGAATTCGGTAGACCAAAGTTTAAAAGGGTTAGCATGTTTCATTGATCTAAAAAAAAGCATTTGATACCATATGCCATAAAAGAATGATTAAAAAACTCGAAAAGTACGGTTTCCGAGGGAATTTTTTGAACTTAATGAAGAGTTTTCGCGAGAATCGCCACCAGTACGTTGAATACAATAATTCTGTCTCACAAAAATTGAAGTTAAACTATGGCATTCCGCAAGGTCAGTCTTGGGTCCACTGTTTTTCCTGTTGTACATTAATGATCTCCCGGGAGTTTGTAAGTCAAACAAAATTACTCTGTTTGCAGATGATACTACAATTTACTCTGTTGCAAAGCAGAACACTATTTTTTTCTATAATGAAGTTAAGGAAAGAAAGAGATGGTTTGAAGAGCATAAATTGACAATTAATGACAAAAAATGCAGCTTCATGAATTTTGGAAAATGTTGATACTTGAACAAAGATTTTCTAGATAAAAACGTACAAAATGTAAACAAAATTACGTATTTAGGCATCATTATAGACCACAAACTGAACTACAAATCTCATGTCGAAAAAATAGCGAAACCGATGAGCAATTTTTGCGGAGTTTTGTACAAAGCAAGATACTGCTTTACAAAAAATCAATTACTACTTTTCTATGAAAGCTATGCCAAGTCTGTAATAACTTATGGTCTTATTGTTCATGGTTGTACAACTAAAACAAACCTGAACAAAATTTTCAATTTGCAAAAAAAAATTTTTTGAGCAATTTTTTTTTTAACGGAAATTTGATTCCGTTCAATCAATAATGAGCAAATTCAAATTGCTCAACATATTTGAACTGTATGTATCAGAAATTTTTCGAGAAGTTTTTTTGCAACTGGCAGACAAATCTGTTCATAAATTTCTTAATAAGAAAGAACTTCTTGCTAGACGAGTAACTCGGAATACAACTAAAGGAATTTTACCAAGCAAACGACATCATAAAGAAACAGGAAAAAAATTTTACAACGACAGCTCAGACTGGCTCACAATTATGCCGCTGAAAACAACCTAATCCCAGAAAATATAGCTAATGAACCGCCTTGAGTTAAATTTTTGGACAAAAAATTTTACTTTCCTTTACATTTTTGAAAATCAAAATTTAATAGATATGTTTTTTTGACATGCGTTAGGTCTCCTCCAATATGCTTCTGGGCTACCCACTCGATGAGAGATAAGTCTTTTTGGGATGCCCGCCAGGCAGTAATATCTATTATTTTACATATTTATATTGCTGTTCTGGTTAAATTCAAATTCAATTCATCTCGGATGGGCATTATTCCTTTTTCCGGAACTTCTTTCATTTTCTTCAATTCATGTAATATGCACGTAAAAATGTAAGTCAACAATTTGTGCTTTGTTAATGTGTATATTTTTTTAAAATGCCTGTCTTGAACCCTAAAATCGAAACACTGTGAGCGCCTTCCTGTTGGGGGTTTTGTTTACGTCGTGTACTATGCATATCGGGAGCTGAGACCCACGTAAAAATTTCATTGTAATATGAAAAGCAAAATTGATAACCTGGTCATACTGGGAATTTTTTGCACGACAGAAGCTTCTCATTTATGTCTTATCGAACAGGTGCCATCAATTGATCATGAATTAATGGTAAATATACCAAAACAGCTAATTGCCAGTAAAAATTTTACCCGATTTTCCGGTAAATTTCTCTCTATTTTCCCCGTTGAAACCAATAGTTTCCAGCATTATTCACTGATTGGTCCCGTAATCTTGTGTATAAGCTGCTAATTCCAATTTATTAAGTTGCAGACATTCCTGTAACTCCTGGTAGTTAGTCCTGTCAGTCCTGATAACTAACCAATAGTGGTCCTGGTAAACTCCCAGCCGGTAATCCAGCTAAAAATTTAAGGTTCTAACCATAACTTATCTCCTGTTACCAATAACGATGGGAATCCCATTAAGTTTCGCCCTGGAAAATGAGGGAAAATTACGAGGAAAATTATCATAATTCCGCCGCGAATCGACGCACTGGGGAACCACTAGAGCTGGCTCCCCTGTGTTACATTGCCTGGATGACGCCTGCAGACACTCTGATTAGAAACGGTTTCAATAGGGTCTGGTCATATAGGGTTCCAAATTTAATTTTTTAAAATTACAAGGAGGCTCGGTAATGTGCGATCGCACATAAGGTTCCGACCCCGCTCATCCACAATTTTGGCATAATTGTCTACCAAATGAGGAACAGATAGAAAAACACAAAAATTAAAGTATTTTTCGAAAAAAAACTGGTGTATGAACGAGAAGATCGCCTCCAAAGCAAATAACTCAGTGGAGTAAAAAATGATGCGTTAGATTGATGCGATATGCCGATATTAAGAAAGAGAGCGAAGACAAACGGCAAAATCAAACAACAACAAATATTAATTACATCAAAAAATTTTTATCCGTTTTAAAAACAAAACTTAATAAAAAAATCAAAATAAATTGTAATTCACCAGAAAAAAATGGTTATTTACCAGTTCATAATAAGGCTTGGTAACAATTAGACAAAAAAGAACAGAAACTTTAAAGTTAGAAAAATCACTGAATTTTAAAAAAAAAATTAATTTCAAAGTAACGAAAACCATTAGAAATCAACTAGAATATCACATAGGTTTACAATTACCAACGCTTCTATAGAAGCGAATTAAGAACTGTCGGTATTCAATTGTTTTACAAAGTTAAAAAAAGAACAACAAATAGACAACTAACAAAAAATCAATTAAAACTTGACAGAAAATGCTTTCGAAGACATAAAGCCTTACTTTGGCCCTCAAAATATGTTCGATTCCACCCTCGTCGAACACCAATAATGTATTATGCGACTGCTCATTAGTGAAACTAGGTAGCAATTACAAAAAAATAAGAAAAAAATAAAAATTATATAATACTTGTTTTTTTATTTTCAAAAAATTTTTATTTCCAAAGACATGAAAGCCATTAAATACAAAATTGGGACCTGCAATTATCCAGAATATGTCTTAAGTCTACAAAAAGAACGTCAAATATGACAAAAATCAGAAATTCATTTACTTTTTTGTGAAAAACCCTTGTGGAAGCCAGTAAGGTCATAACGAATTCTTTAAAAACATTAGATTTCGTGATACCAAACCCTTTTGAAACCTTCCCTTGAAATGTATTAAGTGGCCTTTCATTAATGAAACTAGGTATCAATTAGACCAAGAAAGAAAAAGGAAAGATTAAGAAATACTTGTTTTTTTTTCGAAAAAAATGTATTTCCAAAGACATAAAAGCCATTAATTACAAAATGAAAAAAATGAATAAGTTCGTTTATTCTTCCAAAGAAAGCCCATGAGACCTGCAATATCCAGAATGTGTCTTAAGTCTACAAAAAGAACGTCAAATATGACAAGAATCAAAAATTTCTTTACTTTTTTTTGTAAAAAAACCCGTGTCGAAGCCCTTAAAGTCTTAACGAGTTCTTTAAAAACATTAGATTTTGTTACATCAATCCCTTTTGACACCGTCCCCTGACAAAAAAAATGTCATCCTTAAACTTTAATTAACGACACCAGGTAACAAACAGACAATAAAAGGAACAAAAATTCGAAGCTAAAGTGTTTTTTTTTTATTTTGGAAAAAAATTGTTTTAAAAGTCATGAAAGCCATCAACTATCTACTATTATCACAAAATAGGCTCATATACTTTTCCATAAAAAGCTAGTCAAACCGGGTCATTAAACATGAAATTAAATAGACTAAAAAGACAAAGTGAAAACGACAGTTGAAGACAAAGTTACAAAATTCAATTAAATTCTTCGAGAAAGTATTGTTGAAGCGGTAAAGAACCACAATCGATATCTTTTACGATTTAAATATAATCAAATGTTCATTATTTTGAAAATGATTAATCTGATATATGAACTGCCAATAACGCGATAATTTGACAAAACTAGAACACATGAAAAATGGGCAAATACCTAAAAATTAAAAAAAAATTGTGAAATCTGGTAGTATCAAAGCCAGAACACCATACTTAAAGCGTAAAATCGCAATAGACACCAATTTTGAATTCAGTAGAAAGAAAGGGCACTCTTTGATTGCTGACACTAAGGTACAAGTTGACTAAATTAAGAAAAAAATGGAGGCAAATTTCAATAAGCCATTTTTATTTAAAAATTAAATATTTTAAATGTCAAAACGACCATAAGCTTTCAAGCATTCAACTAGATAAATTAGTTTGGAGCTAATTAGGAAGCCAATATGACCTATCACTAGTGAGCTTTGATTTGAGTTCTGTTATTTAATTAACATGAAAAAGATTGAATTTTTTATATAAAAAACCGACTGATGACAATCCGAATCCTTTTTGGATTGTAACCATCCAAGATTAGTACAAAACTACTCCTCCGAATGCTGATTGTACATCAGGAATATTTAGTTTTTCGAATTTCAAGATATAGATATTTTGTTAGTCATGAAATCAAAAAATAAATGCTGCGTTTTTATAATCAATGAATAAAGTAAGCAAAAACCGGCAAAGTTTTAATTACAGAGCACTCTCGACAGAATTTGAAGTCGAATTAGCCCCGTTTTCAGTCTAAAAAGATTTTGTTAGTGGTGTTTGGGTGTGCACTTCCTGCAAATTTAATCAGAGTGGACTAAAGAAACTTATTTCGTGCTGTTTTTGATGTCAAAGTCTGAACTTTGTGAAATATTTAGCCGGAATTTGTGTAAAAAAAAATTCAATAAAAATAGCCGACAATATATTTTGTCTTTAAAAACAAAATCAACAACATTTTTTTGAAAAATTTTATTAAATTTTAGCAAAATTGGCGAAGTTTTAATCAAAAATTCCGAAAAAAGGTGAATAAAGTCAACGGAATTCACTCTATTTTCTCGAAGGTTTAAACCTCCATATCTCCCTGTCAAAAACGAAAATCAAAAAAAACTTTTTACTTCCATATTCTACTCTGGACAAGCTTTCTAATGATACCAGTCTCAACTCTCTACGATGAATATATCGATCGGCCAAAATTGACTGAACAAAAAAAACCCATTTGAGTATATAGTTCCTCCCCCCCCCCCCGGGGAGGGGTCGGAACAAAAAGTTAAAGCACACCTTTGAAAACTGGCTGCACGATCATTTTGGTTGCGTTTGCTGCCAAAGGGTGCTGGAATTGGAATGGAGCTGAGTAGCTTCCACTTCGATCTCTGTTCACTTCTGTCACTTGTGATGACGTCACAGTCGTCTGTTGGTATGCAGCATTTTCTACCGTGTTTGTCGAATCTTTAATCGTGTTTTTGGTCCCGTCCTTTAAAGTGCAATTTACCTCCACATAGCTGATTTTTTTAGAACTAATTTTATGAAAAATTTTTGAAAGAAATCGGATCTATTCTGTTTTACCCCCCGCCAGCTTAGTGAGCTTTATATTTTTACGCCCCCCCCCCAAGGCGCTCGTGCTATTTTTACATTGTAACGGGCTATATAACAACAGATAATTTGTAACTAGGGGAAGTAAAAACTCGGGGGGGGGGGCAAAAACTCGGGGGGGGGGGGGTTGGCATGCAATACTGAGTATAAGATGCAGTTTATTCCGGGTATCTGGTCAAACTATTGGGCAAATTGTTCTGACACCTTGACCATTGGAGCATGAAATTGCGTGCTGACTTTACTCGAAATAACTGGCGAGTTTTCATCATCGTCATCATCAAACGTAATATTAGCAAAGTTGTCCCGGCCAACATCTTTGTTAAAACTTGTGTTCAAATTAGCCGAAGTGTGCTCGTGGCCTAAATTTCGATGCAATTCGCAAGAACCCGACTGGCTACTCTTTGCTATGTCGGGAACGCTGCGACTCATTGAAATTGCAAAAGGTTTTACACTTTTATCGGGTTGTAAATAGCCAGCACCCTTTTCTCGTATGACTTCTACCGATGAGTTACCGAGTTGGGCATCAACTATCCGAATGGGTTGCTGCTGTCGTTGATATTGTTGCTGTTGTTGTTGATTAATTCCCGAATGCTTTGGACAAGTTGCCAAACGCATCGACCTTGACGAGTTCCGGCTAGACGAAACCGTTTTTGGGTTCCCAATGTTGACAGTTACCGGATGGTGGTCGGAACCGGAATCGTAGCCTGTCAAAGTTTTGATGAGTTCTCGACTTAGCGGTTTTCCAGGAGTTTGTTTTGGTTCGGCTGAGTGATGTTTTCGTCTGGACCCTTTTCCCAGTTTTTTAGTTACAGTCATGCTACTGCTTGTAGTGCTAGTTTCTGTATCTTGTGTTTTGCTGACCTCAACGCTTTTCTTGATAATAAGCTGGATGCTGTTCAACCGTTCACCAAAGTTTTCAATCATTTCGCGTATTTGACTCATTTCACCCTTGAGAATCCGCCTGATTTCTTTTTGCTGTAGAGCGACCCAGTCTTGAACGACTGTGTAATTGGCTGAAAAAAGAACAATTTCGATGAAACTTAACTTTACTTTAACATCAAAATTTCAAACGTCGGCAATTCAGCGTTAATACATTACACAGATCCCCGCCAGTAAATAATTTGGGTTTCAAAAGTTTTTTGTTTAACCACTTTTTAACAAATCTAATTTATAACTCTATTTAGTTGATAGCTCTATGTCAATTCAGCTATTGCAAAACACTATTTAGGCGAACAAAATAGATTTTAAAGGTTTGCCTTGTCTTAGAAATTCTCAATTTTGAACTTAAGATTTTCTGTTTTGTTGCTTTTTTCTTAGCCAGAAGTTATCAACAACTGTTTCATCAGAATATTACAAATTTAGGGAAGACACGTTCTTTGTTACACATATTTTTTGTCTTTTTTGGTGTGATCTTGTCAACTAGGGCACCTTTAAGTGGGAAGGGGGGTATCCCAGATTCACATCCCCACATTCACTTATCTCAAGCAAAAGGTCACTCACTAACCGGGTTGCATTGGTACCCAATTAGCATGCATCAATGGAGAGGTTCCTGCGGACTTTGATGTGTCTGAGTTTGGGTTCATAGCCATAGCATCCAGAAGGCGTGGGTTCGAGTCCCCGCCTCCGACCAGCTCTATTTGCTGTTTGCTTAATGAAGGGGCAGAGAAAGTATTATTTGATATTGCTTGTAATTGTCTGGTTGCAGAAGAGGTT
This sequence comes from Convolutriloba macropyga, assembly GCF_964194025.1. Lineage (NCBI taxonomy): Eukaryota > Metazoa > Xenacoelomorpha > Acoela > Convolutidae > Convolutriloba > Convolutriloba macropyga. The sequence continues at coordinate 56,576,635 of NC_134475.1, read as the reverse complement.
CGACCGTTCGCTAATGTCGAGTCACCAGTCTAATGAAAACACAAGTAAGAGCATACAATATTGGGCTAAACACCCGTAAGGGTATAGATCTGACCATATATTGACCAAGTCGTCGATATTGAAAGCAACAAGCCTATTTGTTGCACTCAAAATCTAGTTCAACGGTTAGGCTTTGATTGTTTCAGCGCACATTCTCCTGATAAACCTTAAGGAGTAAAATTTAGTACATTTTTTAGAGAATGCTAGTACCTCTTAGTTTTTACAAAAACTAAGTATTTTTTGTAAAAATCAACAGTATTTAGGTTTTTGTAAAACTTTTTGTAAACATCAGCAATGTTTACAAAAAGTTTTACAAAAAATAAAACTTTGTCAAAATTAACAGCTACTAATTAGACCAGATACTGATTTTTCCGCTCTAAATTTATATGAATACTGTTGTGACCTAACTCGGATTTTACGTTCTTTCTCATTCGTTATTTAAGGATCGTACCAAAAAAAAGTCACAAGCTACATAAGATTATTTAAATGTAGTATTTTGGATTAATAATTTACAATCGTGCCTTTTGTGACTTAATATTATGAGAAGTAACAAACCATCGCTTCCATGCCCTGATGAGGATGGTTGCCAACAGGTACTATCATCATAGCACTGTTAGCAGAAGGAGGGGGAGGGGGAGGTGCTTGCACAGAGTCCCCCATTGCCCCTCCCCCACCTCCAGTAGAATATTTGGAGCCGATGTTGGCTCCTGTAGCTGTGATGCTAGAAGGGTAGTTGCTCCACATATTACCATGAGCTGTCGAACTTCGGGAAGGAATAGCCTGAAAAAGTTTTGGATATATTCTGGATGTTTCGTCCTCCCATCTTAATTTAACTTTGACAACTCAACCCACGAATGCACAATTACTTTTCAAAGTAACGTGCCAGATAATAACACAAGAATTTGCAACATCGCATCATGCCCAAAGTGCTGGGCAGGTCGGAGAGGGGTAGGAAACGCCAAATTTTAGTAATCATAATACTTAACTTTTCACTAATTTAAAATTCAATCAGGGATACCCTGATTCGATATCAGTATTTAGCTGGAAAGATTGTACCATTTCTCAGAAAATTTGAAATTCAAATCAACGGGCTGTAGCGCTCCCCTGGCCAAATCCGGTTGTCACCAAAAATTTTTTTAAAAATTGAAAGAAGAACAGCTGTTATAAAAAAGTGCAGAATTATACCAGGCGCTTAATAACGCTTATTTCACAATATCTTATCATTGTATGGTTATACCCGAATAATCAGTTTTTTGGATCGAGAAAGTTTCATTACGTCATTTTTTAACCACGAAAGACTTAAATTTGCAAATGCACATAAAATCTGTTCTATTTTACGTGGAAAGCTCCGAAAAGGTGCAAATAACATAATTTTCGTTGAACCTACTAATATACTAAATCGATTGCGCTCGTTTTAGGCCTAGTATTTTTAGGTTTCAAAAACTTCTCGGTGATCAATCTTAGACTAAAACCAGCCAAAATTGTTGCTAGATTTGCCGGTTTTGAAGCAGTTTTGCTTGATGTTACGATCCTTACAACTGCCTTTATACGAGAGAGCCTTATCGTGAATTTACTATACGAAAAAGTGTTTGTCACCTTTTTTTCTGTTGCCGCAGCCCAACTGTGAACATTACGGTTGTTATAAATTGTTTTGATAAACTTATCAAATAGATTACCGGCTTTGTTTACATAACTGATAGACAGCTGGGCTTAATCGTGCAGAGCAGTTAACAAGTTCTATAACATTCGAGTTGGATTTGAACAAAATAACCACAATCCGCTACTTAATCTAACGAGGCAAATTGCACAAATTGAATGAGTGCAAAAAGGGAGCAAGACCGATTTGTAGAAATCATGAATGAGACGAAATGTTCTAATCACCGATTAGAGACTAAGAAAAAAACTGCATTTGGTCAAACTTTCAAGCTTTTATTAAGAAAAAAACTTGAATTTCAGTGCAATTCCATATATTTGTGAACAACTTCGGATCTGAATTTTTTGGTCAAATTAAATGGAATTGGCCAAACTGAAAGAAACTTTAGTACATTGAATGGTTGACGTCTCATAAAGTTTAAATCGAAACGAAAAAAAGTTTGAAGAATTGACCAAATATGAAAAAAAACCTTTGCAACAGTTGAAAGAAAGCAGTTCAGGATCGTAGATCAAAAGTTTGAATATAAAAAAGTTGGAATTAATAGAAAGAATTTGAATGTGGTCAAGTTTTTCGAAATTGCAAGAGAAAAATCAGATAACTCTTCGGTCGAATATAATTAAAAATTCGCGCGACTTTGAGCAGAGCTCATATCTATTAAGCTGTAAACAAAATTACAAGGTTTTCGTACTAGCTTCCAGTTCACTGCATCACGTCAGAAGAGTTTTGCCTCAGGCTTTACAAGACCATTATAAAAGGGGATTTATGCATTACCAGGTCTGAGTTTTAACACTAACGCTATGAAAGGGCGAAAAATAACACAGTTTCATTTGAGTCATTTTTTTCATGATAAAAAGCGTCTGGTTATATATGCATGAAGTAGTGAGAGTTCGCTTTCACGTAAGCGAAGCAACAACAATTAGTCTTTACACAATCGCAGGTCTTTGTAGTGCTTGAAAAGCATCAGGAGCGCAAAGAAGCCATAATGAATTGCGCCAGAGAGGGAACTCCTGATGATTACGATCAGCTCAAGCCTAGTACTCTAGGTACCATCTACATTGTGAAAAACATGGTGTCTAAGCCTAAACAGAAAGACCCTTTTTTACTTAAAGAGTACAGAGCTTTAAATCACAAGCCTGCGCTTGAGTTGAAAGCACTCACTATAGTGTTAGCGCTTGAGAACAATCTCAGGTCCTATACTGCACGCTACCGACGGAAAAATCTCCATAGGCGTTGTCGGAAAACGCTTCGTAACCACCGTGCGTTCAAGGGAGGTGGCCTAATTTACTGAAAACTGCTAACCTGATTGTATCCTAGTGTTGCGCTGTTGTTGGAGTCGAACCACTCACTGGCGTTATGACTTAGTTTACTCACGAGTTACGGGTTAGTTTGTGTTGTTCCATTTCAGTGGCGCTCTATGAGAAAATTGCGCTCCCCATTTTCTTTGGTTGAGTTAGCAAGCTCTGTGGTACTGAGGCAAGATCTGGTGTGTTGTATTCACCTTGCACTTCTTCCGGGCAGCGAAGTTTTTTTTCCATCTCCATTGTGTAGGTGGTCATTCTGTTCTTTCAACATGTCATCTATAGCAAAGTCTACCCCGTTGGATTACAGATCTCCAACCACGATGAATGACTTGAGTCCTATCATCGGCTTTTTCTCAGGCGCAGTTCGTCTCAGGTAACCTCCATCCTTTTGCTCTTCACTGTCACTAGCACCTCTGCCTTCACCAGTTTGCACTCCCCATTTGCTGTAGTTGAGTTAGCAAAAGCAGGCATTCCCAAGTTCAAGCTTAACATTTCTCACTTTTGCCTTGTCTTCTTTTTTCCCCCGTTTATCTAATGTATGATGTAGTATGTTGATTTTTGCTTCAATAAAACTTTTCTTCTAGTATGCTGATTGGATGTTAAGTCTTGTCACGTTCTAGGGTGTGACTCAAAAATATTCAAGAGTTACGGCTGTTTTGTCGCGTGACTTTAACTATACCAATTTGCCAATTTTTGTATCTTTTTTTTTCTTGTACGTGCTTTTTGTTGTCTGGGATTGGTTGTTGGCTATGGTGAGACTTAAGCTTAATCTGGAGTTATGGCTAACAATTTTCCTGATCTTTGTGATATTTCTAAATTAAAACATCATTGCCGTAAATAAGTTTACTATTGATTGACTAATCCCTCTAATTAATTGTGCTAAATTGTGTTGCGGTCGCTTCTCTTTTTTTCTGGAGTGTAACCTAAGTTTATTCTTGAGTTACGGCTAGTTTGTTTGTTTGAGTTTATGGATGTATTCTGCTATCATATTACCTTCCCCCGCCTTGCTCGTTTCTTCCTCGTTAAACGCTCGTTCTATCCCGACTTCCCGTTTTGTTGTGCATCGTCTGCCCTACGATTCCGTTCCGTCTGTATCATTTTCCCGTTTTGTACGCTATTCGCCCAGCGCCTCGTCCCGTTCGTATCCCTATTTCTCGCAAGTTATGTGCCCGGCGTTTTTAATCCGTCAGTCGAGTTTTGCCGCCGCGTAGAACGCTTTATTCGGCGTTTCCGTTGCGTACGTTCAGTTGCCCGCCTCGTCGTGCATAGTTTGCCAGATTTTTCCGTTCCTTCGGTCTCGTTTTCCATTGCGTCGTTCATCCCTCGTTCGGCTTCTCTCCTCGGGCCACTCCCCTTTCCGTTGGGCGTTTTGCCTCCGTGCCTTTTGCTGTCTTTTGCCGGGTACCTCTGTACTCGAAGAACACCTTCGTTTTTTTGCAGTTTGCTGGCAAACCGTCATACTAGGATTCAATTTAACCCATTTGTGTTGTTTCGTGTGCACGTGAACGAAGTTTTGTGGTAGAACCAAATTAAATTTTTGGTTGCTGTTTTATACGATCATGTCAGCATTTCAAGAAATGTTCTAGAAAGTTCATCCGGCGAGGGCAAAATTATGGGCTGCTCTTAGTAAAATTTATAGCCATATCAAAATTTTTTTGATAAGCAGGACAGGAAAGTTATGATTGAACGTCTGATCATAAAAGGCAATGATGCTTTCATTAGTGTAATTGAGAAGAATAAGGTGCTTTTTGGGCTTACGCTTAAGAGTGAAGATCCGGATGCCGCCTCTAAATAGCTGGAGCAATGGTTAGAGCTTATAACTAAGAAATAAATATCGCTGCCGTTCGAGGGTACATTGATTCGGTCCAGGACAAAGAAAGATCGGAGCAAAATACATCACCATTCAAAATCATGAACGCATATGAATTCTTCAAAACATCTAGCAAGCGTCAACATGAATTAGAAATATCAAAACTTAAAAGGGAGGAACTTGAAAAAAAACACAAAGCAGAGCCGCGCATTGCCAGGCAGCGCCTTGGAATTGAAAAACAAATGCAATTGAGACAATTGCAAATTCAGAATCTAAATAGGGAACATCGTAAGCAGGTAGCTGCTGCAGCCCTTGAAGAAATTGAGAAGTGCCGACGGTTCCGACACAGTTAAACTGAGCAAGCTGTTTACGCAAAGAAACACGGGAAAGAGCAGGAAAATCGTTCAAGTTTGGGTCAATTCATCAACGACCGGTAACGTTGCACATGTTGCAAATGAGTTCACACCATTCTGATGCCATTGCTCAATCAAACCAAGCAACTGCTGTTCGTGCTTCATCAGCTCAACCTCTGAAGTCGCATCCCTTGAATCTCAAAAAACACGGTGAAGTTGAGACTAACATCAACCTCACTGTCAATAGGCGGTTAGAGACCGGTAATAGGAATCTTGTATTCAATAATGCTTCTCTTGAAACTAACAACCTTTAAGAACAGCAACAGCCTCAATATACACCTCTATCACCACAAATAATCTTTGTTATGCCGGCACAATTAAACGCCCCGAACTACGCCCGACAGCTGTCTCAACCTACCATGTGTTTCGATGGTCTGGAGGTGGACGACCAAATGGTTCACGGGTCAAGCAGGCCAAAACAGTTGAACCTGGTCAGTCCTCCCCATTCAACACCATTAAATGCACTTGCTAATGATCCGCTAAATCTCAATCAGCCAGAAGCACAAATAAATGACCCGCCATTTCAACCCCGGTTCTTAACCCCATAGTCCCTCAAATCCATTTAACTCCACCTGCGTTTTGTTTTACTCCCGCACCTCTACCACCAATTCCCCATCAAATGTCAATAACCCGATGGCAAACAACACCAAACAGTTACCGACCTCTCCGCCCGCACCCATCATTTCTTCTGCAAATGTTTTTTATTCCAAATGGAAATTATTCACCAATTCCACTGCAAAGGTTCATGCCCCTAAGCTCTGTCCCCTCAACCCATGCAGCTCTCCCTCTGCCTGAACCAAAAGTCTGACACTTCAATGCATCCATCCCAGCTAATTCGATCCCTCTTGTTGGTACATCCTTAAATTTGAACAACTTACCACTTTCCCTGTTCAACAACCCTCATGTCCCTACGTCGCTCCGCTCTTCCACTCTTGTCGAGGCAGCAGTAATGTCCCAAACTCATGTAACATTAGATTTCATGCAACCTAATCCCTTTAGTTCTTCCACCGGTACAACCTCAAGCTTTGTAACTTTCAACTTTACACCAACTTATGGAACTACCGCTCCAAACCTGTTGTGTTGAGGTACCCGACCGCATCCCACAACTTCGGCTCCTTCTTTAGATTCCGGAAATTTGCCAAAAAACAGTTAGCGGACGCAATTACTAGTAAAAAGAACGATCCACTGCCCGACTAGAAATTGCCACAGCATAATGGTTTGGGCAACTTAAAAGCACCAAGTCACTGACTGGTAATGTCAAGCCGACTTACTTAAAATTATACAAACCGGAAAAGCAAAGACCAATATTGCCGAGTTTGCATACTGCGGATTAATGTATCAAGATGCAGTTAGTACACTTGAACGTAAATTTGGCTAACCACAGGCAGTTGTCATTGCACATTTAGACAAACTCAGTTTTTTCCCCGCACTAAAGGTGCACAAAAATAGTATCATCAAAATCTATTCTGCAACCAACTGAAGTCCTGTCTGTGTCTTTAACTCACTTTCATACAACGCTGACTTGAATTTCGCCTCAATACACGGCGGTACAAAAGTTGCTGCTTTATATGAGAGTCAATGTCACTCATTACACTCCAGAAACATTGGGTAAGGCCAACACTCCTCGACTTCAACGACTGGTTGAAGCAAAAGGATGAGGCATATGACTGGATCCAAAAATCACAAAAGGCAAGAACTGAGGACAACACCAACTCATTAACCTGGGCCAAAGTTGCCTCAAGGACTTTCGCTGCCGACATACAGACAAAAACACATTCAAATTTTCCTTCAGGGTTAACTCTAAAGGGTTCAAATGCTTGGTTGTCGCGTGATTTTACAGTCAGTTCAACCAATTTTGTCTCAATAACCTCCTCTGTAATTTTACCTCTTGACAGTTAATTTCAATGCTTTACCGAGCAAACAAAGGTTTTTTGTAAGCATATTGGACCCCAAGAGTTGCTGCTAGTGGTATCGCACAAAACCAAAACCGTGGAATATTTACCCAAAGAATTAGCCAACTGCATTTAGATCCCTTGAAGGAGGCGTTTCGTTTAATGACAGAAGACATTGTAGTGGTCCTACTCGATTATTGCCCTTGTATACAGTTTACTTTGACTTGCGCCATTATTATTACCGTTTTTATTTGTTGAAGGGGATTTAAGTTGATAAACTCTCTCAGCTCCATGGAAAAGAGGGAGCTGTTGCAACCATCTTTACATTTTCTGGGTTCAGAGCGATGCCGGAATATGTGTTTTCCCATTAAACAAGAGAAGCACAGTTTTGTTTCGGCCACTGCTATGGCTCGCTGAGAAGGAGACGATTCTTTAAATACTCGACTTTGGCAGATGCAATGGTTTCCTATACAAACAATGCAGCGAGTAGAGGCTGATGTTGTTGGGATTGCAGCCAGATTGTATGAGGGCGCCGACGTAATCAACATTAATGCACTTCAAGGCAAATATCCTCACCAAGCATTTCTAGACCCGGTTACATATTACTATGAAAACATCGAGTTGATGCTCGGACAGGATGTGTATCAAGCCAACTGCCCGTTTGAATAATTCGCTGCCGACAAGAAGTTCACGCCCTTCGTTTTTCGCTTGCCCAAAGGCTGGGTTTCAAGCGGTCCTTTACTGTCGTCTTCAGGTGTAGTCTTGACTTGTTTCAACGCTAAAATGGAGCAGGGTTCACAACTTACTAGTCACTTTAAGTCCTGGTACAACATGGGGTCGAATGCCGCACTTAAGCATGTAGACCCATGATCCGCTGCGGATGATTCTGCGCAAATTCTTGAAAACACCCCAGTGCATAATAGAATAAGGTACAATGTCTGAATGCTATGGGCTAGAGATGACATCGAATTGTCCAATAATTACTCAGCGCAGGTTCAATTTAAATATCTGGAAAAGCGGCATACAAAACACCAGCATTTGAGGGAAAATCATTCGAATACGATAAATGAGGACTTAGAGAAGGGCTATGTAGTAAGGATCAAAAATGCCCGTAAGATTGAAAGTTGCTCCGAACGTGAGTGGTACCTACCGCAGCATCCGGTTGTTAATCCGATCAAGAAGCCAGCGAAAGTTTTTAGGGTTCTTAATGCGGCAGCTAAATTTCATGGCGCATCTAGTACCCACCAGACCTGATTTACTAAAAAAAAACTAATCTACGTACTCTTGCGGTTCGGAAAACATCCATTTGCCGTATCAGCCGAAATCGAGGGAATGTTCTTCGAAACATGAGTGTTACAATGTGATCAGCCATCTTTGCGCTTTTTGTGGCGGGAGGACCCAAACGAAATGTTGTGGTACATCTGTATAATGGCTACATTTTTGGAGCAAAAGACTCACCCACCTGCGCTAACTTTGCTGTACAGCACACGGCACGTAATAGAAAATGCTAAAAAGTATTTGGAAGCCGCAAAAGCCAAATTTTAGAACCTCTACATAAACGGCTACTTAGATTCAGTGAAATCCCTTTAACGGGCCCTCATTAGGTCGAAAGAATTGCTACATCTTCTCCTTCTAGGTGAGTTCAAGCTTACTAAGTTTGTAAGCAATGTGCCAGATCTGGCTGACAGAATTGCTGGGTACCCTAACTCTACTGAACCGAAGGTCATCGTTTCATCCAAAAAGGAAACGATGAACGTGCTTTGGTTTAAGTGTGATCACGACAAAGACACTTTGGTTGTGAGCAGGGGTACTATTAGCACCGTCACAAAAAGTTTAACACGGCGCATGGTCTTGAGTCAAAGGCATACGACCTCATTGGTCTTGTTGCACCGCTTACTGTATGTGCTCGTTTAATCTTGAAAGACATTTGGCGTGTCAATGGACAAAGTTGGGATTACGAATTACCCACAAAAACAGTTGATAGATTCCTTGAATGATGTGTAAAATTGCCGCAGTTGACTAAGATCACTATATCAATAAGTTAACATCAAGCGTCGATAACATCAAGCTCGCGGTTGTAACCAAGAAACAAGGTTCATTGCTCCACAACATCTGTAGCTGCATTAGCAACCAAGTCCGTTATGGAATAAAGCATCAATCTAATACCGTTTAATAAGTTCAGTTTTTGTCAAAAACTACTTCGAATTACGGCATAGATACTTCGCCTTTTACCATCTCACTAAAGTTACCGTACCGTAGACGGCAGCATACCGGACTTTGTTGAGCTTGAAGAAGCCGAGCGTCCTCTCCAGTCCTTTGTTGAAGGAAAATCCATTGGTACTGAAAGAAAGGACCTTCTTGACATTAAACCCGTTAATAAAGGCAGCCACAATGCTCAGTTTACACAGTTTCTTGGGCCTCTGGGTCTCATTCGTTCTGCAGGTCAACTCCGACGGCTAGCGTATATTGACTTTGACACTAAACATCATATTGTGCTGGATGCGCGTCGCACAATTGTAAAAATGTTTCCGCAGCACACTCAATTGAAAAGCCATCATCAGGGCCTTGACTACCTATGGCCAGGGGTACAGGAGCGTTATATCATCCTTAAACTACGTTGCTCGCTGCGTACCATCAAGTGAAACTGCTTCTTCTGCAAAAAATTACAAGCGGCAACCATTCAACCAATCATTGCAGACCTCCAAAGGAGACACTAGTATACCTGTCTCCTCCCTTTGCCAACAATGGGATTGATTACTTTGACACATTCTACGTCACTGTTCGCCGGAGCACCAAAAGGAGGTGCAGATTTTTCTTCACTTGTCTGACTACTCGTTCTAGCCATGTTGAGGTCGTTCCGTTCATGGACACTAGTTCCTGTGTATTGAGAGTCGAGCGGTTTGGTCCTCACAGGGGTACGCCTGCTATGATTTGGTCAGATAATAGTACGAACTTTATTGGAGCGGCAAAAGAGCTCCGTGAATGCATTGAAAAATGGGTCACGCTCAATATCGCCGCTGAACTTGCGCATAAAGGCATTAAGTGGAGGTTATGTCCACCCTGCGCACTACACCAAGGTGGCGTCGGGGAGAGGTTGGCCCGCATCTGTAACAGAGTACGTTATACCATCCTCGGTACACTTCACCTCACAGATGAGGTTTTGAACACAACTTTTTGTCTGGTTGAATATGCAAACGGACGTCCGTTAACGGCCGTAAGCGCCATTTCGTTCGACCTAGGCGCAATAACAATCAGTCATTTTGCAGTCCAACGCCAATGCAATTTGGGCGCGCTGGTTTAAGGAATATGTACCTGCTCTGAACCGTTTTTTGTAATGTTATTGTCTGGCGAGCATCATTATTGAAATGTTATGATTTATGTACCGCGCACTCAACTGAAAAGCCATCATCAGGGCTTTGACTACTTATGGCCAGGGGTACAGGAGCGTTATGTCAACCTTAAACTACGTTCCTCGCTGCGTACCATCAAGTGAAACTGCGTCTTCTGCAAAAAATTACGTGCGGCAACCATTCAACCAATCTCTGCAGACCTCCAAAAGGAGACACTAGTATACCTGTCTCTTCCCTTTGCCAACAATGTGATTGATTACTTTAACCCATTCTACGTCTCTGTTCGCCGGAGTACCAAAAGGAGGTGCAGTTTTTTCTTCACTTGTCTGAGTACTCGTTCTGTCCATGTTGAGGTCGTTCAGTTCATGGACACTAGTTCCTGTGTATTGAGAGTCGAGCGGTTTGTTCCTCACAGGGGTACGCCTGCTATGATTTGGTCAGATAATAGTACGAACTTTATTGGAGCGGCAAAAGAGCTCCGTGAATGCATTGAAAAATGGGTCACGCTCAATATCACCGCTGAACTTGCACATAAGGGCATTAAATGGAGGTTATGTCCAAACTGCGCGCTACACCAAGGTGGCGTCGGGGAGAGGTTGAACCGCATCTGCAAGAGAGTACGTTATACCATCCTCGGTACACGTCGCCTCACAGATCAGGTTTTGAACACAACATTTTGTCTGGTAGAATATGCACTGAGCGCACGTCCGTTAACGCCCGTATGCGCTGACTCGTCCGACCTAGGGGCAATAACACTCAATCATTTTGCAGTCCAACGCCAATTCAATTTGGGCGCGTTGGTTTAAGGAATATGTACCTGCTCTGACCCGTATTTTGTAATGTTATTGTCTGGCGAGCATCATTGTTGTAATGTTATGTTTTATGTAGCGCACACTCAAATTAAAAGCGATCATCAGGGCCTTGACTACCTATGGCCTGGGGTACAGGAGCGTTATGTCATCCTTAAATTACGTTCCTCACTGCAAACCATCAAGTGAAACTGCGTCTTCTGCAAAAAATTCCGTGCGACAACCATTCAACCAATCAATGCAGACCTCCAAAAGGAGACACTAGTATACTTGTCTCCTCCCTTTGCCAACAATGGGATTGATTACTTTAACCATTCTACGTCTCTGTTCGCCGGAGCACCAAAAGGAGGTGCAGTTTTTTCTTCACTTGTCTGACTACTCGTTCTGTCCATGTTGAGGTCGTTCCGTTCGTGGACACTAGTTCCTGTGTATTGAGAGTCGAGCTTTTTGTTCCTCACAGGGGTACGCCTGCTATGATTTGGTCAGATAATAGTACGAACTTTCTTGGAGCGGCAAAAGAGCTCCGTGAATGCATTGAAAAATGGGTCACGCTCAATATCACCGCTGAACTTGCGCATAAAGGCATTAAGTGGAGGTTATGTCCACCCTGCGCACTACACCAAGGTGGCGTCGGGGAGAGGTTGGCCCGCATCTGTAACAGAGTACGTTATACCATCCTCGGTACACTTCGCCTCACAGATGAGGTTTTGAACACAACATTTTGTCTGGTAGAATATGCACTGAGCGCACGTCCGTTAACGCCCGTATGCGCTCACTCGTCCGACCTAGGCGCAATAACACTCAATCATTTTGCAGTCCAACGCCAATTCAATTTGGGCGCGTTGGTTTAAGGAATATGTACCTGCTCTGACCCGTATTTTGTAATGTTATTGTCTGGCGAGCATCATTGTTGTAATGTTATGTTTTTTGTAGCGCACACTCAAATGAAAAGCCATCATCAGGGCCTTGACTACCTATGGCCAGGGGTACAGGAGCGTTATGTCATCCTTAAACTACGTTCCTCACTGCAAACCATCAAGTGAAACTGCGTCTTGTGCAAAAAATTCCGTGCGGCAACCATTCAACCAATCAATGCAGACCTCCAAAAGGAGACACTAGTATACCTGTCTCCTCCCTTTGCCAACAATGGGATTGATTACTTTAACCCATTCTACGTCTCTGTTCGCCGGAGCACCAAAAGGAGGTGCATTTTTTTCTTCACTTGTCTGACTACTCGTTCTGTCCATGTTGAGGTCGTTCCGTTCGTGGACACTAGTTCCTGTGTATTGAGAGTCGAGCTTTTTGTTCCTCACAGGGGTACGCCTGCTATGATTTGGTCGGATAATAGTACGAACTTTATTGGAGCGGCAAAACAACTCCGTGAATGCATTGAAAAATGGGTCACGCTCAATATCGCCGCTGAACTTTCGCATAAAGGCATTAAGTGGAGGTTATGTCCACCCTGCGCACTACACCAAGGTGGCGTCGGGGAGAGGTTGGCCCGCATCTGTAACAGAGTACGTTATACCATCCTCGGTACACTTCGCCTCACAGATGAGGTTTTGAACACAACATTTTGTCTGGTAGAATATGCACTGAGCGCACGTCCGTTAACGCCCGTATGCGCTCACTCGTCCGACCTAGGCGCAATAACACTCAATCATTTTGCAGTCCAACGCCAATTCAATTTGTGCGCGTTGGTTTAAAGAATATGTACCTGCTCTCAACCGTATTTTGTAATGTTTTTGTCTGGCGAGCATCATTATTGTAATGTTATGTTTTATGTACAAAATAAGGTGACCACGATCACTCACTCCGTACTGCTATGCAGCTCATAACTATGTAAAAATATACGTTGATGGGGTAAAGAAATCTATACCCACAAACAGTGCCCAATTTCTCAATTTAATGCTATGTTTTTAGTCTCCATTTTCTGTCTTTTTCAAACGTTGGGGCAAGTTCCCTAGGCTGCAGACGAATGAAAACGCCGTTACTATCCATTTGAATATCACAAGACACCAATAATTATTTTTCTGATTTGGTTTGAAGCAAAACAGTAGCACATAAATATATTGAAAACCCACTTTTGAAACCACCCAAAAATAGGCCCAATATTACTTTCATTGTTAAAGTTAAAAGAGCAACTCATAACCATAACGGTATTTAAATTATCTTAGTGTCTAATAATGTATATTTACCAAGTTCCTAAATGTGAGGCTAATTCATTTAGCCACAACTCAGCTGCCCATGAGACTTGAGATATAAAAATATCGCAATCGAACATGAGATTAAAGTATCCACTAATGCATGAGGAAACGTTCTTTTTAATTCTACCGCTAATTTGTAATAGGATTATTGGAAAAATAATGGACTAAACGATCAAAAGGAAACTTAAACCTGCTAGCTTTGCATCATTTGCTCTTGAACAACAGACACGGCGATTTTACTTAGAGGGAGTGCAGCTTAGAGGCGTCTTATGGGTTCAGAAACCCAAAACACATAGTGCAGAAATCCTCCAGGATGCCGGTCCAACTTCTGAACCACTAAGCTGCAATGGCGATTATCGTTATTCGCTCACCTTTGTTGATTGTTAGTCTCACAAGAAAATGAAAGTCGTCACGATATCACACTTTAATCACATCTTTTCTGCCTCTAATGCTTAACGCAAATGCAAACTCATTCATAGTTGCACAAACGTAAAAACATATCACATTTTGAGACAAATTTCTTTTTCTTGTGAGACTTGGATGAAGTTCATCAACTTTACATTGGGATTTCTGGTAAGTTAACGGTGTGTTTTATCTGAATTTAATAAGCAGAGGAGAAAATTAGTGTAGGCGATCAATGGTGAAAAAATTATCTTCGAAATGCGATTTCAAATTGGAGTAGTAATGCCTCAAAAGTGGAATTTCTAACTCCTGAATATAGGGGGTGCTAATTTAATTTTACCGTTCAGTATAAATTGGGTATAACGTCATGTAACAATTTTCAACTGATGTAAAACGGACAGTTGTTGAGAATAGTTAAAAAAACTAACCTGATTTGAAGATCTGTAGCTCCCACTGGGATAAGGATAGATTCCTCCTCCACCTCCTCCGCCTCCGCCTCCTTGTCCGATTGGGTGACCTCCAGTTGTGGCATTGATTGATGGTGTAGCGGGAGCATTCTGACTCAAATACTCAGGAAAGCAACGGTGATTCCGATCAACATCAAACATGTTGCCACCTTGTTGAGAAGAATGCGGCAATGCTGCTCAACAAAAAATATTTCTAAAAACTTGTACATGCAACAACACGTTGATACACCTTGAATAAGAAACATACTAAAACATGGTTAATCTTGGCAAGACCTTGATATGGCACTTGCTATGAAAACATCAAGATTTATGCAAACTTGCAAGATCTTTGCATGGGTATATCAAGAAGTAAGATCTTGGCAAGATAACCAAGAAAGACTAACTATGACATCTTGGCATCCCTCCGCTCATCTAGTTAATACTCTGCGTCACTGTAAGAATTCTAGTTCAATTTCAGTGCGGTAGTAATAACTAGAATCAATGAATACCAATTTGGATACAATTTTCATCAATTTTTGAGATCATTTAAAAGTATCCTAAATCGTTTTTCTTTAAATGTTGCTAGGGTTGTCTAAGCAGTCTCAACTAATTTTGACACAATCACGTGCAAGTTTCAAAAGTCTAAAATCTGCCACAAGCAACCTTGACAGAAAATCTTTATAAGATAATGGCATTTTAAAATTCAAGCATTTCGCAACTTGTAAAAGCACAAAATTATGAACTGTAAAAATCATTTTAAATTCTTGGCTCCATTTCCAGAGAACCCATGCTCGATTGTCATTAAAAGGCAGAAGCTCTTGGTGACCAAAGTGAACTTTGGTAACACTGATCACTCTGATCTACGCCTGATCTTAGTTTGGAATAAAATTTTCAGGGCACCGAGGTCAAAAAAATGAGGCAGCGAATCAGGAACAACTTTGGTCAGGGATTGTCTGATTAGAATCAGTCTTTTATCGCACTTATGCCACAACCTTCAAGGCTTCTTAGCAACACAGAAGCTCAACATAACCAAATATTCTATCTTGCCAACCATATATAGTACCAAATGAACACACAACGGGATTCAGACGATTCCAAAAAAAAGTACTTTCAAATGGAAACAATCGAGACAGTTGAATTGCTCAAATGTTTAGGATTCTTGCAATTCAAAAACCTTAATTTTTTATTTCAGCTTCTCAATTCTTTATCAAATTTTTCCAAACGTAGTCACAAAACTTTTCATTTAATATAGTATAGTTTTATGTTTGAGCGGTTAAACGGCTTCTAACAAAAAAATTTTAGACAACGCACTAAAGCTTTTAAAGTTTTTCTATAACTCTTTTTCTTATTGGATTACTCCTTTATAATTATTATTTTTAAAAAGCATAGCCAGCAGGTTGCCGGAAAATAGCCGCGATAGACGCTTGTGGCCTTCCATGAAATTGAATTAACTAAAGAAACAAGATAGACAGAATGACCACCTGGCATTAATAGACCACTAGACTTTTTGGGTTAGATTCGGACTGTCATTTTTCAGAGACACATACGCTCTATAAGGAAAAAGCTCTATATTTTTTTTAAAATTAATATTCCAAAATAAAAACTCAAGACTCTAATACTCAAGAATTAGGGCATATAAGTTTGGCACTACTTAGATGCACACTATTGATCTTTATCTAGTAAATGTTCATGAAATTTAAAGTTCAATAAGTGAGTTCAGAATTCATTTCTTGAGTGAAGTAAGTCACGCAGTTGACCTAAAAGCAGAACAATTTTTAACTGCAAAGCAGTAGAAGTCACTGGAATTGAAAAAGTCAATGATCGCAAGAATGATCGATTGAGACAAAGAATAAAAAAACAGGACAAGTCTTGGCGCATAATTCAACAAATTGTATCAATTTATGATCTGAAAATTTTTTACTCCGCATTAAAAGGCAAGTGAGAGCTGTTAGTATGAAAAGACAGGATCAACATTAAAAAAACAATTGCTATGAAAACAAACTGCCAACAATATTCCTCTATTTCTCAATAGCAACTTGTCATTAAATGTCGATGAGTCCTCTAACTAATAATATTAAATGATAAGACAAAAATAACCAAAAACGGCAAAAAAAATTGCTGAAACTTTTTGAAAACTTTTAGTAAAAATGTCACAGAGCGAAACAGCTACTGAAGAAAAGAATTACATCAATTAATTGAGTCCTCAATGACTACTGTTGAGATCTGTCATCAATGAGATTAAGTCATAAGCCAGCAATAAGTACAACAAATTCCAGCAAAATTGGAAAAAATAACTAATAGTTTTTTGAAAACCAACAAGCGTATAAACTACAAAAACAATAGCTATAAACTGAAATGACTTGCTTTAAAAGAAGCCTTTTTAGCGACCAATGAGTCCTGTCCTTAATGAGAAAAAACGAGTAAAAGTGAGTAAAAACGACAAAGTTGTTGAGTCATTAATGAGTAAAAAGGACAAAGTTGTAAAGAAAAGCTCGCAAAATTCAAAAAACTTGGTAATTATTATTGAAAACAATTAGTTTCAAAGTCATAGAAAGCTTTAAATTTGAACCAAAACGATTTAATCGATAAACTTAACCCATATTAGCAGCATCAGAGACCTGTTCCCCAGTAGATTAATCGATAAGACATCAAAAAGTATAAAAAATACATCCAGACCCTTAAAATTCACTGAACAGTTTCCTAGCTATTAACTAGATATTAACCTTTTATTGATAATATTCAATGATAAAACAACCGATAATTTTCAAAAAGGGGCAAAATCTAAAATTCACTAACATTTTATGACAACATATTCCTAAAAAAATTTAGCTGCCCCTTAATGAATTCAAGCAAAGGCACATAGGCACAACTAGAACAAATATGTACCGTTTGAAAAAAACTGAAGGAGAGGAATCTTTGAAAACAGATGCCAAATTGTCGCACCTGAAAAAAATCAACTCGAAAACCGTCAATTTGTTCAAACACCAATTTCTCTCTCCACTTTAACGTTATTTTGAAAAAAGTCACTCCTCAAACCTACTCGATTCCTCGCTCCTTGTACTATTTTAGAGTGGCCAAAATCACTGTTCTAATTTGACTTCTAACTGACGTGAAAAAGCCGAAAAAAAGCGTGAACAGATCATTAAAAATTTACAGCGCACCAATACAATTCTATTTCCCTAAATTGTAAAAACATAGCAAAACAAGTCTTGACGTACAAATCATCAAATTTTAATTGACTAAACAAAAACTAGACCTAAAACAAAATGTAAGTGAATTGGGAAAACAATTTCCAAAAAAAATGAGATCAAAAAAATTTTTAAAAACTCAAAATCAATGTGAAAAGTGAACAAAAAACCACTTGCGAGAAAGACAAATTTGGTTCAAACGAATAACTAGGCCTAGATTGAACTATAAATGGACAGTAAAAACCATTTTGAAAAAAAATCGATCCAAAAAAACGAAAAACAGAAGAAAAAAAAGTGAAATTGACGTATGTGAAGAAAAAACCACTGGCGAGAAAGCGAATTTTTGTTCAAACACCATTTTTCTCGCTCTACTCTAAAAAAATGAGTGAAAACATTTTACGCCGCAAAACCACTCGCTTTTTCGTTCCACCTCCTGCTTCGGCTTGACCAAAATCACTACTTCAATTTGCCTTCAAAAATCCAGAAAATGTGTGAACAGATCATAAAAAAAGACAGGGCCCCAATACAATTCAATTTCTTTAAATTGTAAAATAAAGCACGATGTCCCCAATAAGAGCAGCTATCGCTTCGCGGCTAATAAACAAGCATATGCTGTAATTCCCACAACAATAGACTTTTGCCTAAGTCCAACGATGATAAACACGATTTCAGAAACACCTCTCTCTATCAACTTGGTAGGGGCCAAGTTTTAATTGACAATTTAATCCTTCCTTCTTTTCTCGGAGGTTGATAGCAAAGCAAATCAGCACTAAATCAGTCTAGAGATATTTCGTTTTCTCTTGATTGCCAGTACTCTGCTCAGGTCACCATTTGAACTGCCTACTCTTGATGTTTGAGTAAAAAAAAATTTTCATGGAAAATAAAACGTTCATCTTAACTATCGCCAACAAGCTTTGCTTTATATGGGATTCGAACTTTCCACTGGGTACTTGTAATGTTTATTTTTTGTAGCAAGTCCTAACTACTGAACTAAATTGGCTTTGTAGTAATTACCTACAATGTAGCTTAAGAATAAAATACTAAATTAAAACACTGTAGTAATTCCCAGTTGTAAGCGATAAAAGTTTAATATAATTCCTCTCAGACTTATTTTTGGCGCATGACTAATTTTAAGACTATAAAGGATAAATTCAGCCTGAGCAAACTCTATGACCTCAATATAATCAATCAAGAAAAAATCACATTCAGAAACATAAAATATTCTGCAGATGCAGTGTTTCAGAATTGAATAAAATTTTTAGTCTCGATATGCGCTGGTTCAGCGTCGAAAAACTCTGATACTCATTTCCGGGTTTCTCATTGCAGTTTCTCTCAATGAAACTCATTTTCAGTCAATCTAATGCTGATTATAACCTTACTAGCTATCTAACTAATCTTTTAATCTGAACACATGTGAAACCACTATATGAAAAATTAACACTGTATAAATTAACTTCTCATTGTTTCAAAGACAACAAAAAACTAGATTCTGAAATTTTTTATTAAATTACACGTTGGAGTTTGATTATTTCTCTCCGTACCCACTTTACATCTTGAACATTTTTTAGGAATAGTTTCATGAAATCGATCCATAGTTTTCATTTTACTGTTTCACTCATTTGTTTCACGGCAATCAGAGAGCTGAACTGAACAATCAGGGATTAGGAAGAGTTGGGATATATTAAGAGCCTATTCAAGAAATTTTTGAATTACTTAAGTTGGTTATATAGTAGTGGATAAAACAAGGGATTCAACCACCAGCAAAATTAATCCCTTTCTCCAAACGCTAATCGCGCATGTCGAATCAGGCCAAATTTTACTGTTTGTTGAATCCCTTGTTTTATCCATTACTATATTCACCACTATTAATATATACTACACGCACAATTTTGTGTACAAAAATGTACATAGCTAGTATAATTTATGCAAATCATACACTAATATCCAAAAGTTCTCAAAGCTAGATTTAAGCCTAATTTCATATCTAATATGCCAAACTATACTGAAATAAATCAAGTTAATCATCTCACAAAGTTTTTTTTCAATAGAATCGGATAGACTGAAAATAACTCAAAATTGCTGAGAACTGGATAATAAGAAACAAGTTTCTTTAAAATTTTGACTTTAACCGGGAGACGATTGATCTATGATGTTTAACTGAGTTATTCTATGTACCTGGTTACATTTTTGAGCCGAGTCCTGGGAGGTCTTGTTAAAAGGTTGACTCGCCTTTACCACGCTACGGCAGTACTGCTCGACCTTTCTTAATGGCAACTCTGGGGGAGGGTGCAACTACAGAATGCTTGAACACTTTTAATTTTAATTATTAGGCTGACTGAAGTCTAAATTAAGATGACTCAACAATATTATTGTATCATTTTTAGGGATATCAATATTAATATTAATATTAAATATATTTCTGAATAATCAATCACTCATTTATCATTTATGAAAAATGTAATTCTGTCATGCACCTAGATTGTAGCTGGCTATCCTTCTGAACTTCTGCCAAAAACATTGTAAGGAACTTTTTCTATTCAGAGTAGTATTCTGTTGAGACTAGGATCCTGGGATAGCTTTCACACGCTTGAGAGAAGTTGATATAACTCTGGATAGTAGAGTAGGAATATCCTTTATCGTTCAGTAGTTTTTTCCAGGGAATATCCTTATTGTTTTCTTGATGGTCTTGTTTCACTTTCCCCCATATGTATCCTCTGTCAGAAATTGTCAGTAGATATAAACGATTCAGCTTTCCCTCCATGTTGTTGGCTGTGGTGAGATAAGACTCAAATTCAACAATATTGAATGAACTCCTGAGTTTATTGTGGAAAGATAAATATTCCGGCACATTCACTTCAAACTTGTCCATTGTTTCCTGATGCTCGTAACTTAGTAGGTCCTTCTTGAAACTGGAGAGGAACAACTGGAAGAGTTCTGTTTTAGTTCGTTTTCCAGTCTCACTTTCATGTTCGGCGGTGTTGTCGGGTATGCATTTGTTCTCCTTACAAAATGTAACCATTTGATTTGTTAAATTAGTCAGATCGTTTATATTCTCTTCAGACAAAGAAGTGGATGATAAAGCTCCAGTTATTAAAGTCTTGTCAAATGACGAAAATTGTTTAAAATTTTTCGCTATTTTTTTAGTGAAGTGAAACTCTTGATGAATAGCCAAAAAATGCCGTGGAGAATAAAGGTCCCCACGTGAAGAATTATTCTAGAACATTCTTTTTTCTAGAATATTCTCACCTGATTTTTAACTTAAAATTAGTTATCATTTCCCAAGTAATTACATGTTTTAAAGTAAAATAATAATTAAATCCTTCTATTAAATTGAATGATTTGTATAATCTATTAAAAATTAAATAAAGATTTTAATAAATACTCACTTTACTAGCTAATTTTTAAGGGTATCTTATATTCAAAATTTTCACTTTTTTCATTCTGTTAGTGGTGACGGCTTTTTTTGTCAATAGCGGCGGCCATTTTAGCATTACATGCACTTTTCATTCGATCTGCTAAGCAGTGTAATGCGATGTTAAACCAAGCTTGTTGACTTCTTATACTATTAGCGTTTGCTAAATATGAAAGAAAGCGAACAATAATAGCACAGTCAAAAACACTGAGATCGGTGGAAACACAGTGATTAGTGTTTTTCTTTGTCTTCTTGTATATTATACTTATAAACATGCTCTCTGAATTGATTTCTAGTGTGACCATATCTATATCTATGAAGATAAATACATAGTCTACATTTCCTATTTCTAAATCTATATAATGATATATGTTTATAAACATTACACATACTACATGTTAGATATTGATCAGGATCAGAATAATGATATCCCAAATGTTCTTTATAATCTTTAACCTTAACCATATTTTTACATACATAACAAGAATATTCTAATTCTTTACAATTATTACAACATTCTTTCCAAGGTTTATTTATGCATTTATTGCATTTCATTTTCATTTTTCGAAAAATTATTTTTTGATTATTTCCCTAAAAAAATACATCATGTCTCAATCAACTAATACTAGTGTCATAAACTTCTGCGATGTCTGTAATCTATCCTTTGAATCAAAGAAGGCTTTATACAGGCATCAATCATACGATCTCAAACATAAGGAACTATTGGAGAAAATGTTTGAGTCTGAAGAAGAGGAAATCTCGGAGAGGGTGTATAATTTGGATGAAGATGATTATATTATTAAAACTAGGGCTAAAACTAAAACAGAAACTAAATCAGAAACTGAAACTGAAAACAATATCTATTCTAAGATTAGGTTTATATGTAAAGAATGTCATGAAGAATTTAGAAGTAAAGTAGCTCTAACTACTCATTCATATAGTCACAATCGCATGTATCTAAAAAACACAGAAGACTTCGATATAAACTCAAGTCAAAACATGAGAGAATTTTATATTACTGATAAAGGTGGGAATTACATTGAAGATATAGATGAAGCAACTAATTACTCTTTAGAAGAAATTAAAAACTGTTACCAGTTTCGTAAAGTTAAGAGTTTTAAATATAAGATCACGGCTGAATGTGATTATAAGAAAAGAACCAAAGAAGAAGTTAAAACTACTAAAATATTTTTCAATACTGATTATATTAATAATAATGCAATCCGCGAAGCGGTTTCAACGATATATGAATATGGTGACTTCAATCGGTGGCTAGACTTCGAAAAAGAAATATATGAAGGTTATGGTTATGATTTTGAGTTTCTAGGAATAAGAAGTATTCAGTTAAACATTGAACCAACTAAAGCATCTATTGGTAGTTATATAGATTTACCTCCAGATCTCAAAAACTCTAAATCGATATTAAATATACGTAGTTATAATTACAATTGCTTACAACTAACTATAACTGCTTGGCTACATCCCGCCCCACACCATGCAGCTCGAGAAAGTAAATATGTAGATAAACTAATTGAACCAAGACAACAACATGAAGATGATTTTGCTTATATAATAAGAATACAGAAATTGTATAATATTAATATTTGGGTATACACACCTTGTGGTAATGGTAAAATAGAATTGTTTAAACAAGTGGATGATTTTAACAAAGACAGAATAGATGTAAGAATACTAGTTTGGAGTAATGGTCAAATAGAACACTGTGCTCTAATTAAAAACATAGAAACTTTGTTAGAACGACCAAATAAAAACAACATTAAATATTATTATTGTGATAGGTGTACCTATTGGTTTAACTCACAAATTAAATATGATAAACACGAATGCAGCAACTCATTCAAACCAGAGATTGTTTGTCCTAAGAAAAAACATATTACTTTTGTAAATGAACACAAACGTCAGAACATAAAAAATATTATAACTGCCGATATAGAATGTTGCATTGTTGAAGTCTCAACTAATGACTGTAAATATGTAATAGCTGAACATATTCCAATAGCTGTGGGTTACACCTGGCAAGGTAACTTCAAACACTACTTCGGTTGAGGCTGCATCAAAAGATTTGCTAGAGATCTGTTAGAAATAGAAACTGAGAATAATTTCAAACATAATGAAAAGATGATATTCACAGAAGAAGATAAATTATATCATGAAACTAATAACACTTGTCATATCTGCAGTAAAACATGTATTAATAAAGTAAGAGAGCATTGTCATGAAAATGGTAAATATAGAGGACCAGCATGTAAAATATGTAATCTAAGATACAAACAACAAAACTTCATTCCAGTAATATTCCATAATAGCTCTGGCTATGATTTCAATCTGCTATACAGTGAACTCTTCAAACAGAATAATGATAAAAGAAAAGTAGATAACATACCACTAGCTGCTGGTAAGTCTAAAATGTTTAGCATTGGTTGTCTTAAATTCTTAGATAGTTATAACTTCTTAGCTATGCCCCTATATCAAATGGCAAAGATATACGGATGTAAAACTAAAAC
This sequence comes from Convolutriloba macropyga, assembly GCF_964194025.1. Taxonomy (NCBI): domain Eukaryota; kingdom Metazoa; phylum Xenacoelomorpha; order Acoela; family Convolutidae; genus Convolutriloba; species Convolutriloba macropyga. The sequence continues at coordinate 56,553,187 of NC_134475.1, read as the reverse complement.
ATTATATCCATATGAATACTTTGGTTTAGAGTCATTGGGAACCACGACCAAGTCGTATAGTAGCAAAGCTACCTATAATGATCTTATAGGTAATACAAAAAAAGAAGACTTCAAATCCTCACTGCATAATAAATTACCAACACAAGAAAATGTCGATATCTTTAATAAAGACAACAGTAATAAAACTGGTAAAGATCTAACTATAGAGTATTTACAAAATGATGTGGAAATATTAGGCTACTGCATGAATGAATATGTTAAACTAAGTATGAAAGAATTCAAGCTTAACCCACTACATTATGTAAGTCTCCCAGGTTATAATTTTGATTGTTGGTTAATGTCAAGCGGTGTAACATTAAATACATTGCAAGATAAACAAGTGCTAGATGATTTTGTCGGAGCAAAGAGAGGTGGTATATGTGGAATAATGGGTGATAGATATATAGATAACAGTGATGGTAAGACCATATGGTACATAGACGCAAACAACCTATATAGTTATGCAATGATGCAAAAGTTACCTTATAAGAATTTTGAGTTTATTACTACTACTGCTCTAGATGTAATGTTGAATACTCCAGATAATAGTGATCATGGTTACTATATAGTTTGTGATATTGATTATACTAATGAATGTATAGAGAGAACAGAACAGTTAGCACTAATGCCTAATAAGAGAAAGATAAATGATAATGAATTGGGATACCGACAAAGAGAGAAAAGTAAAGCAAGATCAGGGAAACTGCTTCACAGATCCGAGAAATTAATCTTAGACCAAAACAACAAAACAGAATATATGATTCACTATAGGATGTTAAAGTTCTATGTTAAGATGGGAGTAAAAGTAACAAAAATACATAGAGTAATTAAATTTAAACAAGATTATATATATAGCGATTATATTCAAAACAATACAAATAAAAGAGCAACAGCTAAAACTGAAGCAGAAAAGGATGTAAGAAAATAATGAATAACTCATTATATGGAAGAATGTGCATGAATCCTCTACACTTCTTTCAAAGCAAGTTCTTGCATGATGAAGAAAAGATAATGAAAAGTGTAAGTAAACCAACATTTAAGAATATAACTAGATATAGAGATTATAGCCAAATAGAATATATAAAGAGAAAATAGAATATGATTCTCCAGTATATGCAGGTGTTACTATCTTAGAATTAAGTAAATTACACATGTATGATGTATTCTATAATATTCTACAACCATCTCTCAAAGATCTACAACTCCATTATATGGATACGGACAGTTTCATATTAAGTTATAGTGAAGGTAAAGTTAGTGATGAGCATATGGACTTAAGTAATCTAGACATACCTATAAAAACTAATAATAAAGTCCCCGGCAAGTTTAAGCACGAGCTGGGAAGTAGGATTATTGAGAAATTTATAGCATTGTCCCCCAAAATATATAGCTTCAAAAATTATCCTAAAAACACTAAAGAAAAAGGAATAAAGAAGCATAATAATGATAGGCACATAGATTATTATGATGCATTAATGAATAATACACAGAGAACAGTAGATGAATGTAGAATACAAAAAGTTGGTGATAACATGACAACAACAAAAACAAGTAAGATTAGTCTAAACACATTTGATGATAAAAGATTTTATGTAAATAATATTAAAAGCTATCCTCATGATGAGAATCTATATCTATTCAAAAGAGATTTATTAAAAAATGATCAACCAAGCATCAGTGAACGAGCAAAGCTCGCGGTTTACTAAACTGCTTCGCAGATCATTAGATGGAGACAAAGAACTACTGGTTAATAATATTCTAGAACTAACCATTAATGATGATAGAAAGTTAATTGAAGTGGCTATTATATTATATAACGAGCTTTGCTAATTTTTATAACAAATATAGACCTAATTCATTCATTACATCCATATGGTTGGTAGTTAGTATATTATAAATCATTATCTGAGCCATATATTTTTCCATAATGTCTCCCATGATTGTATTCTTATATAGTGTAGCTCCAGCTATTATATTTTTTTATTATTTTCTAGAAATTTTATTATCTTCTTAGCCCCATCTACATGTTTAGAATAAATTGAATTTATTAAATCATCATGATTTGGTTCCTGAATATGATCAATAAACTCATCTATAGTATTACAACGTCTTTTACAAGCTAAACATCTTTTTAGATTAAGAGAGAAGCTGTTTTCATTATCCGTTTTTTTACTCTTATTATAATTTTTCAATACATATAAAATGACTAAACTAGATAATTTTATAGAATTAAACAATCTAGAAAAACAAAACAGAAGAAATAGATTAGAAGATAAATTAAAACAACAAGAATATTATGGTGAAATAGAAGAGTTATTCGATCCTTTAACTAAAACTATCAGTGAAAACAGTGAACGGAATCTAGCATTAGGTGAACAAACATTAAGAGCAATAGATTGGCAAAATCACGAGTTAGATTAACAAACTAAGATGATTGGTGAAACTGCTTCGCAGATCGAGCAAGCTGGTTCCCAGTTTAATGAAACTGCTTTGCAGATGGGTGAAACTGCTTCCAAGATTGGTGAAACGTTAAAGGGGACCATAAAGCAAACTCAAGATATAGCACCAGTTTATGTTGATACAAAAACATTCAAACTTCTTCATGACATGGGGGCTCAAACTAATCCTCAATTAAAATTAAAACTCGTAGATTTACCTAGTAGGAGATATAAAATGAATGGTGTTGATATAACTCTAGAGCAGGGTGCATTTTTAGTTAGGGATAATGTATATGAGTTTTCAGAAGGATTTAATGATTTTCTTACTAAATCAAATGTAACATATGATGATAAGGTTGAGGAAGATGGAAACAAAATTAAAAGGTTTTTAAAGGATATTAGATATGATTTAGGAAAAGGGGATAAGAAAAGCGCTAGATATAGAACAATAAAACGTATAATGGAGGTAAGAGATGATATATTTGGCAGGGGATTAAATTGCAACCCAAATAATTTAGTACAAAGACTAGAATTATTAAAATTACAAACAAAAGCTGGTCATGATGGATTATATGATGAAATGCTAGTTATATCTAAGCAACTATTATCTATGAATATTATTAATCAAGACCAACTAAATAATTTTGTTTTTAACTATGGTAAATGAATAATGATGGAAAAACAACAACAACAACTAGCTAAAGAAGTATTCAGTCCTCAAATAACAAAGTTTAAAAGACAAAAAAAAATACCACTATATAAAGATGAAACATGGTCAGCTGATTTAATTGGTAAGTCATCTCTAAGTAAATACAATAATAATTATAAGTTTATATTAACAGTTATAGATATATTCACAAAATATGCATGGGCTATTCCTTTAAAGAATAAATCTGGATTATCTATAACTAATGGTTTTAAAACAATCCTATCAGAAGGTCGAAAACCAGAAAAATTATGGGTAGATAGAGGTAGTGAGTTTTACACTAAAACATTTAAATCTTTACTTAAAGAATATGGAACCGGCAAAGCCGCTTCAGTGATAGAGCTATATTCTAAATATAGTGATTTAAAGGCTGTATTCATAGAGAGATTCAATAGAACATTATTACACATAATAAATAAACCTATGTTCATCAATGGCGATGGTAATTGGGTAAATATATTAATTGATGCTGTTGTAACATATAACAATAACATTCACTCAACAATTAATATGACACCGGTTGACGCTTCTAATAATCCTGATAAAGTTAAATACACTTTTAGTTTTAAGAATAATAAACCTAAACTTAACGTTGGTGATTATGTAAGAAATGTAGATAAAAGTAATATCTTCTGTAAAGGTTACACTTCTAATTGCAATAGAGAATTGTTTAAAGTGAATGAAGTTCTAAAAACACATCCACCAACATATAAAATAGAAGATATTAATGGAGAGATAATAGAAGGCAAATATTATGAACAGGAACTATTGAAATCTGAGTTTGATTTTGAATCTAATAATAAAGTTTTAGAATCATCAAATATATTTCTTAAAATAAATAATGACAAGAAACAGATTCAATCAAGCGAAACGTCATATAGGGAATGGGAACAACTTAACACTAAGTAAGGCTCGTGGGTTATTCCTAGAAGATAATGATAATATTGATATGAAGGATACCTATAAAATTTTAAATGTACATCCTCCGATAGATGAAAAAGATGTTGTTAATAAAGAGTATTGTGACAATAACTTATTATCCTCTTCTAATGAAATAGACATTTTAAATAGAAACATAACTGAACTAAGAAAGGGTGACTTTGATAAAGTTACAACTAAAACATTACAACTAAATGAAACACAAGTTAATGAAAAAAAAATTAATGAGTTTATTGAATCAACAAATGAAGTCAGAAATACTGTTAAGTTTTGTAATAAAGTTGCTGCAGATACTATCTCTAAATATAATCAATTAAAGCAAGAATTTGATAATAATAAGTTTAATCAGAGTATAACTAACATATAACTAGATGAAATGTTTACTAACGGTCTGAGAGAAATGAAAGAATACAATAAATCTCTTAGAGGTGTTATAGTACAATCTATAATTGCTATACTTTTACAAAGTAAGTTACTTGATAATAAAGAGAAAGACAGACTTGAGATGTATTATAGTTTTAATCAAGAAGATATAATGAAAGAAATAGAAAGAATTTTTACTAATGAAAATAAGCAAAGCAATGACCAATCCAACAGCACTGAGTGCAAGATTACGATATCCAGATTTGTCATCAGTATCAGAAAGGTTGATAAACGAAAAGATTCAAGCTAATAATAAACTTAACAACAATTTTAACATTATAAAAGATATTAGAAATTATTATGAAACTGAAACAAATAACTATAATAAGAAGTTAAGTAGATATAAGAATTATATTAACGTAGCTGAGATAACAGAAATAGTATTATCATCTATAGCAACAACGGCAACAACAACATCAGTTTCATTAACAGGTATAGGATTAGCTTATTCTATACCAACAGCTTTTGCTACAGCAACTGTTTGTGGTTCATTATCAAAAACAATTAATACTAAAATTAGAAATAAAATTGTAAAGTATTCACAAATGTATATTTTATGTAAAAAGTTTAGTGATAAGTTTATTAAATTATACACTAAATCAATGAATGATAATAAAATAGATAATGATGAGTATAATGAATTTGTTAAGTTATATGAGGATTATAAGAAGAATAAGAAAAACAAGCTGAGTATTTTTTTAGATTAAAGACCTTAGTGCTTAGTAATAACAATGTTTTTAGTAATAATAATATTAGTATTAATATTTATCGATAAATATATAATCATAATCATAGCTATAATCATAAACATAATCATAATCATAATCATAATCAAATGATTATCTTTTCTTTGTACCTAAGTATAACCCTCTTCCTTTTTGTACTACTTTTATACCTTCACCAGTAGTTGCAAGTTTGATTAAATCAGGTGTAGCCGCTAGAGCTGCTTTAGGGTTTCTAGATGCAGCTGCACTTCCTATTTTACTTGCTATTTCTAATGCTCTTACTGGATTATTAGCGACTTTCTTTCCAAAGTTAACTGTAGCTCTACCAACACTTTTAAAGAAATCTTTAAGTCTGTCTGCTTCTATTGTTGCATCAGATACTGTCATTGATTTATTCCTTCTAGATAAAGCACAATTACCTTTAACATTTTAGTACCTTTTGAAGTGATAGCTCCTCTTATATTAACAGTACCACTATAATGTCTACCTCCAACACAATATGAATTAGTTTTGAACTTATTTAAAAGACTCATTTCTATATATAAAAAATAAAGGAAGTTAAAAAGTATAATCCCTTTGCTGTTATTAAGCCTAAACCCAAGCCTAAGCCCAAGGTTAGACCTAAGCCTAAGATTAAGCTTGAAGCTGGAGGCTTAGCTCTAGAGAATAAAAAGAAATTAGACATTATTAATGCTAAAGGTTTTGTTAATACTAATAAGAAATAGCTAGGCATTAACAAGAGTAACATTTAGAGCTGACTAGCTATAAGTATAAGTATAAGTATATGGTTATGTATAAGTAAAAGTATGTAATTATAACAATAACTATATTATACTATAATTATAAATTATCGCTAGAATTATATCTAAAATTTTAATTATCGCTAGAGTTATATCTAAAATTATAATTATCGCTAGAGTTATATCTATGACTTAAATTATATCTATGACTTAAATTATATCTATGATATTATGTCTACCATCTTATTACCATCACTATTCACACTAATAACCTTTCTAGTTAATACTAATGCGTGACATATAACATCTGCAACTGCAGCACTAAATTTAAAATTAAGTTGTATTGGTTGTTGACCTATATGATCCCTTTGATATCTAGTATCGAATACATATATTCTATAATTACTTTTGAATGTTCTATGATTTATATACGGTTTTATATTATGGGGTAGCCCATTATAATCTTTATTAAAGCTAACAATCTCTTTAAAAGCCTCATTATAATTATTGGTTCCATAATTAATATTCATTCTATCCTCGGGATAAAACTCACTACCAATCTTACAATAACATTCAGTAACATTCATTACATCAAATGTACTTGCATCATGAGTTTGTTCATTAACATTATTATTTTCAAAACCAACTATTATATATTGCGGTCTTTCCACACCACTTTCCATACCTAGATCAAACAAGAAGTTAGTAGCATTGGGTCATTCTTATAAAATGTCTTTCTTTCATAATAACTAAAGTCTACATTATTCTTTTTGCTTAAACCCTTTTTGTACAATAATTCTATTATCAATACTAGGATCAATACTAGGTACACACCATGATATATCTCTAATTTCTATATTACCATCATTGGCAACTGCACCAGGATTAGCATTAACTCTATATAGAGCTCTATCTTTATTATTTCTTTTTAATAAAAGTTTAAATCCTGAACCATATATAATCTTTTCTAAATCATTTACGGAACCAAATAGATCACTCATCTTAATCATCATATACATATGACCTCGTTGTGCAGCAATATGGTCACCTTTAAGTTGACTATCTCTATTGCCCTGATTTCTAACAAAACCACTCTCATATTCATCATCAGTACTAGTTAATAACTTATACATCAATAGATTAGGATGACAATGATCTATAAATTCAATAGTCCTACCACCACTAGTTTCAAGCTTAATTGAACTAAACAATGCCATCATACCATAATTAACTAATCTAATATTAGCATCATTAGCAAATACACCACCGGCATCATCTGATACAACAAACTCTATCTCTAGATATGAATCACGCAAATTTAAGTGATTCTCTTCTCTATTGAGTATGATATTAATGTTAGTATTAACCGTATTCATTGTTGCCAGATTATTAGGTTTATATTTTATAATCTTACTTTTGTGTATATCAATATTATAACTATAAGTTGTATCCAAATTAAAATCCATTTTTATTAGATAAAAAACGACAGACAACTTGATATTATATGAACTACAAGAGATACATGAAGCTTTAACTAAAACTAAAGAAGAGCATACACTTAACTTTAGAATGATGAAACCAACAGAAAAGTTTAACTTTAGTGAACCTATACTTAATACAACAAAATTAGGTTTAATTAGATTATCTGTTTATAATTCGGTGTTTAATGTGAATAGGAGAAACAATCAATTCTTATATGCTAGTACTGTTATAGAACATGATGAAGCTTTACCTCGGCTCTTAGCTCTGACCCTAACCTTAACCCTATCTCTACCTCAAGCCCAAACATCACATCTATACTTAATCATAATTATAAAGGAATCCCATTGCTATATTCAACTATTACACCGGGAGCATATGAGTTAACTGATATAGCAGAATTAATAAAAGAAGAAACTGATAGTAATGTTATAATAGAACCCGATAAGAATACGATGAAATGTTTAATGGAAATAAAACAAGGAGCACTCAGCTTTGATATAGAAAACTCACTAGCCTCATTACTAGGATTTAGAAAAATAATTTATAAAAAAGGTAGATATAAATCTCAGAAAATTAATGATATTATGGGTTTTAGTACTGTTAACATTCATTGCAATATTATATCTGGAGCTAAAGATAATGGTAAAGATACAGACATACTATATACTTTTAATCTAACAGAACCACCAGGTTACTTGATAAATATTATACCAACTAATATCTTATATCAAAATGTAACTAAAGATAGAATAGAATATATAGAATTTCATATTAAAGATGAGCATGGAAGACCTATAGACTTTAATGGTGATGTATTAAGTTTTACTTTACATCTAGTTTAGTCTTTATCTTTATGACTTAACGGAAACTAAACTACAAAATTTTCCTATCCCAATTAATTCTTAGCTTACCATTAATAATTTTATTTTTAGTTATATCAATGACAATAAAATTATAAGGCTCTTTCCATACCTTATTACATATATTAGCAAAATCATTATAACTAAGTTCAACATTATTAAAGAAATCTTGATATATCGATGCTAGGACTTTACCTCTCTGTTCAAATAAAATAAATAGATTACAGTTCTCTCTAACACTCTGCCTATCCAGAGAGAACAAGTCTTGATTAAGATATATCATATTAGAGTTATTATGTCTACCTCAACAAAAGTATTCATTAATAACTGGTTCTTTGGCTTTAACATCATCAAGTATCATTAGTTTCTTTAAGTCTTTGGGTAGTTTATCGGGAGATGGTAAATCTTTTATATCTTTAATAAATTGAACATCTGCTTTTGGGTTTATTCTTTCTATACCATGGTACTGATCACCAGTAGGTCCAATGATGTATAGCTTATCAAAATATATACTAGCTAGAATTAGTTTTTTAATAAGAATGTCTTACCACATTCACTAGGACCAGATATTATACATCTAAAGTTATCTGGGAATGCGGCTTCAGTAATTATATCATCATCATTTAACCACGAATATAGATCGTCATATATATTAATAGCAATAGGATTTGTTTGGAGTATTTTATTTCTTGGGGGTGATATATTCCCCTGATCGGTGAAACCACTTCTCGAATTATAACTAATTCGTAGATTAGGACTACTTCTCTGATTATAACTACTTCTCCGATAGACAATCTCATCATTGTCATTATCATTAACAATATCATTATCCTTAACATTATCATTATCATTAGCATTATCATTAACATTAAAATTATCATTATCATTAACATAATCATTATCATTAACATTATCATTAACATTATCATTATCATTAACATTATCCTTATCATTGAGATTGACATTATCATTATCATTATCATTATCATTATCATTATCATTATCATTATCATTATCATTATCTTTATCATTAACATTATCATCAGCATTATCATTAACAATACAACTTAAACAAAAACACTCATTATATATACCTGGATATTTACATTGATTAACTAGAATATTCAAAGCACTTTTAATTCTAAATCCTCTACCAAAAAGATAGATCATGTATAAAGAATAAGCCCCACAATAAGATTCATCATATTGTTGTATTCTCTCATTAGAGCCTAGATCAACATATTCTTCTAAAAATAAAGGTGGAGTTTCTACACCAAAACTATCAAAGTAATACACAGGACCATCTTCTCTTCTTATAACTAAAACTCAATGTGTACCTTTAGTTGGATGTAGATTTACAATAATGTTAGAGTTAGGTTCACTTACCATTTCTGGTTTATCATCTCTCATTACAATTCCAATTGCTGTTAGACTTATCTCTTTGCCTATATCTTTTATTCTGATATCACTCATAGCATTATTATCAATATTAAATTTATTATTGAATTCCTCAAAAGTTAGGATAAGCATTTTTATATAATAAATTTATTAAATCTAAGTCTAAGTCTAAGTCTAAATCTAAATCTAATTCAAATCTAAAAGTAAAACATATTTTATTCGACAATACTTCAAGTTATACTTAGACCATGGTCAAGTTCAAGATCAAAACCAAAACCAAAACCAAGACCAAAACCAAAACCAAAACCAAGACCAAGCTAAAAAAATAGTTATAGTTTGTAAAGATGACAAAGACTCGATAGATCCTGATTCTAATAAGTTTTATACTGGGTTTAATAAATGTGATATAAATATGATCACAAAAAATAACATGCATAAATTTCAAAATTGTGTAATAGTACTTGATGATATGGGTGATAGGTTAAATAAGGATATAGGTTATTATTTTACTGAAGGTAGACATTATAATATTCAATTGATTGTAATGTGTCATAAACCAGCTCAAATAATTAATACAGCAAGAATGAGTTGTGATACTATTTATTTAACAACTTATAATGGACCTGATCTATTTAAAAACTTTAATGAGATATATAAATGTGAACATGACTTCAATAAAATAATAGGTGAATTAAATAGTAACTATTATAATTATACAGATGGAATGTCAGATGAACTTCGTTAGGGTATAATTAAATATAATAAAAAGGAAAACACTTTTGTTATTATTAGTAGTAATAGAACAATGATATATGATTCAAGAGTTGGTTTCCTTGATTTAAAAGCTCTTAGTTTAAAAGATGATTTAGAAAGAGAAGACATAAATAAACTTATAGCATATATGAAACCACTAATGATTAATGCAACAGATAGAAATGTTATTAATCATGATAATTATCAGTTTTATTTTAATAAACTTCTTACTTTAAATAATATTAAAATACAGAATGATGTTCTAACTAAATAAATGATTATGGGAAAGGGTATGAAAATTTTATCAAATATTGGTGGAATTATAGGCAGAGGTTTATTTATATTTAATTGTTTTCATCCTTATTCAATATCAAGAAATGCTTGAACTGTAGCAATGGGAGCAAGCACAATGTTGAGTAGAGTAAATACATTAGTTAATGTTGGATATGGAGAAGAGTTGAAAGGTGAAACACGAAGCAGTTATACTGATCAATGTAACTGTGACTTCGTCAATGAAGAAACGGGAATTTTGAATAGAAATGGAGAAAAGTTTTTAAACAAACTATATATAAATAATGAAGAATTTAGAGAAGAGATTATAAATTTTGTTAAAGATAAAAAAGAATTAGACCTTGATTTGATCTTAGATAAGAGATGTAAAACTAATACACTGAATACTTTAGGAAATAAATATTTAGCAGAGTGTATCACATCTAAAGATAATACTAAAGATTTAATTGAAATCATGGCTAAATATTACCCTGTGAAGGATTAGGTAAATATTAAAGTTTACCATATTATAAATGCTTTTACAATGTTGAGAGTGTAACTATAAATGTGGAAACATTGCTGTTTTAAAATATCATTATGAATCATGTCATAAAGATAAAACTGATAAATGTATGTGTGGTAATATAATACTAAGTGGTATTTGTGCTAATGATTTTTCCCCATGGGGTTGTTCTTTAAAAAATGAATCTAATTCTAATTCTAATTCTAATTCTAATTCTAGTTCTAACCCCAGTTCTAGTTCTAGTTCTAGTTCTAGTTCTGGTTCTAACCCCAGTTCTAGCTCTAGTTCTGGTTCTGGTTCTATCTATGACTATAACTCTAACTCAGATCCTAACCCCAACCCTAACCCTAACCTTATCCCCAATCCTAACCCTGACCTTATCCCCAACCCTAACCTTAACCCAGCTCAGAAGTATTAACTAGATGTTGTAATAAGTGTAATTATATAAAACCACTAAATAATTTTGATGAGGGTAAGTATACATGAAGAAGTTGTACTTCAGCTAAAGTTAATTGTCCATATTGTACTTCTGTTGTGAGATATGATGGGATACGGGCTCATGTAAAGAAACAACATCCAGATATATAATTGACTAGAGGATTTAGTAGAAATCTGCAAAGCAGGTTCCCTGATATAACTGAAAGATCAGTGGAGCTGGTTCCCAGATCTGATATTACCCAAACTGGGGATCTTCGAATTTGCAAAACAACTCAGTTGAGCAGTTATACTGATAGTTGTTCATGTAAATACTATAATTTTGTATCATTTCTTATTAATAATAGAATAAATATAGAAAAAGTAAAAGAAAATATGAATTCATTGAAGAGTATAGATAATTTGAAATAAAAAGTATAAAAAAATAAAAATATATCAAAAAAGAGGAAATCACTCTTTAAGAGCAAAAAAGAGCGATCTTTTCTACTGGGGGATCACTCCGAATAAAAGTGAATCACTCTTTAAGAGTGAAATGTAAATTTTGCTTTGATTTTTTGATTTTTGCTTTATTTTTGGTTCCCATTTTTTAATTTTTATCAAATTTGGAGCTAACATATAGTAGTGGATAAAACAAGGCTTCCAGAAATCAGTAAAATTTGGCCAGATTCGACATGCGTGATTAGCGCTTGGAGAAAGGGTCAAATTTTGCTGGTGGCTGGAAGCCTTATTTTATCCACTACTTTATATCGAAGTCAGTTGATCACTTCTGCTACTAAGTGCATCTCGGGTTGTAAAACCCAATTCTTCGCTGAATCTATCTCTTTTAGCTGTCATGACAATTTTTGTTTTTTAAAAGAAAAAGTTAGAGTTACAAGTTCATATACAAAATAGGATCGAAGATGTATTTGAACATAATACAACCAAGATGTTTTTCTCATCCTACATCATTTTACATATTTCACTCAAAAGTTGCTAATATTAATTTCAAAAAGTCGCTTGACGATTGACTTTGATATTCTTATTTTATTTAGGAACGAACTGTCCGTTCCTGTCCACAACTTATCCGTTAATGGCGCAAATAATCTCACCATAAAATCTAGTAATACAACTTTCACTCAAATGGTGCGAAAATATCGTTATATATACTATTCATTTCTGCATTATGTTTGGAAAACTTAATAATTTAAATGTTCAATCAAAATATTCTTGGTACGAAAGACACAAGAGCATGATCATAAGTTTTTTTTACTACTTATATTCAACGAAAACCGCGAATAACCCCATGTAGCTGCCTTTTAAGTTCATGTTTCAATCAGCAAATTTTTTGTTTATTGTTCTGACAGAAAGCATTTATAGAAAGAGTCATCAGTTTACCATGAGTTAAGCTCCGACACGTGACCGAACTTTGAAGTCCTACGACAAGACACGATAAGAGTGGGACCAAAAATATCCCTGTTCCTCTAGACTTCATTCCTCTACCGAAGCTGACATTAAGATCAAAACTAGAGCTTCTCAATTATTGTCAACCTTTATCTTATAAACGATTACGTTTGGTGGTAGTTTCAACGTTTTAAAACTTTTTTTGTGATTGGACGCGGACCGTGTCAATCAAAAATACAACCTGCGCGTTGTGATGACATTCTTGAGGATCCATAAGACGCTATTTGGTTCATAGCCAGAACATTGTTTGCGACCATACTTTGAGACAAACTCCCTCCAGCATGTGGCGTTTGACCAGGACCTGTGTAGCCTTTGTTGACATGATTGAGCCAAGCCTGTCGTAATTGTTCTTTGTCAAATGTGTGCTTCAAGATTCCCTGTTTGTTCGATGAGCCAGACTTATTGACTCGGGAAGAGGAACTCACCGGAGCCTAAAAGTAAAAGTGGTTGTTTTTAATCAGATTTTACGCTATGATTCGCACTCCACTTCCCACTTGATAAAACTGTGATTAAAACGGTCAAAAAATAGCAGGAGATTGCCGTTTTGACAGGTATTTGAACAGATGTTTTATAATGGTATTTTGGGAACTTTAGAAGACAAAAGTTGTTGATAGTTTTTGCTGCGTTTTAAAACGTTTAAGCAACGTTTTAAAGTTTTTATAGCGCAATTCGAAAATTCAATTTTCATAAAATCTTCATCTTAACAATTAAAATGCTTTATCAGAAAAAAAATGTTTTTGGATTCATGTGTACAATTAGCCTTTAGTAGAGAAATTAATGCCATCTAAGATCCCGTTTCCTCTCAATGCAAAATGACCAATAGTCAACAATATCAGTCACCATCTAGAATTAACTGGCCAAATCCTTCCCAAATTCCGGTAAGAAAAGGGCCAGTTCTTTAAATATACAGCTCAAATTCCGTAATTTCTCACATCTGGAAAAATCATCAAAAGTGATTATTCTGTTCAAAAAAGAAACACCCTGTAAAATCCCATTTTTGATACAACTTTTTACAACAAAATTTAAACCAAATAGCAGATTACGTCAAGCGTCAATTAATGGCAAAAGATTGTGCAATATTATCACTGATTAGAAATGGTAAGTTCTAACTAATGGGGGAGCACAAAGGTGAAGATTCGATTGTTTTTGTAAGTATATATACATTGTAATGTCCCGTGCTAAGAACAAGAATATCAACGAGCAGTCCACGCAGAGTTTTGAAATTCCACGACACCGCAAATAATGATAGGGCACACTCATGCTGTCAGGGGACATTGAATTGAACCCAGGGCCGCAACTAGAAAATTTGATTGAGTACTCAAGTTGATTAAAAACAGAGGATCAAGCCCTTCGCCATTATTTTTCCTTATTAATTGTCAAAGCTTAAAAAACAAGTTTGAAGAGTTTTCAAACTTTTTGCAAACAGTTCCCATTAATACATTTTTCGCTGTAACTCAAACCTGGTTGAACACTGATTGTAATATTGAAAATTGTTTTTTAACAGCATCGCATACTTTCTTTGGGAAATGTAGATCAGACAAAGAACAGACAAAGACACAGGGGCTTCAAAAGGTGGAGGAGTAGGTGTTTTTATTCCAAAAAAATTCACCGCCAGTATTAAATCAAGCATTGAAACGGTTGATGAGAGTTTTTTTGAATCCATTTGAGTTAAAATAACTGACCCTCTGAAAAATACTTGTTGACGTTTCTGATTGCCCAAACAAACGTTTTGGGAGTATTTTCTTGATAAGTTAAGTACAGAATCATCGGGGGCATATATCTTTACAGATAACATTATTTTGCTGAGAGAATACAACTTGAATTATCTGAGCAAGACAGAAAAAAATAAACTAGACATTTTTTTGTCAAATTCATTATTAGAAATCGTTAACCTAAGGGATGCAACCAGAAGTACTCAGAAAACGTTTACATTTATAGATCACTGTTTCATTTCAAAAGATCAGATAATTGCCTACAATGTCAAAGCAACCCATTTTATCTCCGACCATCTTCTTGTTATCTTCGAATCAAACCTCTCATTGAAATCTCATTGAGTGAGAACATATTAACAATGAGAAGTTTTCGAATTTTTTCACTTTCTAAATTTAACAGAGATCTTGCACTCGCCAAGTGGTAGATAATGTACCAATGTGAGAATGGCAACAATATGTGTGCTTCAATCATCGATATTTTTAAGAAAATTGTTGAGAAACACGCATCAATTCAGACTGTTAAAAACGGGGGAAAAAGTTTTAAGAACTCTAAGCCCTGGTTAACACAAAAATTGAAGCATTTGATCGCCCAAAAACATTTTCTGTTCAATCAATGGAAAAGAGGTCCTGACAGCGAGACGTACAAAGAATTTAAGCGTTTAAGAAACATTTTAAACATAAATTAATAGGAGACTAAGGGAGGCGCACAACAATTTTTGCATCAATTTCTTCCGAAATTACCAACAAGTAAGGAACAATGGAAATTCATTAACCATAAGATCAGTCCGAGTGAAAAAAGTGTGAAGGCTGATAAAATCAGATTAGAAAGTGGTGAATTGTGAAAGGAATGTTTTTAAAGGTCCGGATATTGCTTGTAAACACCCTGATAAACTTAATATACCTGAATTCACAATGAGAACTTTGACTAGAAAAGAACTTTACTCAGTCATTGACTCGCTAGACGATAACAAAGCAGCAGGACCTGGTGAACTCTCAATTTGTCTAATAAATGTGTGAAAATTAGCTATAGGCGTACATCTACAGTTCGCCTTTAATGAGTGCATTAAGACGAAAGTTTTTCCAACTAAAAGGAAACTAGCCTATTTAACACCAATTTTCAAAAAAGGTGATAAATTAGATAGCACATACTATCAACCATTTCTGTGACTCCAAGTTTTGCGAAATTTTTTGAGCGCTTCCTTTTGATTCAGATGATAGATTTCATTGATAAGCATAAAATTATAAGTAAAGATCAATTCGGATTTCAGAAAAAATATCAGCAAAAGATGCAGTTTCAGAACAAGTTGAAACTGTTCCGTTCAATTTAGATCAAAGCAGAGAAACTGTTGCTATTTTTCTAGACCTTGCAAAAGCGTTTAATTCCATTTAGCATAACATTTTTCGAAAAATTTAAGATGTATGGTTCTTCCCAGGAAGCGAAAGAATTACTGTTTTCATTTCTTGCCAACCGCAGACAAGAATTAAAACTTAATGGCATGTTCTCTGATTGTGAAATTGTGAATCACAGTGTGCCACAAGGAACTGTTTTAGGACCACTCATTTTTCTTATATATAAGAACGATTTCTCATCTAATAAAAACACAACGGAAAAAATAAGTCAATTCGCAGATGACACAAGTATTGTCTGTTGTGGACAGAAAAGTTACCTACATGGAAAAGTCATGGAAATTAAAAAAAAACATACGAATATGTAGAGATAAACAAACTAACTCTTAATACAAACAAAACCAAATTAATCTTTTTCTCGAGCGATAATTCTGATTTCGAATCTATTTTTTTTTAAAAAAATCGAAGTTCCCACAACAAAAACAGTTGCAGAAATCTTGGTATTCAAATTGACCGGAATCTTAGTTTTGATGAGCAGCTGAATAAAAGCTTAAAAAAAATGGCTCATGCTATAAGATCAATTTAAGTAATAAGACAGCAAGTTCCCCTGAATGCGCGCATTCTTTTTCTAAAATCTCTTGTGCTTTCACACTTATCATTTTCTGCAATCTTTTTTCAAAATTTTTCTGCAAAAAACCTCAAACGCCTAAACCGACAGATTACCTGGGGTATAAAGTTGTGGTTTCTACGCAAAAAGTATGACAAAGCGAGAGATCTGCTAATCCAGACAAAGACCCTACCAGCTGAGCTAATAATTTCAAAAATGTCGCTGATCAAATTTCATTATGATGTAGCCAGGCCAGAGAATTCTCACGGGTATCTGAGTCTTCATCAAAATACTCAAACAAAACAAATCAAAATTAGACAAAAAAACCAAAACCACCTTTGGAATGAATTCGAATGTTCATCAATGCGTACAAAAATGGAATAATTTACCACAGTGGCTTCGGTTGGCAAAAAATGAAACGTTTTTTTAAGAAAACGTTGAATGATTTTTTGCTCTCACAACATGAAAAAATCTTTTGAATAGTAACGTAGGAGCTCCTAATAGTTATTTTTAGTTTTAGAAAGAAAATAAACGGAAGAAAATTTGATAATGTGATTCTTTAAGAAATTTGATCTTTATTATTTTATTTTGTTTGAATGATTTGAAGTATTTTTTTGTTTCAAGTAGATTTAACCGTATGGTTATAATTTAAATTTACTGGTTACAAAAAAAATTATAATAGATTTTTGCTTAAAATATGGTCAATTTTCATTATCCAAGTGCTAAATTCCACGATACCCACCCAAAATCAACTCACAACGATGTGTTTCTGTGGTAACTTTTCCAAAATATATAATTTTAGCAGAACCACACTCAAGACTATGACAAGATCGTGTGGGATTTTTCAAAACACGGCTGTTTCACTGAGCGGATTAAAAAACAAAGATTGGAATTCCACGACATTTCCCCCGATCCTGTTAACTAAGGCAACACGCTTCCAAGAGCGAGGAAGTCGTCAGCTTCCGCTGTCAAGATATGTCAAGTCATGAAGTATTTTCTTGGAAAACAACTGAAAGTAATTGCTTGGTACATAGCATTGGTGTAAAACAGAAGGCCGGTCCAGTTGTGACCTAAAATCAGACCTCTATATTTTCTACCTCACTAAGCAGGACAACCACTAACAATGCAATAAACAATAAACTTTCCTCCATTTGGTCAGAAAGGATATTTATTGGCAGCAAATTTTTTGTTCACGTGTAAAAAATCATACCTAATTCATCGTAGAATTTGTTCTTTTTTATTCTTTTCACATGTATGTGAGTACCAAGATTTGTCGACTTTTTCTACAGTTAAGTTCAAGCTAACATGATAGCAAATTGCTCTCCTCCTCCAAAAATTATCAAACTTATGCTAGTATATAACAACCAAATACGTAGGAATATGAAATTTGCGCACTGTGGTACAAACTCGAAAGATATCTCAATCTGTTAACGCCATTTTTTTTACCAAAATAACATTGTTTTGCCAAATGGAAAAGCACAATTTTTATCTGTCACAGATGAAACCTCTATAAAATAATCATTCGTATATAATAAAAAATTCAGGCCTCGAAATGTGTATAGAAAAAAATCGTGTTTGAGTCCGCATATTTTGAAATTTGATCAGTACCCTTTGTGTGCGCTTCAGCGATTGAGAGCATCCTTTTTGGAACTTTGATGTTCACTTGCCATAGAAATTCATAAGGATATTAATTGTGACATCAGGAAACAGGACAGTGATCTCCGATACCATGATGGCACGAACACCTACTTTCCACAAGGAACACAGAGAGAAATTTCCCTGGTTTCCATGCCTGCGAATTGGAACAGAGGAAGACAAAACCAGAAACGATCCTGAAGCAATTCCTCGTGAATGATTGAAAACCATCGAGAAATCCAGAGATTTCAAGTTCAAGCAGCGTAGAATAAAGAGAACGATGTAAATCAGCGAATCTGCAATAATTCAGCATCGTCAATTACTTAACCATAGGATGAGCTCTTACTTAACCATAGCTTCAGGTTGACCATAGCCTGACCAATGTTGGCTGCAATGATGGTACCACGTGAAAGTTTCAGACGCAAAAAAAATGGCTGTAGTCACCAAAAAAAGAGCAATGCTGCTCATGAAAAGATCAGTCTGAAATGTGGGGAATAATAAGAAAAAGGACAGCTGAAAACAGGCTACTGTAGGCCTAATGCTGTTCCACTGCGATTACGCAGAAACCACAATTAATTATTATTAATTCTCCATCTGGTAAAACAGTCGTCACCACCTACCATCATGCACACAGTAAATATTTTGTCCAAAAAAAATTTACGTACAAATAAAAACTACAAGTGAAGAAAACGACCACTTCGTATTCTGTAAGCTTTGAAACAATTCAATGGTACTTATAATAAACAAGCTAGTTAAAATTAAAGGCGATAAATGACTGCAGACTGCCTGGGAGATTATTTGAAGATGTGAACCACAGAAAATGCTACTACTTCATGCTCAAAGGGCTCGGGATGTTAAAAAGCAGGACAAAGTTTCTCTGCGATAATCAGAAGCAAAAAAATCAGGGGGTGATGGCAGCAGTTAGGGAAAAACTGTACCAGAGAAAACGTCTAGAGGAGTTTTGCAACCAACGAGGCGCTAAATACCAATTGATGAAGTTAACCAGAATTGCATCAAGACGAGCCAGAGAGTCAGAAATTGACATCATTCCTAACAAATCAGAATGCAGGCCAATTTCCATTTACTACGTTCCAAATGAAAACATTGCAGCGGACATCTCGACAAAATTATTACCGTCTCAAAGGGGAAATCTCTTGTGATGTTTTTATGGGTGCAGACCCTTCGAAATTACCTCAAGTGTGGGGGTGTTGGGAATCGAACACGAAAGTTAACATAAATTTAAATGTATTGAAAAGTTTATTTTAGCAAAATATTATCGGGCTCAGTATATTCAAGGCAACAGAATTTTTGAAACGATCGGAGTTAAGTTTAGATGACTAGATCTATCCCTTTTTCAAGCACTGTGCTTTAGATAATTAATTATAGCTGCAATTTTTCGGATGTTTAACTATCCTAAAATCTTAAACTGTCTCTATATTTAGGATGGCTCCGGAAACAAATTTAATTTCGGGAATCTTGAAAAAGCTAACCATATTTAGCCGGACGTAAGACTCCCACAATTAATTTTCTCATTGAGTTTCGTTACATATACGGGAAATTTTTGAGCCATTTCCATCTTACAAATTGAAATCATCATTTTGATCTTTTAATCGCATCTTTCTGGGCAAACTTCAAAGTCGTACAGCAAAAATTAATTTGTGATTCTCTCAATCTTGAAAAAACTATGTTTTTATAGCTTAGTTAAGAACGCTTTTATTTCACCTGCAAAATTCCTTAACCCAACAACCCTAATTATCCTCTGAAGTGATATTGGACGCGTCTATTGGCTTTTAAATGCCCCTGAATTAACGTTACTTTATGTCTCCAATCCTATGCTTTTTGGCGGAGTTTTACCATAACAACTGTTATGATACAACTCTGGTCTCATAGTCCTCTTCTCTCTCTTCTTTTCGTCCTCGGCGTCAGAAATGGTGAGGTTAGATACCGGTAAAGAAAAAGAAAAAAAATATTTTTTACTTTTTCCATCTGGAACCTCGGCTGGTGGTAAGGGAACAGCTCCAATTGATGTACGT
Source organism: Convolutriloba macropyga (assembly GCF_964194025.1). Classification (NCBI taxonomy): domain Eukaryota; kingdom Metazoa; phylum Xenacoelomorpha; order Acoela; family Convolutidae; genus Convolutriloba; species Convolutriloba macropyga. The sequence continues at coordinate 56,532,682 of NC_134475.1, read as the reverse complement.
TATGCACCCCCAGTTACAGAGCACGTGACATTACATTGTATATCACTATGTAAAAATATGGGGTCTTTCCCATTATAGCCCCCCCCCCCAGCTTAGTTGTCAGATAACCTATAGCCCCCCCCCCCCAAACATGGTAATTATACCATAATGGGGGGGGCTATAATTTCATGGGGGGCTATAATGGGAAAGACCCCATATTTTTACATAGTGATATACAATGTAATGTCACGTGCTCTGTAACGGTGAAAATATGGCACGTGCTTCTGGGGGTGCAAATAATATGCACCCACTAAGCTGGGGTGGGGGGGGGGGGGTACAAACGGAAAAGATCTGATACTACATACTACTTACAGGTACAGTACCCATCAGATTGGAGTCATGGCGAGGACACAATCGGCTGCTGTGATTGTTTTCGGTTACCATAGTTGTATTAGAAGGAGGTTGTTGTTGTTGCTGATGAAACTGTCTCGCTTTCTGATGTATATCTGTTGGCATTTGAGATGACTGAACAGGGTGACAGTGATAAGCAGATTTGTTCTTGCTTTAAATGAGAAAAAGCCCGCTCATATTTTCGCTAAGTTGAAAATTTTAAATTTGAGATCAATTCTATCTTTAATTCCATCCATCCCCTCCATACCTCCCTAAGCGCGATGCGTGAATGAATTGAATTCCGAACATTTTTCCATACAGCACACTATACATTGGTGTCTTTTTTGCTCAATGGAAATGGTCAACCCAACCCCCCCCCCCCCCCCAGAAAAAAAATAATTTTACACACGAGTTCTTTAAAATCTCCCGTGTTTTTCTCTCGGTATCACACGACACCATAAGGGAAGCCACAATTGCGGGGGGGGGGTATGATGGAAAAGGCTGGTGGTCAAGCAAGCCGATAGGTAAGCAAGCCAAAAATTGAAAATGAGGTCAAGTAAGCCGGAAAATTTTGGGATACATGTATTTTAAGTTGCCCCTGGCGGACCGGTGGGCGCTTCGCCGCGATAACCGGCCCGCGGTTTCCGGATTACATCCCACAGCAGATGAGAAGCATGGCCATGGAAAGCGGTCCGCTGAGGCCCGTACCCACTGTCTAAAAATTGACGTATTTTTGTTTCTTTGGTGCATTGGAATACGTTATGCACTATAATACTTCGCGCAGTATTGATTGTAACGGCTGACAATGTATTATTTCTGGTGGTGGTCAAGCAAGCCGATAGGCAAGCAAGCCGAATTTTGAAAATGAGGTCAAGTAAGCCGAAAAATTTTCGGATACCCGTATTTTAAGTTGCCCCTGGCGGACCGGTGGGCGCGCTTCGCGGCTTCGCCGCGGTAGCCGGTCCGCTATTTCCGGATTACATCCCACAGCGGTTGAGAGGCATGGCCATGGACAGCGGTCTGTTGAGGCCCGTACCCACTAGATGTCTAACATTGACGCATTTTTGTTTCTTTAGTGCATTGGAATACATTATGCACTATAATACTACGCGCAGTATTGATTGTAACGGCTGACAATGTATTATTTCTGATAGATTACATAACTATTGCATAACTTTCGGCTTGATTTTCTGTCGGCTTGCTTACCTATCGGCTTACTTTGCATTCGCCATTATTTCTGATAGATTACATAACTATTACATAACTTTCGGCTTGTTTTTCTGTCGGCTTACTTTTACTTCGGCTTCCTTGGCGTTCGCCATGGAAAAGACCCACACATTGAAATGCATCAACATATCGCAAATAAAATGTTTTCAGTTTGTACCCCGTGCTGTGAAACTGGGGTCGCTTAACGTTCTATACCACAATAGGGGGCTATAATTTCATGCCCGGGTCGAGGTTTGGTCGAAAAATAATGTAAGAAATTGCGGTGAATAGCGATGAAAAAAAAATAATTTCCGCCGCAAAGCGCCCGCATCTTTTTGCAATTAATGCGGTGAATTTTTGTAAGATTTGCGGCTTTTAGCGGTGAATTTTTTATTTTCACCTCTTAAGCGGTGAAAATAAATATTTCAACGCTACCAACTGGACGCGGTGAAAATTAAAATTTCACCGCTAAAACCGCGAATCTTACGTGATTCACCGCAAAAAAATTACAGAGATTGGGTCTTTCGCATTATAGCCCCCCCCCCCCCCCATGAAAACATACCCCCCATTATGGTATATTTACCATGATATGGGGGGGGGGGGGGCTATGTGTTATCTGACCACTAAGCTGGGGGGGGGGGGGGGGGGGGGGGAGGGGAGAGCTATAATGGGAAAGACCCCAGAGATTTTTAGCGGTGAATTTTCGTAAGATTAAGATTTGCTATTCTTAGCGTTGAATTACTTTACGCATTCATCACATTCATCGCATACTTTACGCATTCATCGCATTCAACGCTAAAAATCGCAATTCTTACATCTTTTCACCGCATTCATCCCAAATATTACATTTCTTAGCGATTTTTAGCGTTGACACCTCGACCCGGGTGGAAGGGGGGCTATAATGGGAAAGACTCAAAAGATCCTGATAAATATACCGTAATGGAGTTGACTATAATTAGGCAGGGATAAAATGGAAAGGGACATGGGTCTTTTTTCCCATATTGTATTCCTCCCACAAAATTACAACCCTTCCCATCCCTTCCCCCAGCCCTTTGGTATATTAACTGTTATTGGGTCTGTAATAGGAAGGACCCAAGAAGACCAGCACAATGAGCATAATTTTGAAAGGGCTGCTCTTTTCCAGTGGGAGATGTGTGGTTGCCTGTACCCGGTTGCACTCTTCTGTCCTGGCTGTAACACTGTGTTCTTTGCTTCTGGACCAAATCTAGGATACTGTCCCATTGGGAACCCAGATGAGTGTGGGTTCTTAGATTGAGGGGTTTCGGGTCCCATCTCGCAGTTGAACGCTATTCCAAATAATGGGTCTTTCCCACTAAGCCCCAGCTTATCTGACCACTAAGCCCCAGCTTAGTGGTCAGATAATGTATAGCCCCCAAATGATGGTAATTATACCATAATGGGGGATATAATTTCATGGGGGGGGGCTATAATGAGAAAGACCCCAAATAATTTTCCATCGAACCAAAAAACTAATAATAAATAAATAAAGTAGGCGAAAAACTAACTTTCGAAAGTCGATGACAAGCTGTAAATCTGTTAAATTTTCAGCCCAAAATCTGCCAAGTTTCGTGCCCTTATTCAGCGGCCCTAACTATATTTAATTTCATTATTTCTTAAAGCAGAAAAATTGGATCTAGTCTGTTTCGGCCCCCCAGCTTAGTGAGCATAAATTTTTTATGACCCCCAGGCGCACGTTCTATTTTCTTACATAGTAACGTGCTATATAACAACATACAACTTGTAACTGGGGGTCATAAAAACGCTGGAGGGAGCCGAAACAGAAAAGATCCGAAAAATTTTTAGAAATTCGATCAAACTATAGTCTTAAACTTAGTTAGAATTATTACAAAAAAGGTTTAAATTACCATATCAATAAGACAAGGGCAAAATGATTCAAGTCACGAAATTCATATAAACAAATCGTCAATAAATTGTGCTTAGAATCAATATTCGGTTCAAACTGATGAACAAAGATAAATATTATTAGAGTGAGATATTTCGATGTAAAATCTTCCCAGCATGAATTGAATAATTATGATCGGAAACGAATTCTTAGAAAAGTGCAATGCAGTGTAAAAAGTGTAACTATCTATGGTATCTCTAGCGACTGATTTTTAGTAAATTTGCAGAAGCAAATCATATTGGGTAACCCTTGCGACCCCCCACTATAAATCATTGCGCTGAGATTAGTTTTGTATCTTGACTTTCTCGCACTGATAATGGGTGTAGACAGCTGATTTTTGGGCCATTTTTCATCCGCGAAATCAAATCACAATCTTGCTCTAATAATCAGATCTCTCCGGTAAATCTTTAAATTCTACTGTAAAACATCATTTCGTTTTTCTCACAATTTTGAAAAGTTAGTTCTTCTACTTAGTTAAAAATGCGGGTCTTTCCTATTATAATTCCCCATGAAACTATAGCCCCATATTATGGTATAATTACCATGATTGAGGAGGCTTTAGGTTATCTGACCACTAAGCTGGGGGATGGCACAATGGGAGAAAACCAAAAACGCTTTTGATAATTCATAACCCAAAACCCAAAAGGCTATGGGCTCAGAAATTTCCGAGTCAAAGTTATAATTGCTAAAACAAAACTAATAGATTGACAGTCATAAACTTTCTGCTAAATACCTTTTCTTTTGCCAATTGTTTTGCTTGCTCAAACTGCAATGGATCAACGGACAGGGAAGCTGCTGATCTACACAGGAAGGGCACAAGACTTTCCAATCTGGAACACGACATTTGTGGCGATGATACAGACGAAGGGACTCTACAAATCACTACTTGAGACAAAGCAGCAACCCAATGAGCCTGCACCGTTAGCCAATGGTATAATCGATGGTGAAAAGAAGAACCAAAAGGTGCTGAGGATGTACATGAGAAGAAAGTTGCAGACATTACAGAGAAACGGAACAATGTGTGGTGCAGCTGGCACTGACTCTAGATGCAACAACCCTCATGCTGATGACACCTGACTGTGTGAGAGATGAAGGTATCGGAGATGAAGCAATGGCTTGGCAGCTGTTTACAAGAGACAAGAGAGATTTAAGAGCGTGGAGACGCCGACAGTGGTGACTTTGGTGGCAAAATTTCCTCAACTGCCGCTTGAGGATTGGACAGTTTCTTCATAATTGGGACAGAAGTTAATCACAAGGCTACAAGAACTGGGAAAGCAGTTTCAGAGACCCTCTTCAACGCCTTGGCCTTCAATGCTCTGCCAATGAGGTATAAAAAAATTGTTATACAGGAAAGCTTCAACTCGGCAAAAAAGCTCACAGAGTTGAGGAAAAGGCTGTAGAACTTCCATGATAACACAGCACAAAAATGCATGGGACCAAGTGTTTCAGTGGAACTGGTAGTGACGCGTGACTTCAAGAAGGGACCCGAGAGAGGAAACTGTTTGTATGTGGGATCCCTGGGATTTTTTGCCACGGACTGCAGGAAAAAGGAGACAGCACAAGGCAGCAAGTTTGGGGTAGAGGGTAACCTAGTCAGGACATGCAGGAGACAAAAAAGAAAAAGATAGAGGCAACGATGAATCTGTAGCAATGGTACCAACACTGGTTACACCAGAAACGGAATACTGGGCAACTCTTACAAAGCCGAAGACAGCAGGCGTGCTAGAAGAGAGTGGTTGTACAGATCGGATAGTGATGAACATCGACGCGTTTCTGTGCTCTTAGTCATTTCAAGCAGTGGTCAGCAGAGGCAGCCATTGTGGTGAGAAGAGGCTTTGCGGCTATCAGCAAACCTCAAACAAAGGGGAATTCCGATGCCAAGTCAGGAAAGTTTTGTTAGTGCCTGCATATTTTTCAAACCTCTTGTTAGACTCAATATCCACGGAGTGGAGACATAGCTTCACTTTCGAGAAAGGAAGTAGCTGCACAAAATTCCAGAAGGAAACTTGCGTAAAGTTGTCACAAACAAATAATTCGTTTTGTTTACCCTGCAAAGTTCTAGAATTCAAGAAGAGTCCTAACAGCGTGAAACTTTAAACTGCAAGGAAGTGGCGCACACGGGGTTAGGAATGCACCACAGACAGGAGGAACTCGATGACGTGATGACGTGTGCAATTTGTGCGCATTGGCCAAGATCACAAAGAATCCAGTACCAAGAGTGGAAGAGCCCCATGCAGAAGAGAAGCTGGAGAGGGTATTCTCAGATGTGATGGGACTTTTCAGAGTAGAGTCACTCTCAGGGTTCCAGTTCTGCATTTTGTTTGCCAACCAGTACACGCAGTTGTTGTTGGTGGACTTTTTTAAGGCAAACAGGGAACCCCTGTACAGCTTGAAGAAATTTGTTCTCAGTGTGGGAGTGAGAGGCCCAAAAAGCTTGGTTGTTAGACCATAGATCAGAAACATGGTTGTGGGACCAGAAGAAAAATGCCCCGCAGATCTGATGCGAAGTATAAAACCTAAGCTTTCAATAGGTAAATTACCTTTTTCGGTTGTACACTAGTCATGAAGAACAGGACAGCGACTTCAGCAAACTAGAACCAAGGCACGAAGGAAAACTTTTTTGTGAGTTACAATGGGTTACACTCAAGGAGACAACGGACAACGGATAATGGTGTATGTACCCAACACACGCAAGGTGTTGGCAGTTCAAGATGTGATCATCAAAGTGTCCGAGGTGGGCTCATTCCTTGACAACACAGAGACGCCCGACCTACTAGAAGTGGGGTCACAGCAACTGGGGATCTGGGCCAAGTTGATGATCATCAAAACAATGGCAACAAAGAGACACAGGGCACATCTGCAATAAACAGGAGTGGTATAATCTGGAGCTAAGAGAGCTCGAACATTCAACAAACGACATTGAGGCGAGATGCTTCGGATGTCGAAGAAGCAGTACTAAATGAAAAATCCACTGCAACAAGAGGATGTCTCAGAGAGTCAGAGTCACTGAAAGACAGCGACACAGAAAGTTTCTCACAGTCAGAGACAATTGCCTCTACTGAAGAGTCACTTGAGCGAGCAGAGAGGACAGAGCCCAGAAGAGGGGCACAAGCAAGGAATGTTCCACAATTTTTTTTTGGAGAAGTCAGAAATTATCTTGCCGTTATTAGGGGTGACTATGTGAGACTCAAAACAGTCTAAGAGGCCAAGCAAGCAAAGTGATGATTGGAACCTTTGGGCACTGGGCACTGGGCACTGAGGGAACAGGTCAAGGCACTCCAAGACAACGGGACTTGGAAACTAGTGAGACCACCCACAGACATGGATGTCATACCGGTCAAATGGGTCTACAAAGTGAAATTCGTACATTGTGGTCAAGTCGATCCATAAAAAGCACGGTATGTGGAGAAGAACTTGAAACAAACGGAGGGACTGGATTACTTTGAGACTCTAGTGCCTACTTGTAAGCCAGAGACTTTCAGGATTCTACTTCAACTGTCAGCGAAGAATTACCAAGTTATGCAACAAATTGATGTCAAGAAGGTGTTCTTGCACTGACTAGTAAAAGTAGAAGGCTGTTTGCAACAACCAAAGGAGTTTGTGAAACGAGAATCAGATGGAGAGAATTGATTATGGCGGCTAAACAAACTAATTTATGGTTTTAGCCAGGCTGTTTACATTTGGTAAAATGAATTGCCGATTTTCCTACTGAGACAGGGGTTGACCAGAAGGAAGAACGATCATTGCTTCTTCGCAACAGCGGAAACAGATGGTCACAGTTTCATCTTGGTCTGGGTTGACGACATCATAGTAGCATCAAAAAAAGCATAAATTGATCTCCGATGTCAAGAGGGCACTCGAGGTAACATTTAACATGGAACAAAGAGAGAGACTACACTGGTTTCTGGACATAAGACTCATACGAGAAGAGAGCAAAGTCACAGTCGACCAAGAACGCCACATGCATCAGCGGATGCATCAGCGTTTTCAAATCGATCAATGCAAATCCTAAAGAACTCCAGTTGACTTGAATTTGAAATTTCAGAAAGCACAGATCTGAGATGAAGAAGCGGATCAAAGAATCTATAGAAGCTAGTTTGGATCACGTCTGTATCTGGCCAAGCAGACAAGGCTAGACATCATGTTCACAGGCAATATTCTGTCCAGAGACATGAAAGCTCCTCTTAATCAACATTCGCCATGCGGAAGACGACTCCTGCTAAATCTTCAAGGTTCAAAGGTTTTAGAGTCTGATTGGGGGTGTTAGAATTTCGATCAAACTATAGATTTAAACTTAGTTAAGTTTATTAGGAAGAACGTTTAAGTTATTTAAGTTACAAGAATAACGAGACAAGGACAAATTGATTCAAGTCACAAAACTTATATAAATGAATCGTCAATAAATAGTGCTTAGAACCAACATCCGGATCAAACTGATGAATAAAGATAACTATTTTTAGAGTGAGATTATCAGATAAAAAATCTGTCCAGCATGAATTGAATAATTATGTTACCACCGGAAATATTAACGAATTTTTTGGAAATGTGTAATTGCATACTCTCTATGGTATCGCTTAAGACGGATTTCTAGGAAATTTGCAAAAGCAAACGAAATTTGTAACCCTTGCTCGCACTGATAATGGATATATATATATATATATATATATATATATATATATATGTATATATATATATATATAATTATATATATCGCTGATTTTTTAGCCTTTTTCATCCCCAAAATCAAATCGCCATCTTGGTCTAATAATCAGATCTTTCCATTAAATCTTTAACTCTGCTGATATCTCTCTTAAAATATCATTTTGTTATTCTCTCATTTTTGAAAAATATTTTGGGTGTTTCCCATTATAGCCCCCCCCCCATGAAATTATAGCCCCCCCCCCATGAAATTATAGCCCCCCCCCCCATTATGGTATAATTACCATGATTGGGGGGCTATAGGTTATCTGACCACTAAGCTGGGGGGGGCTATAATGGGAAAGACCCAATATTTCGTCTACTTAGTTTAAAACGCTTTTTATTCCGCTTGCGAAAATCTCTAATTCAACAGAAATTGTTGCGAATAAGCAGTTGGAATCTTTTCTCCGTTTGAGTTGAATAGCGATATAGTTTATGAGGATCTTTTCCTTTTGTGCCCCCAGCCCAATTACAGAGCACATGCCATTACATAATAATTCACTATGTAAAAACATGGCAAGTGCGTCTATGGGAAAAAATGACAATGGTGACCGAAACAGAGTAAATCCGTAAACTGGAGAGCACAGAAGGAAAAGATCCGTTATTTCAATAGAATTTGCTTTTATAACACCCGCAGAACAAATTAAGGGGTATCAAAATTTTCGGAGCCCCCAAACACCCCCCCCCCCCCCCAGTACGTTATGCAACCCCTGTTATAGAGCACGTGCCATTACATAGTATATTATTACGTAAAAATATGACAAGTGAAAATAATACGCACCCCAATGTCAATTTGCGCGTTGGTTAAATATCGCACGTGCGTCGGGGGCTGAGGGGGTCGAAACAGAATAGGTACCCTTTGGTTCTCTAAGTTCGAACATAAATCGTAGTTCCCTCGGAACTTGTACACATCACTCGGGTGCAAACGCACTCATGTTTGGGCACTTAGTTCATGGGGGTGCTAAGGTTAATGGGATCTATTCTGTTTTGGCCCCCCAGCTTAGTGAGCATAAATTTTTTATGACCCCCAGGCGCACGTTCTGTTTTCTTACATAGTAACGTGCTATATAACAACCTATAATTTGTTACTGGGGGTCATAAAAAACACTGGGGGGTGGGGGTGGGGAGAGGGCGAAACAGAATAGATCCGGTTAATGTTCTATCACATACTTACACCCACAAAGTTCTCTACGAAATAAATAGTCAAAGGAAGTATTATAATGGGAGCGAGTATTGAATTGAAAGTTAGGTTTGAAAAAATTTTGCAAAAAGAACTGAAACAAATGATAGATTTTTATGGTCACGTGCCTTAATCAACCAGTTGTCAATTTACAAATGGGTTTTCCAATGATCATGATAAAAAAGATCTTTTACGTTTGCCATTTGTGTCCCCCCCCCCGCTCCGTTCGCTATGCACCCCGCAGAGCATGAGCCACTAATTAGTAATCATTATGTAAAATTATGGCACGTGCGTCTGTCTGGGCGGTTTCAAATAATGGTCTTTCCCATTATAGCCCCCCCCCCCCATCATGGTAATTATACCATAATGGGGGATATAATTTCATGAGGGGCTGTAATGGGAAAGACCCTCAAATAATATGAACCCAATAATCTGGTGGCGCAAAAGGAAAAGATCCGAAAGAAAACAGGTCTATTCTGTTTCACCATTTATTAAAAAGTTGAGAGAACAAAAAAAAATTGAGATCTTCTCTGTTTGTGGGTTCCACGTTTAGTGGGTGCGTATTATTTGCACCCTCCAGACGCACGCGTCATTATTTTACATAATGATTTACCGTGTAATGACACATGCTCTGTAACGGGTGGGGTGGGTCGGGGTGCATAACGTACCGGGGGTACAAACGGAAGTGATGTGAAAATTGTGATTGTCCCGCGCCGCAAGTCCGCCCTACATTTCTCCCATTTTGATACAAGAGTGAAGAGATTATTTCTTTAGGTGAAGGGTAAGGGGTCAAAGGCTGTAAGATTGGGGGGGGGGGGGGGGGTACTTGTCTGGCGAATCTCATTCATATGGCCTGGTGGGTATATTCTGCCCCCCCCCCCCCCCGCAGCACACCACTCAGCCTATAGTGAGTTTATAGCGAACAAACTACCCTTTCACTGAGGGCCCATAACAGAATTGATCCAGTCAAGCATCGGTAGTTGAGAACTGCGACAACTGGATAGGGTGACAGATTTTGTTAGTTCAAGACTGGCAGTCATCGGATAAGGTCGGGAAAAAGTTCTGCAAGCCCTGGGTTTTTCCCATTAAAGTTCCCCAAACCTTAGTGGTCATATAACTCATAGCCCTCCAAATGTTGCAAAAATACCGTAATGGGGGCTAAAAATTCGGGTGAGGGGCTACAATGGCAATGACCCAAACATTTGACCCGAGTGCGTGCATAACATCGGTGTCAGGACAATTTACCCAATTCCATTTTACCCAATGCCAACTTACACAATTTACCCTATAGCTAAATTTACCAGAACAACAACAACTTTTTAGCAGACTATATAGTTAAATGGCCTGTGGGACTTGATATGAAACTATCACAACCGAACATGGGATTATATTGTCCACCTAAATATTTAAAATCATTCTTGTAAAAGCGAGTGCTAATCTGTAATCAGCTAATTGAACAAAAACTTCAAAGAGCATTGGGTAAGTTGGTATTGGGTAGAATGGCATTGGTAAAATGGCAGGTTGGGTACAATGGCGTTGGGTAAAATGGAATTGGGTAAAGTGTCATGTAACCCATAACATCAGCGTATCTATTCTGCAAACTGGTCTAGTTAATATTCAAATAATTAAGCTACTGTACAGAGGCTACTGTCTCTACCCATACACCTGTAAATTCTGCACAATTAGACTTTTTATATATTTTTTTTAAATTTCCACTGTGAAAAAAGACGAATAGTGAAACATCCACGATTAAACATCGAATGTTTAATTGTGTACTAAAACAAAAAAGTTTGGTTTGTTCGGCTCTTTCCCATTATAGCCCCCCCATGAAATTATAGCCCCCCATTATGGTATAATTACCATGATTGGGGGGCTATAGGTTATCTGACCACTAAGCGGGGGGGGGGGGGGGGGCTATAATGAGAAAGACCCAACATTTCGTCTACTTAGTTTAAAACGCTTTTTATTCCGCTTGCGAAAATCCCTAACTCAACAGAAATTGTTGTGTTTCCTTTTGTGCCCCCAGCCCAATTACAGAGCACATGCCATTACATAATAATTCACTATGTAAAAACATGGCAAGTGCATCTGTGGGCAAAAATGACAATGGTGACCGAAACAGAGTAAATCCGTAAACTGGAGAGCACAGAAGGAAAAGATCCGTTATTTCAATAGAATTTGCTTTTATAACACCCGCAGAACAAATTAAGGGGTATCAAAATTTTCGGAGCCCCCAAACACCCCCCCAGTACGTTATGCAACCCCTGTTATAGAGCACGTGCCATTACATGGTATATTATTAGGTAAAAATATGACAAGTGAAAATAATACGCACCTCAATGTCAATTTGTGCGTTGGTTAAATATCGCACGTGCGTCGGGGGGCTGAGGGGGTCGAAACAGATTAGGTACCCTTTGGTTCTCTAAGTTCGAACATAAATCGTAGTTCCCTCGGAACTTGTACACAGCACTCGGGTGCAAACGCACTCATGTTTGGGCACTTAGTTCATGGGGGTGCTAATGTTAATGGGATCTATTCTGTTTTGGCCCCCCAGTCTTTTTTATGACCCCCCAGTTACAAATTTTATGTTGTTATACAGCACGTTACTTTGTAAGAAATAGCACGTGCGCCTGGGGGTCATAAAAAATTTATGCTCATTAAGCTGAGGGGCCCTAGACAAACTGGGACGGTTATCTGCTAAGATCTTGCAAGATCCTTGCGAAAAACGGTTATCTGCTAAGATCTTGTAAGAGTCTTGCAAATAACGGTTATCTGCTAAGACGCAAGATTGCAACGGTTATCTGGTAAGACACTTGCAAGATCCTTACCAGATACGCGTTTCATCTTTTTTTGGTTAACGCACCCAAAAAAGCCTGTATTTTCCACCCTATCGAAAAACACAACAGAAAGAGAGGTTTCACCGCAAAAAAATTTTAAAACACGAAATGAGCTACATAAAAAGTATTGCTGTTTGTCAGCAAGGCCAACATTCAAAATATTTCTGCCTCTCAATTTAAAAAATCCGCGGTTATTTGTGGTCACCTTAAAGACATTCTTTCCCAAAATACTTATCAAACAAGCAGATGCGATTTCATGACATCCTCACAAAAAAGCTGCAGATTTTTGCTTTTTTGGGGTAATGTGGATCAATTTGATCTGATGCAATCAAATACGTTAGTTTAAAGTAGGAATTTGTACTCGTCGCAAACTAAGTTTCTGTAAAAAAGTTTTTCATACCATTTTGTGCGAAGTCAAGGTACCTAACGAAACACACATACTGAAGAATTGGGTCTATCAAAAGAAATTTTATGTAGAAAATTTTTGATCTGTTCAATGCTACTGACAATCATGTTTTTCCAGCTGATTGAACACCCTAATCATCAAGCAATTTACTTAGTGGTGGTTTCTTGTCATGAATCAGGTATCAGTTCGCTCTTTTTGTTTTTATCATTTGTTGTCCTCTAAAATTAGCACAAAAACTGCACCTTTGCATAAAAAAGTCGAATGAGTAACAAAAAGCATCACAAATGTGTTAACAATCCCGTAAAACTGTTTTGATTACAAATTAAAACAGTGAACAGTGTTTGCTGTGCGCCAGAAACACAAATGGGGAACTTCCAGATAAAAGATATAGACTGACTTTTTTTGTGGTAGTACAAATAGGTTTCCAGTTTTATTTCAATAAATCAAACAAACGATTTTTGTTTCGCCAACTAGGTAGCCTATGAACACGTCTAACAACGTTTGTGGTCACCTTGAAGACAATTTTTCTTAATATAATTACCAAACAAACAGATGTGACTTCATGACATCCTCACAAAAAAGCTGCAGATTTTTGCTTTTTTGGGGTAAAGTGGATCAATTTGATCTGATGCAATCAAATACGTTAGTTGAAGAAGGAATTTGTACTCATCGCAAACTAGGTTTCTGTAAAAAAGTTTTTCATACTATTTTGTGCGATGTCGAGGTACCTAACGAAACACACATACTGAAGAATTGGGTCTATCAAAAGAAATTTTATGTAGAAATATTTTAATCTGTTCAATGCTATTGACAATCATGTTTTTCCAGCTGATTGAACTTGCTAATCATCAAACTCTTTACTTAGTGGTGTATTGTTGTCATGAATCAGGTATCAGGTCGCTCTTTTTGTTTTTATCATTTGTTGCCCTCTAAAATTAGCACAAAAACTGCACCTTGGCACAAAAAGTCGAATGAGTAACAAAAGGCATCACAATTTGTTAACAATCCCGTAAAACTGTTTTAATTACAATTTAAAACAGTGAACAGTGTTTGCTGTGCGCCAGAAACACAAATGGGGAACTTCCAAATAAAAGATATAGACTGACTTTTTTTGTGGTAGTACAAATAGGATTTCCAGTTGTATTTCAATCAATCAAACAAAAGATTTTTGTTTCGCTAACTAGGTAGCCTACGAACACGTCAAACAACATTTGTGGTCACCTTGAAGACAATTTTTTGTTCCTAATATACTTACCAAACAAACAGATGTGACTTCATGACATCCTCACAAAAAAGCTGCAGATTTTTGCTTTTTTGGGGTAATGTGGATCAATTTGATCTGATGCAATCAAATACGTTAGTTGAAAAAGGAATTTGTACTCATCGCAAACTAGGTTTCTGTAAAAAAGTTTTTCATACCATTTTGTGCGATGTCAAGGTACCTAACGAAACACACATACTGAAGAATTGGGTCTATCAAAAGAAATTTTATGTAGAAAAATTTGATCTTTTCAATGCTACTGACAATCATGTTTTTCCAGCTGATTGAACTTTCTAACCATCAATCACTTTACTTAGTGTTGGTTTGTTGTCATGAATCAGGTATCAGGTCACTCTTTTTGTTTTTATCATTTGTTGCCCTCTAAAATTAGCACAAAAACTGCACCTTTGCACAAAAAAGTCGAATGAGTAATAAAAAGCATCACAAATGTGTTAACAATCCTGTAAAACTGTTTCAATTACAATTTAAAACAGTGAACAGTTTTTGCTGTGCGCCAGAAACACAAATGGGGTACTTCCACATAAAAGATATAGACTGACTTTTTTTGTGGTAGTAGAAATAGGATTTCCAGTTGTATTTCAATCAATCAAACAAAAGATTTTTCTTTCGCCAACTAGGTAGCCTATGAACACGTCAAACAACATTTGTGGTCACCTTGAAAACAATTTTTCTTAATATACGTACCAAACAAACAGATGTGAATTCATGACATCCTCACAAAAAAGCTGCAGATTTTTGCTTTTTTGGGGTAATGTGGATCAATTTGATCTGATGCAATCAAATACGTTAGTTAAAGTAGGAATTTGTACTCATCGCAAACTAAGTTTCTGTAAAAAAGTTTTTCATACCATTTTGTGCGAAGTCAAGGTACCTAACGAAACACACATACTGAAGAATTGGGTCTCCCAAAAGAAATTTTATGTAGAAAACTTTTGATCTGTTCAATGCTACTGACAATCATGTTTTTCCAGCTGATTGAACTCCCTAATCATCAAGCAATTTACTTAGTGGTGGTTTCTTGTCATGAATCAGGTATCAGTTCGCTCTTTTTGTTTTTATCATTTGTTGTCCTCTAAAATTAGCACAAAAACTGCACCTTTGCATAAAAAAGTCGAATGAGTAACAAAAAGCATCACAAATGTGTTAACAATCCCGTAAAACTGTTTTAATTACAAATTAAAACAGTGAACAGTGTTTGCTGTGCGCCAGAAACACAAATGGGGTACTTCCACATAAAAGATATCGACTGACTTTTTTGTGGTAGTAGAAATAGTATTTCCAGTTGTATTTCAATCAATCAAACAAATGATT
Source organism: Convolutriloba macropyga (assembly GCF_964194025.1). Lineage (NCBI taxonomy): Eukaryota > Metazoa > Xenacoelomorpha > Acoela > Convolutidae > Convolutriloba > Convolutriloba macropyga. The sequence goes on along the minus strand of NC_134475.1, from coordinate 56,517,469 downwards.
TTTCTTTCGCCGACTAGGTAGCCTATGAACACGTCAAACAACATTTGTGGTCACCTTGAAAACAATTTTTCTTAATATACTTACCAAACAAACAGATGTGACTTCATGACATCCTCACAAAAAAGCTGCAGATTTTTGCTTTTTTGGGGTAATGTGGATCAATTTGATCTGATGCAATCAAATACGTTAGTTAAAGTAGGAATTTGTACTCATCGCAAACTAAGTTTCTGTAAAAAAGTTTTTCGTACCATTTTGTGCGATGTTAAGGTACCTAACGAAACACACATACTGAAGAATTGGGTGTATCAAAAGAAATTTTATGTAGTAAACTTTTGATCTGCTCAATGCTACTGACAATCATGTTTTTCCAGTTGATTGAACTTTCTAATCATCAAGCAATTTACTTAGTGGTGGTTTGTGGTCATGAAACAGGTATCAGTTCGCTCTTTTTGTTTTTATCATTTGTTGCCCTCTAAAATTAGCACAAAAATTGCACCTTTGCACAAAAAAGTCGAATGAGTAACAAAAAGCATCACAAATGTGTTAACAATCCTGTAAAACTGTTTCAATTACAATTTAAAACAGTGAACAGTTTTTGCTGTGCGCCAGAAACACAAATGGGGTACTTCCACATAAAAGATATAGACTGACTTTTTTTGTGGTAGTAGAAATAGGATTTCCAGTTGTATTTCAATCAATCAAACAAAAGATTTTTCTTTCGCCAACTAGGTAGCCTATGAACACGTCAAACAACATTTGTGGTCACCTTGAAAACAATTTTTCTTAATATACGTACCAAACAAACAGATGTGAATTCATGACATCCGCACAAAAAAGCTGCAGATTTTAGTTTTTTTGGGGTAATGTGGATCAATTTGATCTGATGCAATCAAATACGTTAGTTGAAGAAGGAATTTGTACTCATCGCAAAATAAGTTTCTGTAAAAAAAAGTTTTTCATACCATTTTGTGCGATGTCAAGGTACCTAACGAAACACACATACTGAAGAATTGGGTCTATCAAAAGAAATTTTATGTAGAAAACTTTTGATCTTTTCAATGCTACTGACAATCATGTTTTTCCAGCTGATTGAACTTTCTAACCATCAAACTCTTTACTTAGTGGTGGTTTGTTGTCAAGAATCAGGTATCAGGTCACTCTTTTTGTTTTTATCATTTGTTGCCCTCTAAAATTAGCACAAAAACTGCACCTTTGCACAAAAAAGTCGAATGAGTAACAAAAAGCATCACAATTGCGTTAAAAATCCCGTAAAACTGTTTTAATTACAATTTAAAACAGTGAGCAGTGTTTTCTGTGCGATAGAAACGCAAATCGGGAACTTCCAAATAAAAGATATAGACTGACTTTTTTGTGGTAGTACAAATAGGATTTCCAGTTGTATTTCAATCAATCAAACAAAAGATTTTTGTTTCGCTAACTAGGTAGCCTATGAACACGTCAAACAACGTTTGTGGTCACCTTAAAGACAATTTTTCTTAATATAGTTACCAAACAAACAGATGTGACTTCATGACATCCTCACAAAAAAGCTGCAGATTTTTGCTTTTTTGGGGTAATGTGGATCAATTTCATCTGATGCAATCAAATACGTTAGTTGAAGAAGGAATTTGTACTCATCGCAAAATAGGTTTCTGTAAAAAAGTTTTTCATATCATTTTGTGCGATGTCAAGGTACCTAACGAAACACACATACTTAAGAATTGGGTCTATCAAAATAAATTTTATGTAGAAATCTTTTAATCTGTTCAATGCTACTGACAATCAAGTTTTTCCAGCTGATTGAACTTTCTAATCATCAAGCAATTTACTTAGTGGTGGTTTGTGGTCATGAAACAGGTATCAGTTCGCTCTTTTTGTTTTTATCATTTGTTGCCCTCTAAAATTAGCACAAAAACTGCACCTTTGCACAAAAAAGTCGAATGAGTAACAAAAAGCATCACAAATGTGATAAAAATCCCGTAAAACTGTTTTAATTAAAATCTAAAACATTGAGCAGTGTTTTCTGTGCGCCAGAAACGCAAATCGGGAACTTCCAAATAAAAGATATAGACTGTTTTTTTTGTGGTAGTACAAATAGGATTTCCAGTTGTATTTCAATCAATCAAACAAAAGATTTTTCTTTCGCCAACTAGGTAGCCTAAGAACACGTCAAACAACATTTGTGGTCACCTTGAAAACAATTTTTCTTAATATACTTACCAAACAAACAGATGTGAATTCATGACATCCGCACAAAAAAGCTGCAGATTTTAGCTTTTTTGGGGTAATGTGGATCAATTTGATCTGATGCAATCAAATAAGTTAGTTAAAGTAGGAATTTGTACTCATCACAAACTAGGTTTCTGTAAAAAAGTTTTTCGTACCATTTTGTGCGATGTTAAGGTACCTAACGAAACACACATACTGAAGAATTGGGTGTATTAAAAGAAATTTTATGTAGTAAACTTTTGATCTGCTCAATGCTACTGACAATCATGTTTTCCAGCTGATTGAACTTTCTAATCATCAAGCAATTGACTTAGTGGTGGTTTGTTGTCGTGAATCAGGTATCAGTTCGCTCTTTTTGTTTTTATTAATTGTTGCCCTCTAAAATTAGCACAAAAACTGCACTTTTGCACAAAAAATTCGAATGAGTAACGAAACGCATCGCAATTGTGTTATTAAACCCGTAAAATTGTTTTAATTACAATTTAAAACAGTGAACAGTGTTTGCTGTGCTCGAGAAAACCATATGGAGTAATTCCAAACAAAAGATAAAGACTGACTTTTTTGTGGTAGTACAAATAGGATTTCCAGTTGTATTTCAATCAATCAAACAAAAGATTTTTGTTTCGCTAACTAGGTAGCCTATGAACACGTCAAACAACATTTGTGGTCACCCTGAAGACAATTTTTTGTTCCTAATATACTTACCAAACAAACAGATGTGATTTCATGACATCCTCACAAAAAAGCTGCCGATTTTGCTTTTTTGGGGTAATGTGGATCAATTTGATCTGATGCTATCAAAAACGTTAGTTGAAGTAGGAATTTGTACTCATCGCAAACTAGGTTACTGTAAAAAAGTTTTGCATGCCATTTTGTGCGATGTCAAGGTATCTAACGAAACACACATACTGAAGAATTGGGTCTATCAAAAGAAATTTTATGTAGAAAGCTTTTTGATCTGTTCAATGCTACTGACAATAATGTTTTTCCAGCTGATTGAACTTTCTAATTATCAAGCAATTTACTTATTGGTGGTTTGTTGTCATGAATCAGGTATCAGGTTGCTATTTTTATTTGTATCCTCTGTTGCCCTCTAAAAATTAGCACAAAAACTTTGCACAAAAAAGTCAAAAGAGTAGCAAAAAGCATCACAGATGTGTTAACAAGCCCTTAGAACTGTTTTACTTACAAATTGAAACAAGGAACAGTGTCTGCCGTTCACCAGAAACACAAAATTGATACTTCGAAATAAAAGATATAGACTGACTTTTTGTTGTGTTAGTACAAATAGGATTTCCAGTTGTATTTAAACCAATCATACAAAGAATTTTTCTTTTGATACCTAGACAGCCTGTTATCACAAAAGACAACACTTGTGTTCACCGTAAAGACAATTTGTCCCAATATACATACCAAACAAGCAGTTGTGCCTTCATGACAACCCGCACAGTATGGCTACAGATTTTTGCTTTTTGGGGTAATGTGGATCAATTCCGAGTGGTGCCATGAAATGAGCTAGTTGAAGTATGAATTTGCACTCATTGCAAACTAGTGTTCTGAGAAAAGGTTTTCCATGTCACCTTAAGTGACGTCAAGGTACAAAACGATACACACATACTGCGGAAAGGTGTCTACCAAATGAAATATAATGTAGACACTTTTTTATTTGTTCAATACTACTGCTAATCATTTTTTCCTACTAATTGAACTTTCTAACAATCAGACAATTAACCCGTTGATAATATGTTGTCAGGAATTTGGTATTGTGTCACTCTTTTTATTTGTATCATTTTTTAACCTCTAAAAATAAGAACAGAAACTGCACGTTTGCACAAAAAAGTCATTTGAATAGCAAAAGGCATCACTTTTTGTGTTACCAATCCTTTATAACGGTTTTAATTATAGTTAGGAGTAGTGAACAGTGTTTGCCGAGCATCAGAGACATAAGTGGCTCACTTCAAAATAGAAGATATAGACTGACTTTTTTATTGGGTTGTACAAATAGGATTTCAAGTTGCATTTAAGCAAATCACACAAAGAATTTTTCATTTTGCTACCTGGATACCCCACTAACACACAAAACAACATTCTTGGTCCCAATCAAGGGGGTACAAAAGAGACAAAAGAGTAAGACTAAAATTTAAAAAATTTGGACTGATTTTTCATTGTAGTGGTAAAAACGATATTTCCCGTTTTTTTTTTTCAAAAAATCATGCAAACAAATTTTTTTGTTGCCTAGAGTTGCTATAAAGTCCAAATACATTAAGCATGGTTACGAATAGTTTTCATTAAAATACTTACCAAAAAAATTGATGCTAAATAATGACCTCTGTTATCATTTATTTCTTTTTTATTTTTTTTCTCGAAATTGATCATTATGGAAGTTATCGAAAATTTGTGTTACACATCATGTGTTTGATGGATTCTCCAAAACTCAGATTACCAATTTGAACGGGCCTAGTTGAGTTTGTCAGTCACTGAACAACTTTTGCGCTCAGTGTTTAGTTGTTTTCTGAACAAAATATCATTTGTTGCAATAAAAAAAGAAATTCAGGAGCATGATGTTTTTTCTGAATTTGAACCAAAGATGAATAGTTTTTATCAAAAGGTAGGTTTTTAATACATTTTAAAAAATATATTCTAACTCTCAATTTGATTTTCCGATCACACACAGGTCCATAAGGTAATTTGAAAGGACATTTTGCATAGTTTTTCAAGAAAAATTACTCAACTAATAGAGCAAAGTTTGGCTACAGTTTACTGTTTCATTCATATCTTCTGAAGTACTCAACCAAATATCATAAATGAGACTGTATTTTGTTTGTATTGAGACCATCTAGCTGGTTATTGATAGCGAAGTTTGCGAATTGGCATCAGCAGGAATTGATCAAGGTGTAAAATTGAGAAAGATTAAATTTTCGTTGGATTTTCTGAGCTGATATAGTTTTTCTTGTATTAAGCGTCGTGGTTACCTGCAAATTATGTTTTTCAAGCGTTGCTTGGGTCACTTAAGCTATTTAGAACATTGGTTTTCAGCGATTCAACAAATTTTCTTTTTTTGTGAAATCATGAAATTTTGTTGATAGTGTTTTTTTTTGTCAAAACACAAAACACCCTGGCCCTTACGGCAAAGTGGGAAATATTTTCTCACTTCGCGGTAGAGGTCTTGGGTGTCCAGTAACTAGCCAGTGGCTGTCGATTTCGTCCAGAATTACGTCCGAGACGCACATTTCAGTCGTTTTGTAAGAATTTACGAGAATTTGGGCCGTAATAATAGCCCAAAAATTGGGGTACACTTCATGTGTTTGACGATTTCTCGAAAACTACTGAACCAAATTGGACGGGCATTGTCTTATTTTGTTGGCACTGAACTCTTCTTGCTTGCAGTGTCTAGTTGGTTTCTCAAATCGTCCTAATCAAAAAGTTATTAATGATTAAATTTGAAAAAAGTCGAATTTTCGGGCTATATTGGGTGACCCAAATTTCGGTACAACAAAACACGCGATTTACCCAACAAGTGTTATTGATTTAGAATCCCCAGTTAGTGGGGAGTCTCCCCATATATATATTGTATGTAGTTTTACGTAGTCCAGGTGGTCAATTTTAGCGAAACCTGCGCCGTACTTGTCATATTTAGTCATTTGGTACGGTACCTTTATGTTGGAATATCTCCTCGTAGAGTGAACCGATTTTTGATCTGTTTAATGCTTTGAACTCAGCGTGAGCCGTACTTGAATCCCTGTAAATGGCGTTTTGTTTCTTTCAGCAGTTTTTGAGAAATTGGGCAGGACACATACCTCCATTTTGCCCTATTCGTGTCCGGGTACATTTCAGGTATGTACATGTTAGACCAACAAAAAAGACGAATTTAGCCCCGCTAATTAGTTCTTTAGACTCCCCTGATAGTGAGGATTCTCCTCATATATGTTTTATAGTGCGTTTTCCGTAATTCAGAAGGTCAATTTTAGCTCTGAAAGTGGCGTATCTCTCTTCTGGGGTCAGTTGGTACGGTACCTTATTTTTGCTATAACTCCTCGAAGAATGCACCGATTGGGCTCATTTTTTGATATGATGCGTATCGCAAGCAGTGCTACAAACTGTTTTAAGGGGGTTAATTTTTGTTCAGCCGTTTTAGAGAAATTGGCCAGTAAACTTGCCCTCGTTTTAGCCCCAGAAGAGGTTGACACCAGCGGGTGACACCGTTGACACCTTGAAGCTTTGAACTGTGTTTTAAAAAATAAGTGTTTTGAATAGCCGGTCTAACGTAGATTCCGAATATGTATACTTTATATTGCGTTTTCAGAGATTTAGATGGTCAACTTTAGCTCTGAAGTCAGGTCACCTCGCTTTTTGGTCATTTGGTACGGTACATTATAATTGCTATAACTCCTCGAAGAAAGCACCGATTGGGCTCATTTTTTAATATGATGCGTATCTCAAGCAGTGCTACAAACTGTACTAAGGTTTTTTTCCTGCGTTTTTTTTGTTCTGCCGTTTTAGAGAAATTGTCCAGTAAACTTACCCTCGGTTTTAGCACCTGAAGCGGTTGACACCATCCGTCACCACCTTGAAGCTCTGTCAGAAATCGATTTCAAGCTTGTTTATTGGTTCGTTAGCCTCCTTATATAATGACAAAGCTTTCTAGCTATTATTTGTAATTTCTTTCACACATTTTCATGACAAATTTTAGCTCTGAGGGTGGTGTACCTCCCCTCTAAGGTGATTTGGTACGATACCTTAATTTTGAAATATCTCCTTGTAGAGTGAATCGATTTTGGATTTGTTTGATGATTTGAACTCACCGTAAGCCGTACTTTAATCACTGCAAATTTGGTTTAGTTTCATTCAGGCGTTATTGAGAAATAAGTGTGTATTTTAGCGAAACGTTAGTCGCTTTAGGTCAATTTTGGACTTTGGTACCGTACTTAGTTTTGCTGATTTCTCATCCTAGGGTAAACTGATATTAGATCTCTTTTTTGATTTGAACTGAGCATAAGCCGTACTTTAATCCATATAAGTGGCGTTTTCTTTTTGTCGGCTGTTTTTGAGAAACTGGCCCGGAAACATACCGCTATTTTCCCATTTTGGTGACCGGTGTGATTCACGTTTCTACTTGTAGAGTTTAGTCAAGGACTTGCTTGAATGAATTGAGGGCCCTCGTAGGAGTGTAAAAGTCCAAGTAGTTGCTAAAAAAGAACTGAATTTTGTTTTGGCTGGTCTACCAAAAAAGTACTTGTTACGTTGTCAAATTTCGCGCTCAAAAAATTTTCTTGTTCAGTTTTATAAAAAAGTTATTTTCAATTTAGTCAAGGACTTGTTTGAATGAATTGAGGGCCCACGAAGGAGTGTAATAGTCCAAGTAGTTCCTAGAAAAGAGCTGAGTTTTGTTTCGGCTGGTCTACGAAAAAAGTACTAGATACGTTGTTAAATTTCGGGCTCAAAAAATATGCTTGTTCAGTTTTATAAAAAAGTGATTTTCAATTTAGTCAAGGACTTGTTTGAATGAATTGAGGGCCCACGTAGGAGTGTAATAGTCCAAGTAGTTGCTAAAAAAAGAACTGAATTTGGTTTTGGCTGGTCTACCAAAAAAGTACTTGTTACGTTGTCAAATTTCGCGCTCAAAAAGTATTCTTGTTCAGTTTTATAAAAAAGTTATTTTCAATTTAGTCAAGGACTTGTTTGAATGAATTGAAGGCCCACGAAGGAGTGTAATAGTCCAAGTAGTTCCTAGATGGTCAACTTTAGCTCTGAAGTCAGGTCACCTCGCTTTTTGGTCATTTGGTACGGTACATTATAATTGCTATAACTCCTCGAAGAAAGCACCGATTGGGCTCATTTTTTAATATGATGCGTATCTCAAGCAGTGCTACAAACTGTACTAAGGTTTTTTTCCTGCGTTTTTTTTGTTCTGCCGTTTTAGAGAAATTGTCCAGTAAACTTACCCTCGGTTTTAGCACCTGAAGCGGTTGACACCATCCGTCACCACCTTGAAGCTCTGTCAGAAATCGATTTCAAGCTTGTTTATTGGTTCGTTAGCCTCCTTATATAATGACAAAGCTTTCTAGCTATTATTTGTAATTTCTTTCACACATTTTCATGACAAATTTTAGCTCTGAGGGTGGTGTACCTCCCCTCTAAGGTGATTTGGTACGATACCTTAATTTTGAAATATCTCCTTGTAGAGTGAATCGATTTTGGATTTGTTTGATGATTTGAACTCACCGTAAGCCGTACTTTAATCACTGCAAATTTGGTTTAGTTTCATTCAGGCGTTATTGAGAAATAAGTGTGTATTTTAGCGAAACGTTAGTCGCTTTAGGTCAATTTTGGACTTTGGTACCGTACTTAGTTTTGCTAATTTCTCATCCTAGGGTAAACTGATATTAGATCTCTTTTTTGATTTGAACTGAGCATAAGCCGTACTTTAATCCATATAAGTGGCGTTTTCTTTTTGTCGGCTGTTTTTGAGAAACTGGCCCGGAAACATACCGCTATTTTCCCATTTTGGTGACCGGTGTGATTCACGTTTCTACTTGTAAAGTTTAGTCAAGGACTTGCTTGAATGAATTGAGGGCCCTCGTAGGAGTGTAAAAGTCCAAGTAGTTGCTAAAAAAGAACTGAATTTTGTTTTGGCTGGTCTACCAAAAAAGTACTTGTTACGTTGTCAAATTTCGCGCTCAAAAAATTTTCTTGTTCAGTTTTATAAAAAAGTTATTTTCAATTTAGTCAAGGACTTGTTTGAATGAATTGAGGGCCCACGAAGGAGTGTAATAGTCCAAGTAGTTCCTAGAAAAGAGCTGAGTTTTGTTTCGGCTGGTCTACGAAAAAATTACTAGATACGTTGTTAAATTTCGGGCTCAAAAAATATGCTTGTTCAGTTTTATAAAAAAGTGATTTTCAATTTAGTCAAGGACTTGTTTGAATGAATTGAGGGCCCACGTAGGAGTGTAATAGTCCAAGTAGTTGCTAAAAAAAGAACTGAATTTGGTTTTGGCTGGTCTACCAAAAAAGTACTTGTTACGTTGTCAAATTTCGCGCTCAAAAAGTATTCTTGTTCAGTTTTATAAAAAAGTTATTTTCAATTTAGTCAAGGACTTGTTTGAATGAATTGAAGGCCCACGAAGGAGTGTAATAGTCCAAGTAGTTCCTAGAAAAGAGCTGAGTTTTGTTTTGGCTGGTCTACGAAAAAAGTACTAGATACGTTGTTAAAATTCGGGCTCAAAAATTATGCTTGTACAGTTTTTTAAAAAAGTGATTTTCAATTTAGTCAAGGACTTGTTTGAATGAATTAAGGGCCCACGTAGGAGTGTTATTGTCCAAGTAGATCCTAGAAAAGAGCTGAATTTTGTTTTTGCTGGTCTACGAAAAAAGTGCTTGTTACGTTGTTAAATTTCGGGCTCAAAAAATATGCTTGTTCAGTTTTATAAAAAAGTGATTTTCAATTCAGTCGACGACTTGTTTGAAGGAATTGAGGGCCCACATAGGAATGTAATAGTTCAAGTAGTTGCTAAAAAGAGCTGAATTTTGTTTTGGCTGGTCTACGAAAAAGTACTTGTTACGTTGTCAAATTTCGCGCTCAAAAAATATTCTTGTACAGTTTTATAAAAAAGTGATTTTCAATTTAGTCAAGGACTTGTTTGAATGAATTGAGGGCCCACGTAGGAGTGTAATAGTCCAAGTAGTTTCCAAAAAAGATCTGTGTTTTTGATCTAGACTGCTTTGAAAAAAAAAGATTTTTGTGCGTTAATTGTCCGAGATATCCGAGAATTTGAATTTCCTAATTTTTTCGCAAATTTGTCTTTAACGTTGGTCAAGGTGTTGTTGAATTGAAATGAAACGTAGGTTTCATTTCACTATAGGTGGGTTGTTAGAAAACAAGAAGACTTTATAAAGGACGCATAGGAAAAAAAATTAAGGTTTTGAGGCGTTCCTTTCCATTTTTTGCGAATTTCTATGTCCTTTTCAATTGGGTTAAGGACTTGTTTCCCAAAATAATCGAATGTTCTTTTTCAAGATTTGCTCTGGTCTTCCTGCCGCTTAACATGACTCGCAATTATCACTGCAAAATTTCTAAGCCTTTCCAGGGCTACAGAATTGATTTTGCTATTCAATCGATCAAAGCTGGATCATCAATAAGGCTGGCCTCGAAAATTTTAACGTACCTTATTCAACGCTAAGAAGAACACTGAAAACTAATGTTGAGAGTTACGCGTTAATTAAAGTCGGTCGACCTTCATTCCTAACCGATTATCAGCAAAGAACTATTTTCAAGGCTCTTACATTTCACTCAAGCACGTTTTCACAGTTACGCAAGAAGATAATTACTTTTGTTGGAAATATGAACGTCAAAATGCCAATTATTTGGAAAAGAAACCGGACAGCTGGGATGGACTGGACGCTCTCATTTCTCAATAGATTCATTAGTTTGAAAATGTTTGTTGAGAAAGGAAAAAGCTACCATGAAACGCAGTTTACATGCGTTAATTGTGTAAGGTTAATGAACAGGTCTTTAGTCAAGTTTGTTTGTGAAAACTGTTGTCTCTGCACGTGCAAGAATTGCTTTGCTCGTGAAAAGTATCAATGCTGTCCAGTTGATTAGTTAGCTATTTTTCATCTGACTTCGGGTGATTTGTCAATAACTCTTGACTTCTGGCAATCTAAATTTTCTCTAAAATTTAAAATGTTGTCTAGAATTTAAAATGTTCTCAACAGTCTTTCGATTTTATTTATTCTAGATGTTCTCTCATTTCCTCCAAACTTTGAAATTGGTTTATCTTTCAGGTTTGTTTTGTATTTTATCCTCTGAAGCAACTTTGATCATCTTGTCGCCTGACTCTTCAATAAAATCAAGTGAGTTACATCTCTTTACAATTAGACAATAATCTTTATAATACACTGATGCTTGTTTTGAAAGAAATTAACTCCTTGCGTTTTCAACGGAACAGATGATAGATTTCCTGTTTTTTGACATGTTCCATGGAAGTGCAATGAGCTAATTTCTTTCAAGTTTTTCTTGTGTTCCCGCGGTAGCGCGGGAAACGTTTATTGTGCTTATATGGTTTTTATAATTTCTCTGTTGTGCTTTAGCTCTTCAAAATGAGGTAAGAATTGTATATCAAATGTTATTGGTAGCAATAACAAAAAACCAGACAGAATATAAAAAAAGGAAAGTGGCTTCTTGAAAGTGAAGCTATGTTGATCTCATCGTGTTATTTTTTGAACTTTTTTTAATCTGTTTATCTAAATTTTTTGAAGTTAATTAAAATGCCTTCGGCAAAATAAATAATTTTTAAATCTGTTATTAATAGCCGCACAGCGATAGCTGGGGCTATTATTGGCCTTCTCTTGGTTTTTTATTTCGTCGTCGCGATTTTTGTTACGACCATACGACGTCACAATCACTTCAAATCTGTTTGAACATCTCTTTTTGTTCATTCGTTCATGCTATTTCAACTGAAGTGCGTGCGCGACGTCATTTTCCGCTCTTATTGGATCGATTTTTTTGTTCATTCGCGTGATTAAAATTTTGTGAGTAAAAGTAATTACTAACGGTCCTGAAAAAGTTATCGAACGGGTTGGCGATTACATGAATCTACAAATAGACTTTGGAATTCAGCCAGAGGATATGAACTTGACCGCTGTTTTTCAACGCGTCTATAAGGAGTTAGAGGATGAGAAAGAAAATACTTTGCCGTTGACACAAAATTCGAAAAAGGTGCGAGAAAATGCTGCCAAATCGATCTTAGTTAACGATAATGAGCAAGAAGCCGATGAACTCGAACCCAATGACGAATCGGACAAATCAGATAACGACGACAACCCCGATGAACCCGTTTTTCCTAATGCCAACACCCAAGATGCAGGTGTGGCAAAAGATGTGCCTGCTTTGACCACTAAAAAACTGGTTAAAAATTTTTTTCGTAACTCAAGCACAGATTTTTACCGTTTCTCAAAAAGTTACATTTGATTAAGATGGTCTTTAAATTGCGTTCATGATTTTTCATAACTCTCCGGTTAAGAAATCAGTTAGTAGCAACTGAAATAACAGCGAAAGTTATATGTTTTTAGGACGTGCTCGTTAGTCGCTTTAAAAGTGTTATGAAAAGAATTGAGGCGAGACTTGATAGAAACGACAAATTGCTCGATCAGATGACAAAATTTGCGAGAAGAGCTTTAGATGAAATCTACCGACTCTCTGAAAATACGGTTCCCCTAAAGAGGAGAAGCGAAGTCGTAGACGAGGCTAATGAAGAGCAAAATAAGCCTGAGTTGTTGTACGGTGAAATCAACTAGCTGGACCAGGGTGGGGCAACTCCAGTTGATCAAGCTCAGAACATAGCGAAAGCTCTTTGGTCTGCTGAGGAAAGAATCAAGTTGTGTATTGATCGGAAACGAGCATTGAGTCAGAATTTCGATAGGGAGGCGTCTGACGAGGAGAGGACGAAGTTGTATCGTCAAGCAGTAGAAATGGTTTTTGCTGACAACTTCTCAGAAAAACTCTATAATAAGACTTTGCGTTTGGTAAATCAGAGAAACGTGTGCAGCCGAAGGTAGCTTCTGCTTGAATTGTTTCCCGGAAAAGATTAGGAATGCTGAGTAGCGGTAAATTATTCTTTAAAGTTGCAGTTTTGTCACTTGATTTTTGAAGTTGCTTTGTTCCTAATTTAACGGTTGAAACTTCTGATGTAGTTTTTTTTGTTTATAACTGCAAAGGATTGGCTGATTGTTGCTTTATTGCTGTCTCTCAACAAAAAGCTCGTTTAAAGAAGCTCTTAACTATTTTATTTAAGTGTAGAAAAACTGTGCAATTGAGGCCGCGGCTGACTGGTTCTAGATTAAAAAATTGCAAAAAAATCGAATTGTCGAAAGTTATTTAACGTCTATTTTTTTCAGAAATTATATTTTTTGCGTACTTCATATAGAGACCGATTAGCCAGTCTTTCGCAGCGTTATCGGCAATTTTCTTAGTATTCATCGATATAGTTCAAGATTTTCATGCAAATAATATACTTCAGGTCATAATGGAGAGTCTCATTGAAAACTTTGAGCGAATTATTTTGTCCTTTGAAAACCTGGAGAGGAGCTTGAGAAAAGGCAATATTGGTGAAATCGAATCATATAACGGGCTGCTTGAGGTCTCGGAGCGCCTTTCAAAGTTGGTAAGTTCAATCAATTTTTTTTTGCCGCGATGCCTTCCAATTTTTTGTTATAAGTGAAAGCGAAACGCCGGTTTTTAATTTTTTTTAGAACGACGATAGAGCAAAAGCTGTTAGAGGGAATCGTGACGCAAAATTTGTCTACAAAGGTATCAACCTTCTTGATTACAAAGAACCTAACAATTATGGTGCTGTTGGTCGTTTTATTTCGCACAAAATGCTCAGCAAAGAGCAAAGGATCAAAACATGCTGGTTCGGTCAACGATCGAACGAGATGCACGAGGGACGTGAGATGACCTCTAAAGAAGATGAATACTATTTCAAAGGTTTCCTGTTGAATATTTGAAACAGGTTTTCCAGTAAAAAATAATTGATTTGTTTTAGAAGCTGTCCGGCATTTATGTGGTGATAGTTTATATGCTCTGCGAAGAGCAAAGGATGCGGCAAACTCCTTAGGCCGACATGAGCGTAATCGGCAAAATTTGAAACAACAACTGTTGTTCCATCGAGAAATTTAATTTTCTCGGTCTCAGCTTTTTTCATTACTTAACTTGATTCCTCATTTTGAAACTGCTTTTCCTCATCCAGAACTTGTTTTCAGAGAAAAACATGTCAGTTCTTGATCCCAGCAAATTCAGAAAGTATCTTTCTGTTGCTAAACAGTTTGATATTTTTCCTCTCTTGTGGCAAGATGTTGCTTCAATAGACAAGCGATTAACAGAAAAGTGGGTGAACTTTGATAACATTGTAGCACATAGTGTCCGCCTTGATACAATACAAGAAAATGATCATGGGAGAGACGTGGAAAGCTTCCTCGATGCAGAATACGGCAAAAGTCTCCGGTCAGTGCGCTTTAATAGAGTAAATTACCTTGAAAACAGTTTTTATACTCCATTAGGCTTGATTGCAAAATCTGATATCACACATCGTGAAGAAGTTCCTGGAATCATAGGTTTTTTGTTAGAAATAAAGCCAGACGAGGTGATTGAAGGCTTGAATGATTTCTCCATTATCACAAGTTCAAGGATAGGTATTGAGTGGATGATGCTAGGTCCCATATCCTTCATAAATGCATCCTGTAAACCAAACGTTGCTTATGTTAAAGTGCGTAAATTAATGGTATGTGTACCACTTAGAGATATAAAAGCCGGTGAGGAGCTCACGGTGTTTTGTGGAAACCATTATTTTGGCATTAATAACATCGAGTGTTTGTGTCCACATAGAATTATGCATGGTAACCCTTTTCCGGAAATTCCTAGAAAACGGAGAAAGCCTAACGAACCGTCAAATAAAGTTGCTGATTTTCAAACAAGATTTTCGAGACAGAGGTTACCTTGCAGGGCTAGAATTGTCTTCCCCGAACTTTTTGAGGAAGAAATAAAAGATAGTTTCCTTACATATGAGGCGGTCTTTGGCTCATTTGATATGTCTGAGTCTGCCGACTCCACCACATGTACCCTAAGCGCTAATTTAGTTCCCGAGCCGCTTGATGTAGAACCGTGTGCTGTAGAGCCCACGGCTCCGGATAGTTCCGAAGCTGACCAAACAGTTCTTTTTTTACTGATTCTCCCAACGTTCTAGAAGCCAATAGATGTTCTTCTCCTGTTCAATTAAAAAGTTTTGAGGCAAATGATGATTCCTGTGAAGCGGTGCAAACAGAGGAATCTTTAGACATAGAACTGTACGAAGGAGCGGATATTGGTTATGACAAATTCATGAAAAAATTTGAATCGGTCTGTAATCAGCATAAGTTTTCTCAATCGGCACGAAATGATGTTTTGAAGATTATTGCTAGCACATTGCCCCGCCCTAACAAAATTTTTGCTGAATTGCTCATAACCAATATGCCACTGGTAACAATCAAAAAGTCATCTGATTATACGTATGTTTTTGTTGACCTACTTGCACAGATTGAAAGAATTGTAAACAGAAACGCTTGTTATGTTAAGAAATCCTGGTCTGCTTCCTGCTCAAGGGAGTTTTCTACTGACTTGTTTTCAGAAGGTGAACTTCAGTTAGTTTTAAACACAGATGGAGCTCCAGTTTTTAAATCCCGAAAAATCTCCATATGGCCTATTTGGGTTCAAGTTTTCAACTTACCACCTGTTCTAAGATCAAGTTTGTCTAATCTGTCCCTATTAGGATTATGGTACGGTACTTCGAAACCAGATTTTAATCAACTGCTTTCGTATGTCTCCTTAGAGCTAAGCAACCTCTGCAATTCAACTATAGAGCATCAAAAGCTTGGTCGGATTAAGTTAAAGGTGAGATCGATTATCTGTGATATGCCCGCCACTGCGTACGTTTTGTGCATGAAACAGCACATGGGATATAATAGCTGCCCCCATTGCTTCATTAAAGGTTATCACAAAAACAAGCGGATGTTGTTTAAAGTCAATAAGGCGTTTATTCTCCGAGAAAATGACAGTTTTAAAAAGTGTGGTATTCTAGCCGACAAACTAAAATAGGTTGTGTCGGGAGTAAAATCGTCGACGCCGTTAAATAGTTTTCTCAGCCTACCATGGGATTGCCCGTTGATCCGATGCACCAAGTTTTTCTTGGTACTGGTAAAGTGTTGTCTAAAATGATAATATCTCTTGTGAAAGGAAAACTTACGACTTTGTTGCAGGGAAAAATTTCAAAGTGTAGGGTACCCTTCGATTTTCTTCATCGACCAAAAAAATTAGGCGAAGTAAAATTTTGGAAGGCGCATGATTTCAAGTTATTTTTTTTTCATACAGGCCTCTTAGTTTTTTATCGCTTAGGCAGTTCCGATTTGCACTATGTAAGTTTCTGCCGGCTGAGCATAACTATACGATTGCTCTCAGACTTGTACTATAAAGAGGAAAATCTGGAAAAAGCCAATGCGCTAATAGATTCGTTTTTTTCTACTTTTTTGGAACTTTACGGCGAAGACTCACAATCTTTTAATTTCCATACAATGAGACACTTTATAGAACAGGTGAGAAGGAATGGCCCGCTTTGGCTGTTCCCTGCTTTCTGTTTTGAGTCAGCAAATCATCATCTCCTCTCCGCGCTCTCAGGTACAATCAAAAATCCCGAAAAAATGGTTGACAGATTTTTTAAGCATCAAGCTTCTTACGATGAGTTTTGGCAAGCAGAAAAATCAAGTAAAATAGCATGTGTAACAAATTTCACTAAAATAAGCGACCTAGTCAAAAAGTTTTGCGACGAACAGAAAGTTGAACTTGTCTTCAGCAGGTACGTAGGCAATAAAAAATTTTCATCACTTTCCTATTCACGTCTGAAT
Organism: Convolutriloba macropyga; assembly: GCF_964194025.1. Classification (NCBI taxonomy): domain Eukaryota; kingdom Metazoa; phylum Xenacoelomorpha; order Acoela; family Convolutidae; genus Convolutriloba; species Convolutriloba macropyga. Next base: position 56,500,813 of record NC_134475.1, on the reverse strand, counting down.
GACAATTTAGGCGAATGCTTTATCATGTTAAATAATGGTAATTTTGTCTTGCTTGAATGTTTTGCTAGAAAACTGGAGAGTTTCTATGCAATTTGTCGATTTTTTAAACGAGCCGAGGAAATTGACTTTGGTTTACAGGCAAATGTTTTATCATTTTCATATGCATTCAAGTTAGAAGAGGCTGGGAATCTAATTATGATAAGCGTTGATGAATTGCAATTCAAACCAATTGTTCTACCTGAGGGTTCAACGTATCTTGTAAGTGTTTTGAAAGAAGGTTTCGAGCACAATTAGTTTTGATAGTCAACTTTTTTTTGCTTCGTGAAAGTTTTTTAGATTAAAAGCCCGTTTTGAGAAATAATGATACTGCTTAGATTTTTTATTAGGTGTAATCCTGCAGCTCAGAGAAAGAAAGAGACAATACCTTCATGCATCAGGTAAAAACTAATCAGGGTTCATAAAATCAAAAAAATTTCATTCAAATGTGCAAAATCAAACCTTTCCTTTCGAAAGAAGTGTTCTGTCTGGTATTTTTGCTACCAAATTTGAGTTACGACTGCTTTCGTAAAAGTAATTGCTTAATAACTGTTTAGCTCAATTCTTATCATCGGCGATTCGAATGTGAGACGTCTCCGTGATGACATCGTGAACGATCCGGAACTGGGCCTTTTCGACATCACATTTCTTGCGTTTGGCGGCTTGCGGTCAAACGAACTTGGTCCCATGTTCAGCTTGGCAGCTGCTCAATATGAATATGTAATAGTAGCGTGCGGCAACAATGATCTCACTGCATTCCACAATAGGCCTGCAGCTTCTCCCTCTGATGTGTGTACTAACTTGTCTGCCTTTGCTAATGTCCTCAAGTCAAAAAATGTTGAGTGCGCTGTCGTCGGTATGGCTTGTCGTGGTGATATTGATCCTAGAATAGTACATGAAACGAACTCTCTCCTTTACTATTTTCTTGGAGACCGGTATATACCATGTAAACTGAGACTCAAATATATGCCAGAGAATGATGATGTTCATTTCAATTTCAACGGCGCCCGTGATTTCCGGGCTATGCTTCTAAGAGTAATTAAAAAACGTTTTGGGCTTTGACTTTTGTTTGTCATTGATGTTTGCTTTCTAAGTTATATTGAGTTTTAACTTGTCGCTTTTTCTACTTCAGTTTTCATGTTCTAGTTTTGAGCTATCAGTAGAGATACCTCACCGTTGTTCGATAAATTGATATACTGTTTGCTCCACACATTGTGCTGAATGACTTTTTTCTGGAGCTTCTGTCCTGATTTGTTTGAAATGCTTTTTTAAGCTATCTGTAGAGATAACTCATTTTCTCTGCTGTTATTGATTATTTTTGAGGCGCTGTGACGAAAAGGTCTAAAAGCTCTTCTTCAGTTTGTTTTTTAAAGTTTTGCAGGTTCAATTTTTAAGTGATGTATTTAGATAGTTTTATGAGGGTTTTTGAAGTTTCTGTGGCTTCTTTTTCTGTACCTTTGTCCTGATGTGTTTCGAGGCTAATTTTGAGCTATCTGTAGAGATAGCTCCTCACATGTGTTGTTATTGATTATTAATGGCGGGCAGTGACGAAAAGGTCTAAAGGCTTTTCTCCAGTTTGATTTCTTTGTTTTGAGCGTTTATTGTTGAGTGATGAGTTTTGTTAGTTTGATGAGGTTTCTTTTGGTCATAATTTGTTGCTCCAATTCTGATGATTGCTTGATAATTATTCATGAGCTTGTTTGTTCCTCCTGTTTGGCCATGTAGCTCTATATGAAACTTTGTTGGTTACTTGTGTTCTATTTTCGTTTTTTTCTATAATTATCTGTGACGCGCTGTGATGAACAAGTTGAAAAATTCCTGTTGGCTTTTGTCTTTCTAATGTTTGTTGAAATTGTTGTAGAATTGTTGATATTGATAAATCGATTTAATAGTTATAGTTTTATGCTCCAATCTGAACCATGTTCACTAAATAGCTTCTTTTTCTGGAGCTTTTGTCTCGATGTTTTTCAAACGCTGATTTTGAGCAATCTGTAGAGATAGCTCCTCACCTCTGCTGTAATTGATTTCTTTATTGCGGGCCGTGACAAAAAGGTCTAAATTCTCTTCTCCAGTTTGGTGTGTTTGTATTGATTTATTATATTTGAGTGATATATTTTGATTGTTTGATGAGTTTTTTTTTCATATTTTTGCTCCAATTCTTATGGTTACATTATAATTGTGCTGAAGTTTGTTTCTTCTGAATTTTTCTTCTGAATGATATTAAGTATCATAACAATGGTTGCTTGAGTTTGTTTACTTTTTCTGTAAATGTCTGTGACGCGCTGTGATGAACAAGTCTCGAAAACATCCTGTTTTTTGTCTTTTCTAGTATTGTGAAATTTGTAGAATTGTTGAAGATTAGTGTGTGAGGCTTCAACTATGCTCTTTTCGTTGTTTATGCTGAGCCGTGACGAAAAGTTCTAAAGGTTCTTGTCGTTTGGTTTCTTTTTTTGGGCGTTTATGTGTGAGTGATGTATTTTGATAGTTTGATGAAGTTTCTTTTGTCATAATTTGTTGCTTCAAATCTGATGATTACTTGATAATTGTGCATGAGCTTCTTTCTTCCTCCTAATTGGCTTTTTAGTTCTATATAAATTAACATTCGTTGATTGTGTTTCAATTTTGTTTTCTGTAATTATCTGTGACGCGCTGTGATGAACAATCCTCTCAAATTTCCTCTTGGTTTTTGTCAATTTTCCTTATAATATTAGTTGAACTTCGTCTTGTTTTTCACTGATTTGTTGAAATCTTGTTTGTCACGTTCCATTGAGTGGTTTCCTTTATCGAGGTTTGTTCAGTTTGCTGTTGCTGCGAGCTTTCAACATTTTGTTTCGCTAACTTTTTTTCCTCGTTCTGATTTGTTGTTTCAACTGTTTTATTTTCGTTTGATTTGGTTTGGTTGAAAATCAATGGTTTCTTTATCGTTTGTTTTGCTTTCTGCTGGTGTTATAATTTCTTTGTTCTTTAATTTTAGTCTTGGTCTGATGTTGTCATGCTTGTACTTCTTCCGTATCTGTCCCTCAATTTTTTGGTTTGTTGTTTTGGTTTCGTGTTTTCTTTCGTTTGTTCTGAATCGTTTTCTATTGGATGCTCTATTGCTGAAACCTTCTGTTTTGTTCTGAGCGCGTCATCAATGTTCCGATGTTTTGAGTCGTGTTTCTCGAGCTTTCTACTGGTCTGCAATGAGTAGTTTGCTCCTTGTTTTAATTTTCTTATGCTACGCTTGAATTGTGCAAATCATTAGCTCATTTTTTTTGTTTCGATCTCGTTTGTCTTTTTGTTTTCTTAAGTGAATTGTTGCTTGATTGAGTACTTTTTTTGTTTTTGTTTATTAACTATTTGCAGTTTAATATATGTTCTGAGCGCGTCACAATTTGATTGATTTCTTTGTTCCTTTTGTTACTTTTCATTGATTTTTGCTGTGTTTTTTTCCTGAATAGATTTAGTTTATCATTTTGACTGTTTTGATGATTATTCCCTGATTCAATGATTTTTCTTCAATAAATACAGAGATGTGCGGTGATGATTTTGAAAATCTGAGCACTGATTTTTGCGTTCTCAAATCGCCAAAACTAAAACTGTTTTTAAAAAAAAAGTTGTCTTCAATCGGGTCAAGGAGTTGTTCAAATCGAACCAAATTGATATCCCAGACTACCGGTACTATTTAGGTTGTAATGCAAAACGAATGGTCAGCCTAACTTCCATAGTAAAAAAGTTCGTATTTCAATCGAAAATATCGGCTTTTTCGCTTATTATATTTTATTATATTATATTTTTATTATATTATATTAAAAAATAGTTAAAATTTATCGGATCTTAGAGTTGTTTAAAGCGAACCAAATTGATATCCCAGACTACAAGTACTATTTAGGTTGTAATGCAAAAAGATTGGTCCGCCTAACTTTCATAGAAAAGAAGTTCGTATTTCAATCGGAAGTATCGACTTTTTCGCTTATTAAATTTTTAAAAAAAGTTTTAAAAAAATTTTTATTTAGTTTGTAATGCAAAAAGAATGGTCCGCCTAACTTTCCTAGAAAAAAGTTCGTTTTTCAATCGGAAATATCGAGTTATTCGCTTATTCTATTTTCAAAAATATAGAAATTTTATCGGATCAAGGAGTTGTTCAAAGTGAACCAAATTGATATCCCAGACTACCAGTACTATTTAGGTTGTAACGCAAGAAGAATGGTCCGCCCAGCTTTCCTAGAAAAAAAGTTAGTTTTTCATACGTAAATTTGCTATTATTTCGTTTAAATTGCCATTATTGAATTTTAAAAATAGGTCTTTTTCGTCGGGTCAAGGAGTTGTCCAAATAAAACCAAACTTGGTATGGTGTATCCTCTGTATATATAGAGTCTGACACAAAAAGATTTTTTGCTATATCTTGCCTAGGAAAAAAGTTAGTTTTGCATACGGAAATTTGCGAATTTCGCGATTAGCGAATTTTAAAAATAGGTCTTTTTCATCGGGTCAAGGAGTTGTTCAAAGTGAACCAAATTGATATGCCAGACTACCAGTACTATTTAGGTTGTAAAGCAAAAAGAATGGTCCGCCTAACTTTCCTAGAAAAAAAAGTTAGTTTTTAATACGGAAATTTGCTATTATATCGTTTAAATTGCAATTATTGAATTTTAAAAATAGGTCTTTTTCGTCGGGTCAAAGAGTTGTCCAAATCGAACCAAACTTGGTATGGAGTATCCTCTGTATATATAGAGTCTGAAACCAGAAGATTTTTGCTATATCTTTCCTAGGAAAAAAGTTAGTTTTGCATACGGAAATTTGCGAATTTCGCGATTAGCGAATTTTAAAAATAGGTCTTTTTCATCGGGTCAAGGAGTTGTTCAAATCAAACCAAACTTGATATGGAGTATCCCCAGGGTGGGAGGATCATAGGAAAAGAAGAATTTTTGGTAAAGCTTGCCTAGGAAAAAAGTTAGTTTTTCATACGGAAATTTGCGGTTATTTCAAATAGATTAAGATTATTGAATTTTAAAAGTAGTTCTATTTCGTCGGGTCAAGGAGTTGTTCAAATCAAACCAAACTTGGTATGGAGTATCCCCTGCTTATGTAGAGTCTGAAACGAAAAGATTTTTTGCTATAGCTGGCCTAGGAAAAAAGTTAGTTTTGCATACGGAAATTTGCGAATTTCGCGACTAGCGAATTTTAAAAATAGGTCTTTTTCATCGGGTCAAGGAGTTGTTCAAAGTGAACCAAATTGATATCCCTGACTACCGGTAATATTTAGGTTGTAAAGCAAAAAGAATGGTCCGCCTAACTTTCCTAGAAAAAAAGTTAGTTTTTCATACGGAAATTTGCTATTATATCGTTTAAATTGCAATTATTGAATTTTAAAAATAGGTCTTTTTCGTCGGGTCAAAGAGTTGTCCAAATCGAACCAAACTTGGTATGGAGTATCCTCTGTATATATAGAGTCTGAAACCAGAAGATTTTTGCTATATCTTTCCTAGGAAAAAAGTTAGTTTTGCATACGGAAATTTGCGAATTTCGCGATTAGCGAATTTTAAAAATAGGTCTTTTTCATCGGGTCAAGGAGTTGTTCAAAGTGAACCAAATTGATATCCCTGACTACCAGTAATATTTAGGTTGTAAAGCAAAAAAAATGGTCCGCCTAACTTTCCTAGAAAAAAAAGTTAGTTTTTAATACGGAAATTTGCTATTATATCATTTAAATTGCAATTATTGAATTTTAAAAATAGGTCTTTTTCGTCGGGTCAAAGAGTTGTCCAAATCGAACCAAACTTGGTATGGAGTATCCTCTGTATATATAGAGTCTGAAACCAGAAGATTTTTGCTATATCTTTCCTAGGAAAAAAGTTAGTTTTGCATACGGAAATTTGCGAATTTCGCGATTAGCGAATTTTAAAAATAGGTCTTTTTCATCGGGTCAAGGAGTTGTTCAAATCAAACCAAACTTGGTATGGAGTATCCCCTGCTTATATAGAGTCTGAAACGAAAAGATTTTTTGCTATAGCTGGCCTAGGAAAAAAGTTAGTTTTGCATACGGAAATTTGCGAATTTCGCGATTAGCAAATTTTAAAAATAGGTCTTTTTCATCGGGTCAAGGAGTTGTTCAAAGTGAACCAAATTGATATCCCTGACTACCGGTAATATTTAGGTTGTAAAGCAAAAAGAATGGTCCGCCTAACTTTCCTAGAAAAAAAGTTAGTTTTTCATACGGAAATTTGCTATTATATCGTTTAAATTGCAATTATTGAATTTTAAAAATAGGTCTTTTTCGTCGGGTCAAAGAGTTGTCCAAATCGAACCAAACTTGGTATGGAGTATCCTCTGTATATATAGAGTCTGAAACCAGAAGATTTTTGCTATATCTTTCCTAGGAAAAAAGTTAGTTTTGCATACGGAAATTTGCGAATTTCGCGATTAGCGAATTTTAAAAATAGGTCTTTTTCATCGGGTCAAGGAGTTGTTCAAATCAAACCAAACTTGATATGGAGTATCCCCAGGGTGGGAGGATCATAGGAAAAGAAGAATTTTTGGTAAAGCTTGCCTAGGAAAAAAGTTAGTTTTTCATACGGAAATTTGCGGTTATTTCAAATAGATTAAGATTATTGAATTTTAAAAGTAGTTCTATTTCGTCGGGTCAAGGAGTTGTTCAAATCGAACCAAACTTGGTATGGAGTATCCCCTGCTTATATAGAGTCTGAAACGAAAAGATTTTTTGCTATAGCTGGCCTAGGAAAAAAGTTAGTTTTGCATACGGAAATTTGCGAATTTCGCGATTAGCGAATTTTAAAAATAGGTCTTTTGTATCGGGTCATGGAGTTGTTCAAAGTAAACCAAATTGATATCCCAGACTACCGGTACTATTTAGGTTGTAATGCAAAACGAATGGTCAGCCTAACTTCCATAGTAAAAAAGTTCGTATTTCAATCGAAAATATCGGCTTTTTCGCTTATTATATTTTAAAAAATAGTTAAATTTTATCGGATCTTAGAGTTGTTTAAAGCGAACTAAATTGATATCCCAGACTACAAGTACTATTTAGGTTGTAATGCAAAAAGATTGGTCCGCCTAACTTTCATAGAAAAGAAGTTCGTATTTCAATCGGAAGTATCGACTTTTTCGCTTATTAAATTTTTAAAAAAAGTTTTAAAAAAATTTTTATTTAGTTTGTAATGCAAAAAGAATGGTCCGCCTAACTTTCCTAGAAAAAAGTTCGTTTTTCAATCGGAAATATCGAGTTATTCGCTTATTCTATTTTCAAAAATATAGAAATTTTATCGGATCAAGGAGTTGTTCAAAGTGAACCAAATTGATATCCCAGACTACCAGTACTATTTAGGTTGTAACGCAAGAAGAATGGTCCGCCCAGCTTTCCTAGAAAAAAAGTTAGTTTTTCATACGTAAATTTGCTATTATTTCGTTTAAATTGCCATTATTGAATTTTAAAAATAGGTCTTTTTCGTCGGGTCAAGGAGTTGTCCAAATAAAACCAAACTTGGTATGGTGTATCCTCTGTATATATAGAGTCTGACACAAAAAGATTTTTTGCTATATCTTGCCTAGGAAAAAAGTTAGTTTTGCATACGGAAATTTGCGAATTTCGCGATTAGCGAATTTTAAAAATAGGTCTTTTTCATCGGGTCAAGGAGTTGTTCAAAGTGAACCAAATTGATATCCCAGACTACCAGTACTATTTAGGTTGTAAAGCAAAAAAAATGGTCCGCCTAACTTTCCTAGAAAAAAAAGTTAGTTTTTAATACGGAAATTTGCTATTATATCGTTTAAATTGCAATTATTGAATTTTAAAAATAGGTCTTTTTCGTCGGGTCAAAGAGTTGTCCAAATCGAACCAAACTTGGTATGGAGTATCCTCTGTATATATAGAGTCTGAAACCAGAAGATTTTTGCTATATCTTTCCTAGGAAAAAAGTTAGTTTTGCATACGGAAATTTGCGAATTTCGCGATTAGCGAATTTTAAAAATAGGTCTTTTTCATCGGGTCAAGGAGTTGTTCAAATCAAACCAAACTTGATATGGAGTATCCCCAGGGTGGGAGGATCATAGGAAAAGAAGAATTTTTGGTAAAGCTTGCCTAGGAAAAAAGTTAGTTTTTCATACGGAAATTTGCGGTTATTTCAAATAGATTAAGATTATTGAATTTTAAAAGTAGTTCTATTTCGTCGGGTCAAGGAGTTGTTCAAATCAAACCAAACTTGGTATGGAGTATCCCCTGCTTATATAGAGTCTGAAACGAAAAGATTTTTTGCTATAGCTGGCCTAGGAAAAAAGTTAGTTTTGCATACGGAAATTTGCGAATTTCGCGATTAGCGAATTTTAAAAATAGGTCTTTTTCATCGGGTCAAGGAAATGTTCAAAGTGAACCAAATTGATATCCCTGACTACCGGTAATATTTAGGTTGTAAAGCAAAAAGAATGGTCCGCCTAACTTTCCTAGAAAAAAAGTTAGTTTTTCATACGGAAATTTGCTATTATATCGTTTAAATTGCAATTATTGAATTTTAAAAATAGGTCTTTTTCGTCGGGTCAAAGAGTTGTCCAAATCGAACCAAACTTGGTATGGAGTATTCTCTGTATATGTAGAGTCTGAAACCAGAAGATTTTTGCTATATCTTTCCTAGGAAAAAAGTTAGTTTTGCATACGGAAATTTGCGAATTTCGCGATTAGCGAATTTTAAAAATAGGTCTTTTTCATCGGGTCAAGGAGTTGTTCAAAGTGAACCAAATTGATATCCCTGACTACCAGTAATATTTAAGTTGTAAAGCAAAAAAAATGGTCCGCCTAACTTTCCTAGAAAAAAAAGTTAGTTTTTAATACGGAAATTTGCTATTATATCGTTTAAATTGCAATTATTGAATTTTAAAAATAGGTCTTTTTCGTCGGGTCAAAGAGTTGTCCAAATCGAACAAAACTTGGTATGGAGTATCCTCTGTATATATAGAGTCTGAAACCAGAAGATTTTTGCTATATCTTTCCTAGGAAAGAAGTTAGTTTTGCATACGGAAATTTGCGAATTTCGCGATTAGCGAATTTTAAAAATAGGTCTTTTTCATCGGGTCAAGGAGTTGTTCAAATCAAACCAAACTTGATATGGAGTATCCCCAGGGTGGGAGGATCATAGGAAAAGAAGAATTTTTGGTAAAGCTTGCCTAGGAAAAAAGTTAGTTTTTCATTCGGAAATTTGCGGTTATTTCAAATAGATTAAGATTATTGAATTTTAAAAGTAGTTCTATTTCGTCGGGTCAAGGAGTTGTTCAAATCAAACCAAACTTGGTATGGAGTATCCCCTGCTTATATAGAGTCTGAAACGAAAAGATTTTTTGCTATAGCTGGCCTAGGAAAAAAGTTAGTTTTGCATACGGAAATTTGCGAATTTCGCGATTAGCGAATTTTAAAAATAGGTCTTTTTCATCGGGTCAAGGAGTTGTTCAAAGTGAACCAAATTGATATCCCTGACTACCGGTAATATTTAGGTTGTAAAGCAAAAAGAATGGTCCGCCTAACTTTCCTAAAAAAAAAGTTAGTTTTTCATACGGAAATTTGCTATTATATCGTTTAAATTGCAATTATTGAATTTTAAAAATAGGTCTTTTTCGTCGGGTCAAAGAGTTGTCCAAATCGAACCAAACTTGGTATGGAGTATCCTCTGTATATATAGAGTCTGAAACCAGAAGATTTTTGCTATATCTTTCCTAGGAAAAAAGTTAGTTTTGCATACGGAAATTTGCGAATTTCGCGGTTAGCGAATTTTAAAAATAGGTCTTTTTCATCGGGTCAAGGAGTTGTTCAAATCAAACCAAACTTGATATGGAGTATCCCCAGGGTGGGAGGATCATAGGAAAAGAAGAATTTTCGGTAAAGCTTGCCTAGGAAAAAGTTAGTTTTTCATACGGAAATTTGCGGTTATTTCAAATAGATTAAGATTATTGAATTTTAAAAGTAGTTCTATTTCGTCGGGTCAAGGAGTTGTTCAAATCGAACCAAACTTGGTATGGAGTATCCCCTGCTTATATAGAGTCTGAAACGAAAAGATTTTTTGCTATAGCTGGCCTAGGAAAAAAGTTAGTTTTGCATACGGAAATTTGCGAATTTCGCGATAAGCGAATTTTAAAAATAGGTCTTTTGTATCGGGTCATGGAGTTGTTCAAAGTAAACCAAATTGATATCCCAGACTACCAGTACTATTTAGGTTGTAATGCAAAAAGATTGGTCCGCCTATCTTTCATAGAAAAAAAGTTAATTTTTCATACGGAAATTTGCTATTATTTCAAATAAGTATTTTTCAAAATAGGTCTTTTTTATCGGGTCAAGAAGTTATTCAAATCGAACCAAACTCGGTATGTATTATTCCCTGTATAAATAGTGTCTAAAACAACAAGAATTTTTGCTATAGCTTGCCTAGGAAAAAAGTTAGTATTTCATACGGAAATGTGCGATTTTTTCGAATAACTTGAGACTATTGAATTTTAAAAATAGGTCTTTTTCATCGGGTCAAGGAATTGTTCAAATCGAACCAAACTTGGTATGGAGTATCCCCTGTTTATATAGGGTCTGAAACGAAAAGATTTTTTGCTATAGCTGGCCTAGGAAAAAAGTTAGTTTTGCATACGGAAATTTGCGAATTTCGCGATTAGCGAATTTTAAAAATAGGTCTTTTTCATCGGGTCAAGGAGTTGTTCAAAGTGAACCAAATTGATATCCCAGACTACCAGTACTATTTAGATTGTAAAGCAAAAAGAATGGTCCGCCTAACTTTCCTAGAAAAAAAGTTAGTTTTTCATACGGAAATTTGCTATTATATCGTTTAAATTGCAATTATTGAATTTTAAAAATAGGTCTTTTTCGTCGGGTCAAAGAGTTGTCCAAATCGAACCAAACTTGGTATGGAGTATCCTCTGTATATATAGAGTCTGAAACCAGAAGATTTTTGCTATATCTTTCCTAGGAAAAAAGTTAGTTTTGCATACGGAAATTTGCGAATTTCGCGATTAGCGAATTTTAAAAATAGGTCTTTTTCATCGGGTCAAGGAGTTGTTCAAATCAAACCAAACTTGATATGGAGTATCCCCAGGGTGGGAGGATCATAGGAAAAGAAGAATTTTTGGTAAAGCTTGCCTAGGAAAAAAGTTAGTTTTTCATTCGGAAATTTGCGGTTATTTCAAATAGAATAAGATTATTGAATTTTAAAAGTAGTTCTATTTCGTCGGGTCAAGGAGTTGTTCAAATCAAACCAAACTTGGTATGGAGTATCCCCTGCTTATATAGAGTCTGAAACGAAAAGATTTTTTGCTATAGCTGGCCTAGGAAAAAAGTTAGTTTTGCATACGGAAATTTGCGAATTTCGCGATTAGCGAATTTTAAAAATAGGTCTTTTTCATCGGGTCAAGGAGTTGTTCAAAGTGAACCAAATTGATATCCCTGACTACCGGTAATATTTAGGTTGTAAAGCAAAAAGAATGGTCCGCCTAACTTTCCTAAAAAAAAAGTTAGTTTTTCATACGGAAATTTGCTATTATATCGTTTAAATTGCAATTATTGAATTTTAAAAATAGGTCTTTTTCGTCGGGTCAAAGAGTTGTCCAAATCGAACCAAACTTGGTATGGAGTATCCTCTGTATATATAGAGTCTGAAACCAGAAGATTTTTGCTATATCTTTCCTAGGAAAAAAGTTAGTTTTGCATACGGAAATTTGCGAATTTCGCGGTTAGCGAATTTTAAAAATAGGTCTTTTTCATCGGGTCAAGGAGTTGTTCAAATCAAACCAAACTTGATATGGAGTATCCCCAGGGTGGGAGGATCATAGGAAAAGAAGAATTTTCGGTAAAGCTTGCCTAGGAAAAAGTTAGTTTTTCATACGGAAATTTGCGGTTATTTCAAATAGATTAAGATTATTGAATTTTAAAAGTAGTTCTATTTCGTCGGGTCAAGGAGTTGTTCAAATCGAACCAAACTTGGTATGGAGTATCCCCTGCTTATATAGAGTCTGAAACGAAAAGATTTTTTGCTATAGCTGGCCTAGGAAAAAAGTTAGTTTTGCATACGGAAATTTGCGAATTTCGCGATAAGCGAATTTTAAAAATAGGTCTTTTGTATCGGGTCATGGAGTTGTTCAAAGTAAACCAAATTGATATCCCAGACTACCAGTACTATTTAGGTTGTAATGCAAAAAGATTGGTCCGCCTATCTTTCATAGAAAAAAAGTTAATTTTTCATACGGAAATTTGCTATTATTTCAAATAAGTATTTTTCAAAATAGGTCTTTTTTATCGGGTCAAGAAGTTATTCAAATCGAACCAAACTCGGTATGTATTATTCCCTGTATAAATAGTGTCTAAAACAACAAGAATTTTTGCTATAGCTTGCCTAGGAAAAAAGTTAGTATTTCATACGGAAATGTGCGATTTTTTCGAATAACTTGAGACTATTGAATTTTAAAAATAGGTCTTTTTCATCGGGTCAAGGAATTGTTCAAATCGAACCAAACTTGGTATGGAGTATCCCCTGTTTATATAGGGTCTGAAACGAAAAGATTTTTTGCTATAGCTGGCCTAGGAAAAAAGTTAGTTTTGCATACGGAAATTTGCGAATTTCGCGATTAGCGAATTTTAAAAATAGGTCTTTTTCATCGGGTCAAGGAGTTGTTCAAAGTGAACCAAATTGATATCCCAGACTACCAGTACTATTTAGATTGTAAAGCAAAAAGAATGGTCCGCCTAACTTTCCGAGAAAAAAAGTTAGTTTTTCATACGGAAATTTGCTATTATATCGTTTAAATTGCAATTATTGAATTTTAAAAATAGGTCTTTTTCGTCGGGTCAAAGAGTTGTCCAAATCGAACCAAACTTGGTATGGAGTATCCTCTGTATATATAGAGTCTGAAACCAGAAGATTTTTGCTATATCTTTCCTAGGAAAAAAGTTAGTTTTGCATACGGAAATTTGCGAATTTCGCGATTAGCGAATTTTAAAAATAGGTCTTTTTCATCGGGTCAAGGAGTTGTTCAAATCAAACCAAACTTGATATGGAGTATCCCCAGGGTGGGAGGATCATAGGAAAAGAAGAATTTTTGGTAAAGCTTGCCTAGGAAAAAAGTTAGTTTTTCATTCGGAAATTTGCGGTTATTTCAAATAGAATAAGATTATTGAATTTTAAAAGTAGTTCTATTTCGTCGGGTCAAGGAGTTGTTCAAATCAAACCAAACTTGGTATGGAGTATCCCCTGCTTATATAGAGTCTGAAACGAAAAGATTTTTTGCTATAGCTGGCCTAGGAAAAAAGTTAGTTTTGCATACGGAAATTTGCGAATTTCGCGATTAGCGAATTTTAAAAATAGGTCTTTTGTATCGGGTCATGGAGTTGTTCAAAGTAAACCGAATTGATATCCCAGACTACCAGTACTATTTAGGTTGTAATGCAAAAAGATTGGTCCGCCTATCTTTCATAGAAAAAAAGTTAATTTTTCATACGGAAATTTGCCATTATTTCAAATAAGTATTTTTCAAAATAGGTCTTTTTTATCGGGTCAAGAAGTTATTCAAATCGAACCAAACTCGGTATGTATTATTCCCTGTATAAATAGTGTCTAAAACAACAAGAATTTTTGCTATAGCTTGCCTAGGAAAAAAGTTAGTATTTCATACGGAAATGTGCGATTTTTTCGAATAACTTGAGACTATTGAATTTTAAAAATAGGTCTTTTTCATCGGGTCAAGGAATTGTTCAAATCGAACCAAACTTGGTATGGAGTATCCCCTGTTTATATAGAGTCTGAAACGAAAAGATTTTTTGCTATAGCTGGCCTAGGAAAGAAGTTAGTTTTGCATACGGAAATTTGCGAATTTCGCGATTAGCGAATTTTAAAAAAAGGTCTTTTGTATCGGGTCATGGAGTTGTTCAAAGTGAACCAAATTGATATCCCAGACTACCAGTACTATTTAGGTTGTAATGCAAAAAGATTGGTCCACCTATCTTTCATAGAAAAAAGTTAGTTTTTCATACGGAAATTTGCTATTATTTCAAATAAGTATTTTTCAAAATAGGTTTTTTTTATCGGGTCAAGAAGTTATTCAAATCGAACCAAACTCGGTATGTATTATTCCCTGTATAAATAGTGTCTAAAACAACGAGAATTTTTGCTATGGCTTGCCTAGGAAAAAAGTTAGTATTTCATACGGAAATGTGCGATTTTTTCGAATAACTTGAGATTATTGAATTTTAAAAATAGGTCTTTTTCATCGGGTCAAGGACTTGTCCAAATCAAACCAAACTCGGTATGGAGTATCCCATGTGTGCCTAGAGTATAATGCAAAAAATTTTTTGCTAAAGCTTCTCTAGGAAAAAAGTTAGTTTTTCATACGGAAATTTGCTTTTATTTCAAATAAGTATTTTTCAAAATTGGTCTTTTTTATCGGGTCAAGAAGTTATTCAAATCGAACCAAACTTGGTATGTATTATCCCCTGTATATATAGTGTCTAAAACAAAAAGAATTTTCGGTATAGCTTGCCTAGGAAAAAGGTTCCTATTTCAGTCGGAAATATCGAGTTATTCGCTTATTCTATTTTCAAAAATATAGAAATTTTATCGAATCAAGGAGTTGTTAAAAGTGAGCCAAATTGATATCCCAGACTACCAGTACTATTTAGGTCGTAATGCAAAAAGATTGGTCCGCCTAACTTTCATAGAAAAAAGTTAGTACTTCAATCGGAAATATCGACTTTTTCGCTTATTATATTTTAAAAAATGGTTAAATTTTATCGGATCTTAGAGTTGTTTAAAGTGAACCAAATTGATAACCCAGACTACCAGTACTATTTAGGTTGTAATGCAAAACGAATGGTCAGCCTAACTTCCATAGTAAAAAAGTTCGTATTTCAATCGGAAATATCGGCTTTTTCGCTTATTATATTTTAAAAAATAGTTAAATTTTATCGGATCTTAGAGTTGTTTAAAGTGAACCAAATTGATATCCCAGACTACCAGTACTATTAAGGTTGTAATGCAAAAAGAAAGGTCCGCCTAACTTTCCTAGAAAAAAAGTTAGTTTTTCATACGGAAATTTGCTATTATTTCGTTTAAATTGCAATTATTGAATTTTAAAAGTAGGTCTATTTCGTCGGGTCAAGGAGTTGTCCAAACTACACCAAACTTGGCATGTAGTATCTCTTGTGTACCTAGAGAGAAAAACCAAAAAAGTTTTTAGTATAGCTTGCCTAGGAAAAAAGTTCGTATTTCAATCGGAAATATCGACTTTTTCGCTTATTATATTTTAAAAAATAGTTAAATTTTTTTGGATCTTAGAGTTGTTTAAAGTGAACCAAATTGATATCCCAGACTACCAGTACTATTTAGGTTGTAATGCAAAAAGATTGGTCCACCTATCTTTCATAGAAAAAAGTTAGTTTTTCATACGGAAATTTGCTATTATTTCAAATAAGTATTTTTCAAAATAGGTCTTTTTTATCGGGTCAAGAAGTTATTCAAATCGAACTAAACTCGGTATGTATTATTCCCTGTATAAATAGTGTCTAAAACAACGAGAATTTTTGCTATAGCTTGCCTAGGAAAAAAGTTAGTATTTCATACGGAAATGTGCGATTTTTTCGAATAACTTGAGATTATTGAATTTTAAAAATAGGTCTTTTTCATCGGGTCAAGGACTTGTCCAAATCAAACCAAACTCGGTATGGAGTATCCCCTGTGTGCCTAGAGTATAATGCAAAAAAAATTTTGCTAAAGCTTCTCTAGGAAAAAAGTTAGTTTTTCATACGGAAATTTGCTTTTATTTCAAATAAGTATTTTTCAAAATAGGTCTTTTTTACCGGGTCAAGAAGTTATTCAAATCGAACCAAACTTGGTATGTATTATCCCCTGTATATATAGTGTCTAAAACAAAAAGAATTTTCGGTATAGCTTGCCTAGGAAAAAGGTTCCTATTTCAATCGGAAATATCGAGTTATTCGCTTATTCTATTTTCAAAAGTATAGAAATTTTATCGAATCAAGGAGTTGTTAAAAGTGAGCCAAATTGATATCCCAGACTACCAGTACTATTTAGGTCGTAATGCAAAAAGATTGGTCCGCCTAACTTTCATAGAAAAAAGTTCGTACTTCAATCGGAAATATCGACTTTTTCGCTTATTATATTTTAAAAAATAGTTAAATTTTATCGGATCTTAGAGTTGTTTAAAGTGAACCAAATTGATAACCCAGACTACCAGTACTATTTAGGTTGTAATGCAAAACGAATGGTCAGCCTAACTTCCATAGTAAAAAAGTTCGTATTTCAATCGGAAATATCGGCTTTTTCGCTTATTATATTTTAAAAAATAGTTAAATTTTATCGGATCTTAGAGTTGTTTAAAGTGAACCAAATTGATATCCCAGACTACCGGTACTATTTAGGTTGTAATGCAAAACGAATGGTCAGCCTAACTTCCATAGTAAAAAAGTTCGTATTTCAATCGAAAATATCGGCTTTTTCGCTTATTATATTTTAAAAAATAGTTAAATTTTATCGGATCTTAGAGTTGTTTAAAGCGAACCAAATTGATATCCCAGACTACCAGTACTATTTAGGTTGTAATGCAAAAAGATGGGTCCGCCTAACTTTCATAGAAAAAAGTTCTTATTTCAATCGGAAATATCGAGTTATTCGCTTATTCTATTTTCAAAAATATAGAAATTTTATCGGATCAAGGAGTTGTTCAAAGTGAACCAAATTGATATCCCAGACTACCAGTACTATTTATGTTGTAATGCAAAAATAATGGTTGGCCTAACTTTCCTAGAAAAAAAGTTAGTTTTTCATACGGAAATTTGCTATGCTATTATTTCAAATAAATAATTTAATTTTAAAAATAGGTCTTTTTCATCGGGTCAAGGAGTTGTTCAAAGTGAACCAAATTGATATCCCAGACTACCAGTACTATTTAGGTTGTAATGCAAAAAGAAAGGTCCGCCTAACTTTCCTAGAAAAAAAGTTAGTTTTTCATACGGAAATTTGCTATTATTTCAAATAAACAATTTTAAAAATAGGTCTTTTTCATCGGGTCAAGGAGTTGTTCAAAGTGAACCAAATTGATATCCCAGACTACCAGTACTGTTTAGGTTGTAATGCAAAAAGAAAGGTCCGCCTAACTTTCCTAGAAAAAAAGTTAGTTTTTCATACGGAAATTTGCTGTTATTTCAAAAAAATAATTTTAAAAATGGGTCTTTTTCATCGGGTCAAGGAGTTGTTCAAAGTGAACCAAATTAATATCCCTGACTACCAGTAATATTTAGGTTGTAATGCAAAAAGAATGGTCTACCTAACTTTCCTAGAAAAAAAGTTAGTTTTTCATACGGAAATTTGCTATTAATTCGTTTAAATTGCAATTATTGAATTTTAAAAATAGGTCTATTTCGTCGGGTCAAGGAGTTGTCCAAATTGAAGCAAGCTTGGCATGTTGTATCTCTTGTGTACCTAGAGTGAAAAACCAAAATAGTTTTTGGTATAGCTTGCCTAGGAAAAAAGTTCGTATTTCAATCGGAAGTATCGACTTTTTCGCTTATATTTTAAAAAATAGTTAAATTTTTTCGGATCTTAGAGTTGTTTAAAGTGAACCAAATTGATATCCCAGACTACCAGTACTATTAAGGTTGTAATGCAAAAAGAAAGGTCCGCCTAACTTTCCTAGAAAAAAAGTTAGTTTTTCATACGGAAATTTGCTATTATTTCGTTTAAATTGCAATTATTGAATTTTAAAAGTAGGTCTATTTCGTCGGGTCAAGGAGTTGTCCAAACTACACCAAACTTGGCATGTAGTATCTCTTGTGTACCTAGAGAGAAAAACCAAAAAAGTTTTTAGTATAGCTTGCCTAGGAAAAAAGTTCTTATTTCAATCGGAAATATCGACTTTTTCGCTTATTATATTTTAAAAAATAGTTAAATTTTTTTGGATCTTAGAGTTGTTTAAAGTGAACCAAATTGATATCCCAGACTACCAGTACTATTAAGGTTGTAATTCAAAAAGAAAGGTCCGCCTAACTTTCCTAGAAAAAAGTTCGTATTTCAATCGGAAATATCGACTTTTTCGCTTATTATATTTTAAAAAATAGTTAAATTTTATCGGATCTTAGAGTTGTTTAAAGTGAACCAAATTGATATCCCAGACTACCAGTACTATTAAGGTTGTAATGCAAAAAGAAAGGTCCGCCTAACTTTCCTAGAAAAAAAGTTAGTTTTTCATACGGAAATTTGCTATTATTTCGTTTAAATTGCAATTATTGAATTTTAAAAGTAGGTCTATTTCGTCGGGTCAAGGAGTTGTCCAAACTACACCAAACTTGGCATGTAGTATCTCTTGTGTACCTAGAGAGAAAAACCAAAAAAGTTTTTAGTATAGCTTGCCTAGGAAAAAAGTTCTTATTTCAATCGGAAATATCGGCTTTTTCGCTTATTATATTTTAAAAAATAGTTAAATTTTATCGGATCTTAGAGTTGTTTAAAGTGAACCAAATTGATATCCCAGACTACCAGTACTATTAAGGTTGTAATGCAAAAAGAAAGGTCCGCCTAACTTTCCTAGAAAAAAAGTTAGTTTTTCATACGGAAATTTGCTATTATTTCGTTTAAATTATTTGCAATTATTGAATTTTAAAAATAGGTCTATTTCCTCGGGTCAAGGAGTTGTCCAAATTGAACCAAACTTGGCATGTAGTATCTCTTGTGTGCCTAGATTGAAAAACAAAAAAAATTGGTATAGCTTGCCTAGGAAAAAAGTTCGTATTTCAATCGGAAATGTCTACTTTTTCGCTTATTATATTTTAAAAAAAAGTTTAATTTTATCGGATCTTAGAGTTGTTTAACGTGAACCAAATTGATATCCCAGACTACCAGTACTATTTAGGTTGTAATGCAAAAAAAATGGTCCGCCTAACTTTCATAGAAAAAAGTTCGTATTTCAATCGGAAATATCGACTTTTTCGCTTATTATATTTTAAAAAATAGTTAAATTTTATCGGATCTTAGAGTTGTTTAAAGTGAACCAAATTGATATCCCAGACTACCAGTACTATTTAGGTTGTAATGCAAAAAGATCGGTCCGCCTAGTTTTCATAGAAAAAAAGTTCGTATTTCAATCGGAAATATCGACTTTTTCGCTTATTATATTATATTATTATTATATTATTATTATATATTATATTATTATATCCTTTCTTGCGATTTATTGAATCAAGGTGCTTTATTTTATTATTGTTTTAGCTTCTTTATGATGTATGTTGATGTGTAGTTTTGTCTCAGATTTTTGTTAGAAAAAAGAGCCAAAAAAACTGTTACCTTTTTAGAAATCCTATAAAAAATCTCGAAATCGATTTATAGGTTTCTAATTGGTACACATAGTTACTGAGCTCACGAACCTTGCTTGCTGAGACAAAGTTTTATGTATTATATGTTGTTCAAGCCCCTTATGGGCGTTTTTAAGTATGTTTGGGGGTCATTTTTTACATTTTAGAAAGCTTTTTATAGCTATGTTGGTCTTGCAAGAGCATTGGTTTTCTGTCTGGAACCTTTCTGGAGCGACGGATGCCTGGCAAGAGTCTTACAAAGTCGACGGTTATCTGGTAAGAATCTTATAAGAACAACGGTTATCTGCTAAGAATCTTGCAAGATTAACGGTTATCTGGTAAGAGTCTTGTAAGAGCCCTTACAAGATGACGCATAATCATGCAAGAGTCTTGCAAGAGTCTTGCAAGATCTTAGCAGATAACCGTCCCAATTTGACAAGGGGGGGGGCGAAACAGAATAGATCCAAAAATTCGTATAAGTAATTTCGTTTTCCGGCTCGCAGACGAGCTTTATTTGAACAAAACTACCCCTATGTTGTTCCGAAAAGAAATTGGAATGAAGAAAACATTTTTATTTGCTCGACTAGAATGTAACAAAAATTCAGGTGGCCCCCCAGCTTAGTGAGCATAAAGTTTTTATGACCCCAGACGCACGTGCTATTTTCTTACATAGTAACGTGCTATATAACAACCTATAATTTGTTACTGGGGGTCATAAAAAACACTGGGGGGGGGGGGCGAAACAGAATAGATCCGGTTAATGTTCTATCACATACTTACACCCACAAAGTTCTCTACGAAATAAATAGTCAAAGGAAGTATTATAATGGGAGCGAGTATTGAATTGAAAGTTACTTTTATGAAAAAATTTTGCAAAAAGAACTGAAACAAATGATAGATTTTTATGGTCACGTGCCTTAATCAACCAGTTGTCAATTTACAAATGGGTTTTCCAATGATCATGACAAAAAAGATCTTTTACGTTTGCCATTTGTGTCCACCCCGCTCCGTTCGCTATGCACCCCACAGAGCATGAGCCACTAATTAGTAGTCATTATGTAAAATTATGGCACGTGCGTCTGTCTGGGCGGTTTCAAATAATGGTCTTTACCATTATA
Source organism: Convolutriloba macropyga (assembly GCF_964194025.1). NCBI lineage: Eukaryota > Metazoa > Xenacoelomorpha > Acoela > Convolutidae > Convolutriloba > Convolutriloba macropyga. Next base: position 56,480,329 of record NC_134475.1, on the reverse strand, counting down.
GCCCCCCCCCCCCGCTTAGTGGTCAGATAACCTATAGCCCCCCAATCATGGTAATTATACCATAATGGGGGATATAATTTCATGGGGGGCTGTAATGGGAAAGACCCTCAAATAATATGCACCCAATAATCTGGTGGCGCAAAAGGAAAAGATCCGAAAGAAAACAGGTCTATTCTGTTTCACCATTTATTAAAAAGTTGAGAGAACAAAAAAAAATTGAGATCTTCTCTGTTTGTGGGTTCCACGTTTAGTGGGTGCGTATTATTTGCACCCTCCAGACGCACGCGTCATTATTTTACATAATGATTTACCGTGTAATGACACATGCTCTGTAACGGGTGGGGTGGGTCGGGGTGCATAACGTACCGGGGGTACAAACGGAAGTGATGTGAAAATTGTGATTGTCCCGCGCCGCAAGTCCGCCCTACATTTCTCCCATTTTGATACAAGAGTGAAGAGATTATTTCTTTAGGTGAAGGGTAAGGGGTCAAAGGCTGTAAGATTGGGGGGGGGGGGGGGTACTTGTCTGGCGAATCTCATTCATATGGCCTGGTGGGTATATTCTGCCCCCCCCCGCAGCACACCACTCAGCCTATAGTGAGTTCATAGCGAACAAACTACTCTTTCACTGAGGGCCCATAACAGAATTGATCCAGTCAAGCTGGCCAATTAAATCCATTAGAAATTTCAATATTATCGGAAAAGACGAAAGCAATAGATTAAAACCCAATCACAAAAAATCTTTTTATGAAACGAAAACCTAGCCTGGAGATTAAGCCGAGAAATTTCAATTCCGAGAAATCAAAAGTGAAAAGCTCAATGCCAAAAAATAAAAGAAAGAGCAATATCGGGAATTGTAATTATCTAACGTTTCACAAACTTGCGCATGGAAATTATTTGTAAAATGGAAGGCGCAATTTTTTTAAAAGAATGGTCAAAACTTCCAAAATTGGTTTTGCGGTATATTCAAGCACAAGCTTGATTTCCTTAATTTATTTTGATTGATTGATGAGTTCTGATTTGTTTTGATTTGTAAAATTTGCGGGTTTTATGTTTACCAACTTAAGGAAATCTCTTGCGAATAAGTAGTAAACATTGGTGACCTTTTTTAACGACAAACACATTGAAAGCAACCAAACCTCTGAAAGTGAATCACTGAAAAAAACTTTAACAAAATCAGTGAGTACTTTAAAAAATTTTCTTCTCAATACCATTTATAATGTTCTCATAACTCAAAAAATTTGCTGCATTTTAGAACCCTTTAGAAAGGAGCCATCACTTAGCGACAGTAACGCAGAACCAGATTAAAAAAAGTTAGAGAGTTAAAAAAAAGCAGAATGAAAGGAAAACAGATAAGTACAAAAAAGTGTGTTACAAGAAATGACGTCGACAGAAGATTTTCTCTCAGCAACCAAATAATTTTTATTTCATTTTGAAATTGTAACGAAGAACAAACTTAACAAAAAAATCAAAGGCCGAAGTAACACATAAATTATTCTATACCTATAAAATAGCTACTAATATTATATTTTTATACTAATATCATTTTTATACACTTAGTATCTAATATGAGAAAACTTTGTCCACGCTCCTTATGAAAAAGCATTACACTTGTTCAAATTGCTAAAGAGTATTCCATATTTCGAGATAATATTCCTCAATGATTATTTCAGTTTTTCAAGTTGCGTGTACGTTGTTTCCAGCTCTGAAGTAGATAGTGTTAATACACATACGCACATTAGGAAAAATATAACAGTCGAGAGTTGTTTTATCGTAGTTTATAATCATTGTTTCCAATTTTCAAAAGAAAAAAGTATAAAGCAAAAAAGAACACACTAATTACAGTCAAACGCTTTCTACTTCAGAGAGCACGTTAAACAAAAATAAAACTTCAGATTTAGGTAGTTCGTTGCAGAAGAGATTTAAACGTCAAAAAATAATAGTCAGCATCAAGGCAATAATAAATACATTTTGAATATTATTTTTCCGTAAAAAAATGACGTTCTCTGACTATCCGCAAAGTGCAACAGACCCAACAAAGTTCAGGTTTAAAAAAAACTGGCCACAACACATTTCACTTCATTAAAAAAACAGGTCTGATTGCTTTTTCACCCAAGTTTCAGAACAAAAGATTTTTGTATCGAAAAGGTAAAACACTTGTTTCTGTAGCTCTCGTATAAAAGCCATTATATCGTTCTGCCACAGAACAATAAAAACCTTCAACACATTAAGAGGATGACAAGAAAAAGCGTTCAGAGCAGCTGTTTTACTGCAGCAAACAAACTGAATACTCTTACGCCTGTCCCTTGAAGTTGCTTTTGATAATACTAGTTTCTTTCAGCAGTTACAAAAAAAATTTAACAAAAAAACAGAACTGATCAACTGATAGATCAAACAAGAACAAAGTTCAAAACTGTTGCAAGAAGCACCTGTATCATTATGACAAGCGCCAACAATAAGAAAAAGGCGCTACAAGAACAGCTGCAGAGGAGAGAAGCAGAATGAACAGTCAATGTCGACTATCTGGTGGCAATGATTCAAGAGGAAAATTTAGGGAACATCAATTTGTCCTATGAGTCACCTTCTCAACAAACGCTGAAGTTAGACAAAATCTGCGACAATCTTTTTAAATACAGCCTCACTCAGAATGAATTGAAGGAAATAATGGAGAGATCAGCAGAACGTAGTCTGGGATTACACACAAATCCGTGAGAGAACATTACAGGTGAACGATGAGTCACACTCAGAATGCACTTCCTCAAAGATGATAGCGAGATTTCCCAACAACAATGTTGACCATCGCTTGAGAGCAGAGCAAAGAAAAAACACTGGTGATGAGGTCTGGAGAAAATCCCTAGAAGCAATTGAAGAGCAAAGCATCGAACTTATTAACATAAGACGCGATGTTGGTACCACTACATCAAACGACAAACCCAAGTCCTATAAACACGCTAGAAGGAAACCAAAAGGACACCAATCAGATGTAAGTGCTGAAGTTGATTGCAGATCAAATCAAACATTTGACATTAACGTCCCAGACCAACGGAAAACACAAAAGCAAACACAGCCACAATCAAGACAACAAAGCTTACTTCCTTTTAACAGGAAACAATCATCAAATATTATCACGCCTTCAAACAGAAGAAATCAACAGACGACAGACTAAGAGAGTAATGATCAACAATCAACAGACAATCAAAGCGACGATCATCAAAAAATCGACAACATCAGACAAAGAAGCAACCAAATGCATTATGAACAGCAGCCAAAACGACAACAAGCCAGAAATAGATAAAGAAAAACTGACAAAATCCATGATGTGAACCAAACCTCAACAAATACCCAATTTCAGCAGACTCAAGGTCAAAATACTTCAAATATTCACGAACATATTCAAAATCGAGAACAGCAATTTCTTCAAAGCACCCATTTTTATCAACATGCGAACAAAATTATTAGAAGTAACCAATCAAATGACATGGAATTGAGCAGAAAAACCGCCAAAAACCTAATCCCAGAAACGAAAAACAATCTTTGCAATTTTAATCTCAACGCCCAAGACCAAAGACTACCAAATTACATCAACATTACTAACCAATAACCAGACAGACAGTTTCAACATACACAGACAACAGAAAACATTTTTTCGCCACGACAAGCGCAACAACAACCTGTCATATCCAGCATTAATCTTCTAAAAACTCAACTCAAATCCTTCAGCGGAGTTTCGTTGAGATGGCACGACTGGTTTAGTTTTTTCAAAGCCACAATACATGACAATGGAACACTGACAGATGCCAAACGTATGACATAATTTCAAAACGCCCTCGCCGACAGAGCCCAAGATAGCATCATCGGATACTCATATAACGGAGAGTTTTATAATGAAGCATGCAATAATTACAAAAACGATTTGGGAAACCCACATGTTACAGCAGCTTACCCTGATAAGTTGCAACACTGGCCCAAACCGACCATTCATAACCCCGAAAGTTTTGTATCTTTTGCAGCGTTTCTTAGACAAATGGCTCAAACGTTCATACTTCACAATTTCACATACGATCGTCAATCCTCAGCTGTCCATAAGATTGCAAAAGATAAACTTGCGCCCACAAGTATAATCAGATGGATCGAATACGCCCTTAGGCAAGCTATTATTCAACCTAACTTAATACATTTTAAGGACTGGACAAATAATTACGCAGAAGCTTGAGAAGATTTGTCAACATCACAAAGACCAACCAATCAAGAAAGCGGTTCGTCTAGAAGATCAAACAGACTCTTCCAACAGCAAAGTAACAAAAGATTCCCTCTATGTGGATACAGTCACAACTTAGGAAAATGCAATCATTTCCTTAATAAAGATATTAACGAAAGACAACAAACAGTAAGACAACTGAAAATTTGCCCCAACTGCCTCACCGAACACCAAAAGGACAGTGTAACAGTCATTACCGATGTCGCATCCAAAACTGCAACCCACTTCATCACTCAACAATTCACAGAAACCACTTCAACAGTTCACAGACATTTCCACCAACTCAGCAACAGCACAGGAACCAACAGCAACAACATCAACAACAATCAAACAACCATGTTCAAAATCATTCTGGAAACAATTATCACAACAATCGTGGTCAACAGAACATCGGATACCAAAACACAGATAACCGCAAACAGATCACAGTTTCAACCACATGGATTCAACTATGGAAGAGTGGTTGGTTACAATCATAACAAAAACACACGTAATGCCTGTAGCCAAAACAATAAAAGTAACCGTTTGGATCAGAATTACAATCTCAACAACAACAATGGAAGTTCCTTCAAAAGAAATTATAACATTCCGAACAATTTTATGCTATATACAAATTCACGACACCAGAACACCGGACATTCCCACAATCAAACAGACACAGAAAATCAAAGCCAAAGGCAACAAAACTTTAACAACAACAACAGCAATCCCCGACCACAAAATCACACATGCAGCAACAACCAAATCAGTTAGTGGATAAGACCTCAAGTTCAACTTCAAGCAATTCCGTTTATCCTTTACACAGAAGACGTATCGAGAGAATTATATGCTCTTTTGAATAGCGAGAGCGACAACACAAAAACAACAAACTCAATGGCAAAAGCACTTGGAATAAAAAACACAGATCACATTGCAGTACCAATTTCTTCACTTTACGGAGAACACATCATAAGATCAACCGAAGTTCTTATGGGATTTCTTCTTTTCAACCTACCGGTGTACGCCACGTCAGCATCTGACTTTCAAATGCTGAATGTACCTGTTGAGATGTTGAACTCTATCTGCGACGACTACGATCATCTTAATAACATCATTTTTCCCCAAATACCAGATAACAGAATGGGAGTATTAAGCGGAGCGGATACCTTCATAGCAAAAGTGCCACTGAAATTCACAACAGGACCACCAGGAACGCCATACGGAGTCTTGACACAGCTTGAATGGACCGTTACAGGACAAATAACGCAGAAATACAAGTCAACCAGTAATAAATAGGAGATCAATAACAACATCACGCTTTACAATAGAATAAAAACCCAGAACAAGAAACAGAGAACGACATGCTTGAAATGTTTTGTACAATGGAGGGAAAAAATTTAGTGAGCGGAAAAAAGACGTTGACAGCAGATGACATGAAAGCTGCTGAAGCACTAAGAAGGACGACAAGACACATCGGTTCTCGTTATGAGATCGGACTGCCTTGGAAAGTTGACTCTAAACTAGCGAACAACTACTTTCTTGCCAAAGCACAATTACAGTCACCTGAAAACCGACTTCAACAGGAACCAGACTTATTTTGTCGTTACAACCAAACCATCGAAGCAGACATCGAAAAAAGATTTGTTGTAGAGACACAACGTCAACCCAATTTTATGATTTTATAATTCTGGTATCTCCCAGACCACCCCGTTGAACAAGACGAGTCACAAATGCAGCTTTTGTATACAAAGGACATTCACTTAACAAAGCTCTTTTAACCGGACTGGATCTACTATGCAACCTTGTCCGATTTCTTATGAGATTTCGACAGTACAAAATTGCAGGAACCGGTGATAATGAAGCGATGTTCACGCAAGTTGCCATACGATCATAGGACCAAGACGCACTCAGATTTTTGTGGAACAAAGATGGAGAAGAAAAAATTTTCAAGTACAAGAGACTAATATTCGGTGCAACTTGTTCCCCTTCATGTGCAATATACATACTCCACAGATGTGCCGAAGATAACAAATTAGGCAGTCCCAAAGCCTACGCAGCCATAAGAAACAATTTCTACATGGATGATTACCTTCAAAGTTTCAGCACAACTAAAAACGCAGCAATCACAACAACAGAGTTAAAGAATACGTTACAGAAAAGTGGCTCTGAGCTTACAAATTTTTTTAGTAATGACCCCAGAACCGTCATAAAAATAACTGGAAAAATGCAGGCACAGTGAAAGAACAACGTATATTAGGACAAATGTGGAATGCAAACGAAGATATCTTCATATTCAAAAGACAAGAATTGAAACTGGATGTCGAAAGCATGCAACAACGTCAATTGCTTTCACTCGCCTCATCATTTTTCGACCCACTTGGAATCATCACGCCGTTTTCTTTTAGAGTGCGATGCATTCTTCAATCGGTAGTAAAACAAGGTAATAACTAGAAGAAACAGATTCCAAGAGAGTTCCAACACGACATGCAGCAATGGGTCGACGAATATGATCAGATGCCAGAAATTTCTATTAGCAGATGTCCGATCCCCAACCCAGATGCTAAGCAGGAACTTCACATATTTTCCGATGCATCAAGTACAGCAATAGCAACGACAATATTTATCAGATCAAGCAGCGCAGAAGAAATAACAACTCAATATGTTGTTAGCAAAGCAAGAGTTGCAGAACCTATGGGAGCAGAACCTGCTTCCTTTCTTTATTCGAAGCGAAATAACAGTACGATTTAACAAAATTCAATTCTAGACACACAGTATGGCCACTTTAGGTCGGATTAAATCGACAAAGCCCCAAAAAGTTTTTGTAGCAAATAGAACATTTTAGCAAACTCTCAGTCAGAACAATGGAATTTTGTACCTGGTAAAATCAACCCTGCAGATGACGGAACAAGAGGACTATTCTTAACAGAATGGCTCTCAGCGCCAAAAAATGGCTCTCAGCGCCAAAAAATGGCTCTCAGCGCCAAAATTTCTCCAAGAAAATCCTGTTCCAAATTTTCAAAGAGATCAGCAAATTACAGCGACGAAAATTTTACGTGCCGAAATTGCAGATACTGTTATTGACATTAACCATTTTTGCAGTTGGAATAAACTTATGCGACGAACCGAAACAGTGATGAAAGCAGTCAATATCTTCCGAAAGAGACCAGTCACAAACAGACCAGTCAGACCAGAAGACACACGACATCATCTATTGAGACAATCACAGCATAAAACCTTTTCTGAAAGCATAAGAAACGTTGAACGGAAAATGAACTAGTCAAAAAGGACAAGTTATTACAATCCCCTTCCCTCCTGGACAAAGATGGTTTAATACGAGCAAGAGGCAGATTAAGGCACGCTAAAATACCCTACAGCCAGAAACATCCAGTTATTTTTGATAGTCAGAAAAATATTACTAAACTAATAACTGAACAAGCCCACGACGACTGTAGACACTTTGGGACAGAGTTTGTCCGAGCACACCTGCAACAAGATTTCATCATTATAGGTCTGCGACGATTTTTGAAACAACTAAGCAAAACATTTGCCGACGATGAAGAGCATAAAATATTACCTCCCTAATGGCCTACCTCCCCAGTTTCAAAGTCGCAGAAGCAGAACAACAATATCCTTTACTAAATGTTGGGTTAGACTTTTTCGGACCCTTTTTCATCGAGCACAGAAATTGCAAATTAGAAAAACAATATGTATGTCTTTTCACCTGTTTTGTCACTAGAGCTGTGCATCTGGAGATTTGTCAGACGTTGGACACAAATAGTTGCCTAATAGCTATCAGAAGATTTGTATCGCGACAAAGATATCCCCAATTAATTTTTTCTGACAATGGAGCCAACTTCACATCCGTAAAAAAAAGATGTTGGATCTGAACAAAATTAGTGTTGACAACAACTACTTCAAGTCCCAGTTACAGCAGCAAAATATTACAAGAAAACTGAATCCACCATTAGCCCCTCACTTCAGTGGGTTATGGGAAAGGCTAATTCAGCCTGCAAAACGCACTTTGCTCATAATTTTAGGTAGCCAACAATTGAAAGCCGAAATTTTTCAGACATTTATAGCCGAGAATGAAGGACTTCTCAACTCCAGGCTAACTACTTACTAAATACAAACGCTAATTACAAACGACGAAGAAGCACTAACAACAAATCATTTTTTATTAAGACGCCCTAACAGCCCTTTAGCACCGCTGACATCAAGCAGCCAATCATTTAGTAAAAAGGAGTTCTCTTACACACAAACATTACTGGATCATTTTTGAAAACGTTTGCAAAAAGGAGTACATATCAGATCTTATCAGCCGCCCAAAGTGGAGAACATGATCAGAGGAATTGAAAGAAGGCGATTTAGCCTGGTTATTGCATGAGTTCATTCCGAGAGGTATTTGGCCAATTGGTCGAATTGCGAACTGCCACAATGGAATGGACGGACGAGCACGATCCTTCGAAATCAAGACATCAACTGGGGTGCTGAACAGAGCAGCAGTCAAATTATCTAAAGTTTTACACAATGCTTGAACCATTAAGTTTTAAATTTCAAAGAACGTATAGGCTTTAAAGTTCCATTATCTTCATGTCCAAAGTCAGCGTACCAATAGTTCAATTCTACACAAATTCAAACGATCGAGCACGTGAAGAAGTCAACAACGCGGTGAAACTGCTAAACGAAAAGAGAATTTTAACTTCCCTAAATCCTTAACTTCTCTAAAACTACGCCAATTCCAGCTCAAAGTGTTCCTTCACCCTAAACAATAACTTTCATCATCAAGTTTTCACTACTTTTTCCTATTCGTCTGTTTCACAAAATCTGCTGTCTCCAAAATCCAACCCACATAGTTTCATGGACAGGCTTCGCACCAACAGAGTTTACATTATATATAGCCAACAATTTTCACAGCCCCGTGAAGCCTAATAACTACCTTCACACAGCCTTGTCATTCAAAAACACAGTATTCCAATTACACCGCATGAAAGGAAAACGTCCATGCAAATGTATGATCACAACATTTACCAACATATAGCCAATGTATATGCCGCCCCGGAAGAGTGTACAAAAAATTCACACACACCCACACACACACACACACACACACACACACACACACACACACACAGGAAGCCAAAAATGCCCTCAATTACGACAACAGATCATCTTTACAGCTTCGACATTACAAAACAACCTTGAAATTACAGATCAGCAAAAGAATATTGTAAACTTGATTGTCGAAATCTTAAATTGTAAAATACAGCAAGAATATTCAGTTTTACCCTCATGCACGCGGCCCGGAGTGTTCAAGCACAAGCTTGATTTCCTTAATTGGTTTTGATTGATTGATGACTTGATTTGTTTTGATTTGTAAAATTTGCGGGTTTTATGTTTTACCCATTTGTGCAACCTAGCAATTCATTGTAATCTGGAAATCTTTTGTGAATAAGTAGTAAACACGGTATGTACAAATTTGCTGTTTTAGATGAAATACTAAATGCAATGCCTAATCCAATTGAAAGTCATTATCATAACCTCTTCTCTTATCGTGAAAATCTCCCTTTTAAGATCCAGAGAATTCGAAAGAGCCGAACCTAAAAAAATTAGTAAACTTGAACCGATTTTTCTTTTAAAATGCTTTGTTCAGCTTTCAAAATCAGTGTATTATCAACTCCAGCGCAATTAATATTAATCAAATTTGCTCAAATGTAACCTTGGTGCAAATAATTAGCCAAAAATACGGCTAATTATGGTCACCAGTCTGTCCAAAAAAGTTAAAAGTCAGTCTTTTTTTGAAAACAACACAAATGAAAAAAACTCGTTCATTTTTAGGTCAAAACTACGCCGATATTAACGGTACAGCCTGTTTCAAAATTTCAAGACCATCAACACTCCTCCTTGAGTCGTAAAAAACAGAACACCATTGCAGCTCCAGCTCACATCTTTGCAGCTAAAAAACTAAATTCAATTGATGCGCATGTAGAAATTATCAATTACTGTTTCTTTGGTGACATTGCTATAATAGTTTCTACCTTGAATTATTTTTCATTGTACTAAAATGGTATTTATCAAATGTTGTCAGAAGTTAATAAATTCAGCTTTTGTAGTGTATGCCTCTGGCAAATTTTGATTCTCAACTTTTGTGCTACGAAAAAAAAACTTTTCTTCGGTCTGAATTTTTTAACGAATTTTTATCAAAAGATACTGAACAAACAATTATCCTTTAGTAATAAAGCACGGACGTAGATTATTCACAAGTAAAATGTCAAGAAACAGAATGTGGTATTTTTTCTTAAATCAGCCATTTTTCTGATTTTTAGCTTATTATAATCACATTATAATTTTAATCAAGTAAAGTCATGTAAAGTTATATATTGAACTGATTATGAAACAAATTCTAGGCTGGATAAAGCTTGGTTAAAAGAAAAAACTCAAAAGCTTTGCACAAGCTCACAAAATTCAACCGGAAACAACTGCTATTGGAAAAGATTTGAAAGAATGTAACAACCAATTGGCCAGAACAAAATTTGGCTGTTCACCTAGACCAGGACATAAAGGAGGTTGCAATTGTGCACGGCTTATTTTACAAACAGTGTTTACCTAATTTTTCTATTACAAGATAAGAAGAACTTTTTCTAACAAGCCATAGCAGGATAAGTCCTGAAATACAATCCAAAGAATTGAATTAAATTTTAGAAATAATTTATATGACCAGCATATCAAATGTACGATGCAAGCAAAAAAAACGGACCGTCTCAAAAATTCAAAGAATTCAGAACAATCTAAAAAATATAATCATCCAAAACACTAATGTTTACTCAAAGGCCAACGGTGATCTATTTAAATAAACCAAAAACCCGCGCACAAGTCTTGAAAGTGGTTTATTGGCCACTAAAAAAGAGAAAGAGAAAAATGACAGTTCTTTAAAATTGAAATTTGCAAAAATTAGTAATTCTTGCAATATTAGTAAGTTCAAAACCACTTGCTTTTTCGCTCCACTTCTCGTTTCCACGTGACCAAATCATTAATTCACTTCGACTTCAAAAATTATGAAAAGGTGAGTACAGATTTTAAAAAGATGATCTCTAATACAATTCAAATTTTTAGAACAATAAAATAACAGCCCGGAAGAAATCCGTAATCAATTTTGAGAAAACACAAAAATCTAATTGAAAAAATATTGTACCTACTTAAAGCACTCATGAGAATTAAAAATTTTTAAAGTTCCTATATCAAAAATTTTTATATTACACGGGCAACCAAAATCATCAAGTAAAAAATCTAATTTTCTATAAGGACCAATTGGTTCAAGAAATTTCCCTTGGTATATTTTTATCTCTTCAAGAGATATCGAGTGGCGAAAATTTGACTGAGAAACAATTTTAGGAGAGTTAGTACAATTCCATAGAATATACAAGAACTCTTAAAATTTAGTTGCGGGTAACGCTACTTATCCTAGCGTGGCTTTTTTTCTCAAGTATAATTTTTGCCATTCGATTTCTTTTCACGAGATGAAAAATTGTAGCAAGTGAACTTTCTTGAGTCAATTAGTACTTATAGAAAAATAAACTTTTCTTTTTGATGAAAGGACAACGATGCGGTGGGGGGGGGGGGGGGGCTAGAGCGATGTAGGGTGGAGTTGTGGGAGAGCTGAACCAGAGGTGGCTCCAATTCGCCAGGTTGCAGGAGGGCGGACGGGGGCAGTGGGTGGAGGGAGGCAGTGTCTGAGGGGGGATGTCTGAGGAGCGTCAAGGTTAGACAAAGAACCTCTCACTCGAACCCGGATTTTGTCTCCTCAAAAGTTTCGGTTAATGGCATACTTAGAGACTAGTAAGGCGTAAGTCTCGAAGACAGCTGTGCGGCTACTTAATGACCTCCGAGCGCTGCCTGTTGATCCCGTTTTTGAGGACAAATGTCAAATCAGGCAGACGAAAAATCCATCAAGCAAAAATTTGCAAAAAGACCACATGACTAATACAATTGCTACAAACTGCGTTTGAGAGCAATTAAAAAGATATTCATGGTCAAATTTGACTAAACGACAAATAGGCGATCTATTTTTTTGCAAAAAGAATATTTAATAGATTTTCAAAGCATAAAATAATGCATCGAATGTTCACGACTTAATGGAAAACCTCATCAAATAGTAGAAAACTATGTTCAGAGAAACAGCTCCGGATAGTCATCAGTGATAATGTTACATTTTACTCTTACAATTTCGATTTTACATTTATGTGCGAACATTACCAATCTTTGTTGGAACTCCACGCAAATAGCATTTGTTGTTCTCAGTTGAACTTTTGCAAAATTACATAGCCAAACTTGCAAGAATTGATTACACTGAAGAATCCTGAAGCTGAAAAAATTGTGGAGTATCGTCTTACCCTACGTTTGTGGCATTTTTTCATTTTACCTTTTGAAGTATAGCATGTCATTCTGCTTGAAGTTCTGGTATTTATCCAGAAGAGCGTAGCGGTTCAAACAGTTGAGCCAGAATTTAGACGTGACTTTTGCAGTCTCCTAATCATGCTTAAAATCCGGAACTTGCAAATTTGAAATTGCCCTAAAAATTTCAGGGAAGTCAATTTCTCTTCTGGCATTTCAACTTCTGCCACTGCACACTTCATTCACTTAAAAACTTAAACATTCGTCTCGTAATAATCGTTGAAATATTTCTGAACTCAGAGAGGAATTTTTATCTGCAGAAGAACTATCTATTATAGAGGTCATATACTACATGGACGTGACCCCACAAGTACATCGAATGTTTACAAATGCCTTCTGCATACTCCTGCAAGGCTGAATCTTAATAGTATACCTTTTCCTGACTTAATGAGTCAAGAGAAAACTGAAAATGGAAAATAATTCATTAAGAGCCTCGGAATTGTTGGACAGCAAATGAATGACAAACTATTACTTGGAAAATTCCCTTCTCTCGTAGCTCGAACATTCACTACTATTAAGATGGATATCGTGCTCAAATGCACCAACATACGATTTGAGATTGAAAGGAGGTAACAGGCATTAAATAAGTGACGATAGGTTGTTACAAAACTGATGCAAAGCTATGAAGAATAAACGTATTCTAGTATGTACAAATTCGTCATATATAAATTAAACATCATTTTTCATTACTGGTGCTGGGCGAATTGTTCACGATCAATTAAACATACATCAGGCTGATTAATGATGGCTGTGGTTGGTTGTCATGTCGCAATCAAGATCAATAATTTGAAAAAAAATGTCACGAATCAATTATTTTCACGATACACAATTTCCATAATCTTATCACATACTAAGGGCCTGTTCAGAAGAGGGCATTTTAATGTTTCGCGGTCAAAACTTTTGGTTTTCGACAGCAATTTTGAAATATAGGCGCAATCTATTTGTTAATAAATTTGAAAAACTGCAGGATACTAATTGGATTCCATGACGATGTCATTAATTCACAGCGGCGCATCAAAGAAGGGTGTGTATTAAATTAGTTAAATTTGTAAGATTTGTCAACAAAAATAAAAGAAACTAACACTACTGCCTGGCTGTTGTAGGCTTTAAATTGTCTTTATGGGGTGTATCATTCAAAGATCACAAATGACGTCACAAAAGATTATATCAACGATTTCCCAACTGATCCTACTAGAAATTCGAAGAACTCATTTCCACTTGGTGAACTTTAAATGGAATAAACTTGCACATATTCACTACTAATCTCCTTGTTTTACGTAAAAAGAACAACAGCATTATTATGGAATGGACGGCACAAAAAATAGGAAATAGGAGGCACTCCACAATACACAAAATAAGAGTTCTTCCTAAAATATTGCCTTTAGATCGGTTGATTGTAGTTTGAACAGATTTCAGGCTAGTGATTAACTTCTGTTGGATAAATCCAATTATCGTATCTCAAATGCCCGTTTATAGCAGGGGAAGAAACGCTAAAAGCTCTTCATTTGTCATATTTTGATGGCGAGTGTTGAAATGGGTCAAATACTTGGACGAGTTGTTTGTGTTTAGCCGACTAGTTTATTTTCACGTCTCTCATAAATCACTATAGCTGCGAATCGAGCGTAAATGACTGTTTCAGCCGCAATATCCTCCTTTTCGTGCTAATTCTAATTCTAAGATATCATACAGCCAGGGTGAGTTTGATGGATAGTGCGAGTTAAGATGAGGATTGGCGAATGAGGGATAGGTGACTAATTTGATAGCAGCTCCTCGCACACTTTGGCTCCAAACATTTTGCAGTAGTCAAGAGCAGTTCGTCCTTCATAGTCTCGCATCCTGCTCTCAGCTCCGAACTGAAAAACAGCACAAATCTCGATCAGTGTAATTCAACCGCTTTAAAGACTAACCAGATGCGAACTAAAAACACAACTCATTAGATTTAAAAATCCCTTCTCTCCTTAATATTGAAACCCAGAGCCTCCTAACCGTAGCCATACAGGAAAAGTGGGGTATTATAAAAATTGTACAAACGAGGCGGATTATTTTCACACAACTTCGGACGAATTGCTCTCGGTCGACTGGCGAGGCAAACAAATTAGGAGGCATAAGCTAGAAACATAACCGACTAACGTCGGGCGAATTGCTCTCAAACGACCGGCGAGCGGTTGGCTTCGTCAGTAGCTAGCCACGGGGAGGGGGGGGGGGGGGTGCACCGGGGATGATGGAGGGTGCAACACTGGGTCGGGGGGCAACAGCGCGGTGGGGGGTGGAGGCAATAGTGGGGGTGGGGGGGGGGGTGTCAACAAGGGGGGGGGGGGGGGTGTCAACCTCTAAGAACCGCCCTTCACACCATAAATATAAGTATAAGTCTCCAAAACAGTTTGAGCTGAAACAGAGCTGAAAGGCTCTAAGAGCACTTAATGCCCGCTGGGCGCTACCTATTTATCCCGTTTTTGAGGACGAAAAGTCAAAATCGTCAGACGAAAAATTGGTCAAGCGAAAAATCGCATAAAAAAAGACCGACAGGACTAATATAATTGCTACAAACTTCGTTTGAGAGCAATTAAAAACTTTTATGGTGCAAAAACTTTTGACAAAGGAGGGTTCGAACCTGCGACCTCTTGGATCAGTCTCGTTGGACATCAACCACTACGCTATACGCGCTTGTTCATCCCTCACAACTGGTTTTATTTTAGCGACAGACTAAATTTATGAATGCGCGCAATTCAAATCACTTGAAACACTTCAAAAAAACAAAGCGTGAAATTTCACTAGAGAATTGAAATCAAACGAATGTTCTAAAGAATACTGTCACAAATTAAAATTTAGCACTAAAAAGACACACGTTTACAATAACTTCTTCAAACTTCGGTTAAGAGCAATTAAGAACAATTTTAGTTCTTAAATAGCGTATCTCAAGAGCATTTTAAGTTTTTATATGCAACTTCTCTTTTATACCAAAGGCAGCTTGCAGGTTATTTCCATGAACCACGCTTATCTGCTTGGTTACATAATGCGCCAACCATATGTTAAACATTTCCGCATGCAGAAATTCGAATCCCATCTAGTGAAGATTGTGAACATACAGTAGATTTTGCTCAACTATACAACCAGTGTAGATTGTCAAGACTATTTACAAAAGAAAACGAAATGTATTTGGACTGATTCAGTTCTGATTTGCACTTTCACTAGCCAATGGGATATTAATGATGGTTGTCAGCTTTGGCATGACAAAAAAATATTACCAGCCAAAGTCGGAACGACACGCATTGTGTCCAGTAATCATTGAGGCCGTAAATTTTAATGTCATTAAAACATAACCGACTAAGGTCGAACAATTGCTCTCTAACAACTAGTGGGATCTCTAAATTATTGCAGCCTGATTCAGTCGCGGGGGACTAAAATCGCTAAGGGGGCTTCAAAGGACATCATTAGAGGTTATTATATACCATTATTACACCAATTTAAAGTGAAAAAATGACACCAAATCCAGCGCACTTTCCATTTAACTTTTAGTAGTGAACTGCCGCCACTTGAGTTCAGCTGCTAAACTTGAGAATGAGAGAGAAATTCAAGGGCGCAAAAGTTAATTGAAAAGTTATATCATAAAGCAAAAATTTTGCAGAAACCAGCACGTTTACAATAATTGCTTCAAACTTCGTTCAAGAGCAACTAAAAAGCAGAATGACATCGCTTTATACTTCTCTATGTCAAAAGCAGCTGAATATAACTGCTGTGCACGCAAACAAAACTAAAAAACAATTAGGCGAAAGGAAATTTTGCAGCAATTGGCAAAATTTCTGAGCCTAAGTTCTGTGCAAATTAGGCGAATGCCAAGTAAAACACCAATGTAGTCAAGTCAATATAACAATTCAATTGTCTTCCTAGCAATCAAAAATTGTTTTCCATTTTTTAGCATTTTTACGATGTAGTTTACCTTAACTCCTTCAATTCGGTGGGCATTTCCTACCAGTAGTTTCTCAAGTGTCAATTGAAGCTATTGAAACGTAATTTTAAATATTCACCATTCTTTCCTTGTTCCTTTTTAAAAATCAAAATCATTGGCCCTGATGACACTGAGAAGAGTAAAATCCAAAACATTAAAAAAAATGATACATTTCGTATGTACTTTTAACAACTCTTTGGCAATTAAAGACGACTGATAGGGACACTTGAAAACTTTATAATATCCAGTGGATTTTGAAGCACCGCCTTTAAGTCTTTTAAATGGCTTTCGCCTAACTCCCAAAAAACTAGTTCGTGATTTCTGCCTAATGGCTACAAAAATTGCGTTCACCTAATCGATTTTTCGTCTAATATCTCATCCCCTATCAGATTTAACAAAAGTTGAATAAAAAGCGTCGAAATAACTGAATAAGCTTCTAGCTGGAATAATAACAAAACTTTGAGTTCTGATGTTTGTAGTGAAATTGAAAAGTTTTGAAGAAAATCATGGCAATTTCCAGGCCTAGTTAACATTTAAATATCAGCCCTGCCTAATAGCTTAACGAAGTTTAAAGATAATTTTAGCAAAATCTTCTCGATAACCACTACTATCTTCTTTGAATCATTCTTAAAGTGCTTTTCTCAAAGGATGACAAAATAATTGGAGTACCCAGTGTAATATTTTACTGGAGTCAAATTTTGCGGTAAATGTAGCCATTTTTAAAGCTGGCTCCAATTCTGGTATCTTAATATATTACCAAAATAACACTCACTTACGCTAGCGTAATGCCCTTAAATGGTTTTATTCGTTATAGACAAATGGATAATTTAATCGCCTTCAACTCTATTTTTGAGCGAATGGGTTATAGGCCGCGGCCATGTCTTATGAAAGTAGAAGCTAGCAATGGACTTACTGCAAGAAGTAGAGCAGAGATAGCAGGTTGATTGGACTCGCAGCTGACATGGAGTGCTGTCTTCTGGGCGGGATCTGTGGGATCATGCTGGTTCACTTCATTACCCGAATACATCATCTGTCCAGCAACATCTGAAGTAAAAGAATGACACGTTAAAGTATGTTTTATGAATCATCTACCGCAGAACTTATTACTATCGAGCGACAATCAACATTTAAAATATACAATGTGGCTAAATAATTGGATGATTAAACCCTCAAAGCCTACAAAATACATCCCAATTATATATTTAATCCACAAAATTGTAGATTTCACCACATAACGTGAATGAAATATTGTAAATTTTGGACCTTTCGCCTTTTTCCGAACACTTCGGTTTTCTGTTTTGGTTTCCACGTCGACATGCTTCGCCAAATGAAAATTTACGATAGTCATAGAACGTGGAACATAGAAAGAACACTTTGGGAGCAAATATTTGTTCTCACTTACTAGAAACAGGCAAATTGACGCCCACGACGCTTCCCCGTCTTGCAGGGCAGGGGGAGGGAGAGGTCACGGAGTTGGCGTGGGAGGTGGGAGAATTGCAGTGACTTAGGAGAAGTAGCACCAATGGGACGTCGCATCTCTGCACAGCAGCGATCAGTTGCACTGCCAGGGGCTGTGGAGATGCAGCTCTGCTGTTGGCGTTACTGCTTGTAACAGACAATGGTAGTGGTGAGAGGAACTTGCGATCGATATACTTGAACTGAATGTAACTCTTGCGTTCCTCGTCCGAACACGATCGATGGCACTTTTTGAATCCGGACATGGAATCCGAGGGTGATCCAAAGAGACGACCTTCGAATACTTGGTTGGCAACTAGATTCCCGACTGATATCATGACGTTGTAAGCACCGCTAGTCCAGTTATCCAGATCTAATGACTTGATTCTGGACACATGGGTTCCGAGGTTTCTGTGAACTCCACTGCATTTAATGCACACCAGGATTCCGTACGTCACACTTGCCCATCTAGGGTCCTGTTCATCACAGTCAGCACACCTGTTGTTTCCAGGTAGATTCAGAATGGCTTGTTTGTGTGCATCATTCAGGTTCAGAGACGGAAGTATGAAGGGTGCGTGGTCTCCCAATCCGTTCACACCTTGAGTGCCAGGAGGATAGCCACCACGTGTGCCCGCAGGACCTGAGTTTTGGAACTGTTGAGACTGGATATAATTTGTGTTATTCCGCGGTACTGAAAAAATATTTCAACTGAAACAAATTCTTAAACCTCGCTCTAAATTTAGTTATTTTATTACCGCATCAATCGGCCTTAGTAGATTTTAAAATCTTAAATTTTATTAATCAAATCAAATCAACGAACTGCGCATAAACCTTATCTCGTATGTTACTTTGCTTAATTAAGCATTTTAAATGATTGACGATTTAGCCATCTAAATTCTTCAGAAAAATTTTAGTTTTTAAAGAGCTCATCTGATTGTTGCAACGTGCTGGCATGACTACAGTTGGCCTTTTTCTTTTCTTGTTACTTTTAGAAACAGTACAAGTATTTGCTGCTGTAAAGCTCGCAAACTGTCGAGAACTTTAAAATTCTAACTCTACAATGAATTGTCGCTGTTAATTTTATGTTTGTGAACCCTTAACAAGTGTGCTGCCAACAATTTCAAAAGCAGTGCCGCCAAAAATTTTACTGAGTAATCATTCAGAGTGAGATCAAATTTAGTTAGAGTCAAAGCCAATAGGGCCACACAGAACAAATTCATATGGGACATCAGTAACACCATGAAACCGAACACTGCAAAGATGGATAGATAGATTGCACAAAACCAGAATAAGAGATTAAAAGATTGCGGTGTAATTTACATGCGTTACCTGTCGTAAGCCAACATAAATGATAATTCAGAAATTGGTCAGACAAAGCATAATGCTAAGACACAGATAGACACCAATTTCTAGTAGTGAGAGAAACTAACCAAAAGCTGCTGGAACAGCTAACATTGTTGCTAGAAAAGCATAACAAAAAAACCATGAAGACGTTTTATTGTTCCAAAATTTCAAAGAACTAAGGGTATATTTATGATACGTCCATCGGACCTAAACCCTAAATCATGTATGCTCAAAAAATTTCTCATGCGATCGATACAGTACTGAATGGCGCCACGCACACAAGTTCAGCCTGCCGTAGGAGTCACCAAAAAGTAGCTGACTTGAAGGAGCGCGGGTGGGTGAGCAGGCAGGGCTACGGGTGGAATGATGTATATCGGACGGAGTGGGATGGGTGACGTGTAGGGGGAGTGGTAGAGCTATGTAGGAGGAGAGAGGTCAAACTATAGGAACCTCCCTATCTTCGAAATCGCATAAAACAGCCGTCGGAAAATAGCCGCGATAGACGCTTGTGGCCTTCCGTGGAATTGAAACAACTAAAGAAATAAGATAGACATAATGACCACCAGTCCTTTAACAGACCACTAGACTTTTTGGGTTAGATTCGGACTGTCATTTTTATGAGACACGTAAGCTCTATAAGGAAAAAGCCTTAAGAGCTTTTTCAAAATAATATTCGAAATCAAAAACTCAAGAATCTAATACTCAAGAAATACGTCAAAGAGGTTTGGCACTATTTAGATGAACACTACTGATCTCTAACTAGTAAAGGTTCATGAAAATTAAAGCTTAATTGTGAGTTCAGATGTCAATTATGTTAATTATTAAGTGAATTCAGATGTCATTTTTTGAGTGAGTTAAGTCGCGCAGGTGACCTAAAAGCACAACAAATGACGCCACGCACACATTTTCACTGCAAAGCAGTAGTGACTGAAATTGAAAAAGTCACTGGTCGCAAGAATCATCGATGGAGACGACGAATTAAAAAAAGAAAGCAGTACAAGTCTTGAAATACAATCAAAAGAATTGAATGAAAAACAGACCTAATGTACCTGACCAGCAGATCAATTGAGCAATCCCAGCCAAAAAAGACAAAATCTCAAAAGTTGAGAAACTAGAGGAGCAAATCAAACTAAACAAAGAACACATTGCTAAAACTCTTGAAGCTTTTAACCTGAGGCTATGTATGACAATAATCAATATAATCATTGAATTACGCAAAAGCCTTGAAGGAGATTAATTTGCCACTAACGGTAGATAAACTCGAGAAATATGACAAACGTTTCAAAAAAACTGAGAAAAGCAAAATTAAAGAAAGTTTCAAATTTTCGCTGGAAAAAAATGTTCAAAACCCTTTTCTGGCTTTGGAGCTCTGTCATGTAACCCATCTGCAAGACAAAAAATTTTCGTTGGCCAGTAAAGATCGTTAAACTCAGAAAAAGACAATATTCAAAAAAATTTAAGAACAATCAAAAA
This sequence comes from Convolutriloba macropyga, assembly GCF_964194025.1. NCBI lineage: Eukaryota > Metazoa > Xenacoelomorpha > Acoela > Convolutidae > Convolutriloba > Convolutriloba macropyga. Next base: position 56,459,426 of record NC_134475.1, on the reverse strand, counting down.
TTTGGACAAAATCTTGCTTGAATTCCTGATATTAATATCTTCAGAACCATTTCATTGTCTCCAGGGACTATCGAGTATCCCTATTTGAAATCAAAAATGGTTTCACGGGCCCATAAGGATCCATAAACTTTGAACATTTATCAAAAAATTGCTAAAACTAGAGTTAAAAAATTCATAAACATTTCATTAACTCTAGGAGCTATGCATTAATTATCATCAAAACCTGGAGGAGGTTTCTGCCCCCTGGAGCAAAAAAAATCTCGAAAAATGCAAGCATTTTCGAAAAAAAAACTTAAAAAATTGCAAGTTTTATTTTTAAAAACCCGCTAAAATTTGCGACTTTTTAAATTGAAAATTTCATTGCCACTAGAAACAAAGCAGCAACATGCTACTAAACCCTATAAGAAGTTCCCTGGCCACTGAGGAAAGGACGCTTAGATTTTCAGAAGCAAAAAAGGGCAACTTTTAAAAATCGCTAAATTTCTGCAGACTAAAATCTCAAAACAAATTCCTCATTACACTAGAAACTATGCAGTAAACTATTATCAAAACCTACAGGAGATTTCGTGGACGTTGAAAAACCTACGAAATGACAAAAAAATTTCAAAAAATTTGAAAAAATTGCTATCAAAAAATGATAAAACTTGTGTTATTTAAATAATGATAACCATTCCACTACCTCTAGCAACTATGCAATAACTTAATATCGAACCCTGGAGGAAGTTCCTGGTCCCCTGGTGTAGGAAAATTTCAAACTTGATTAATTGCAGGTTTTAAAAAAATGCTAAAGCACTGAACTAAAAAACTGAAAATTTCATTGCGACTAGAAACTATCCAGTAACATACTAGCAAACCCAATGGGAGGCCTCCTGGCCACTGAGGAAAAAATACGTAAATTTTGAGCAACTAAAAAGTGCAATTTTATAAAAATCGCTAAGATTCTTAAAATTATAATCTTGAAACACACTTCCCATTAACACTAGAAACTATGCATGTTTTATCGAATTTGCAAGTTTTATAAAAAAAAAATTGCAAAAATTTGTAGTATAAAAAATGTTGAAAACCATTCCATGGCCAAAACTATTCAGTGCCCTGTTATCAAACCCTAGATAAAATTTCATGGTCCTAATACGTAATTACGTCTTGCAAAAGGCCTTTAGGAAAATTTTACAAAATTTTTGGACTAGTCTAACAAAAAATTCGAAAAATGACGAAAAATGCAAAAAATTGCAAACTTTTGGGCTCAAAAACGCCTAAACATGAGATTTTAACATTGAAGTACGGCCCTCCCAGTAGCTTCACCACTCTATGTACTTGAAGGACTACTAAACGAAGCTAAGAGCCTTCAATGAAAATTGATGCCCGCTGAGCTGTTTATACCGTTTTAAAATTGCTACGAACTTCATTTGAGAGCAATTAAACATAACCACCAAACGTCGGGCCAATTGCTCTCAGTCGATTAGAGAGCAGTTGGCATTGGTAGAAGCTAGCCTTGCCTTATTGAGGCTAGCTTAGGATTGTGAGAGAGTAGAGGATAAAAGCAGCAGAAGGTTTCATTTGTGGTGGAGTTCTAAGACCTGCTCAGCATTTCATGCTAAAAATTTTGCATTAAGACAGGACTACAAACATAGCCGGCAGATTGCCGGAAAATAGCCGCGATAGACGCATGTGGCCTTCCATGAATTGAAACAACTAAAGAAACAAGATGGGCAGATTGACAAAAAGTCCTTTAGTAGACCACTAGATTTTTTGGGTTAGATACGTACTGTCAATTTTATGACACATACGGTCTATAAAGAAAAAGCCCTAAAACAGCTTTCTCAAAATTTATATTCGAAATCAAAAACTCAAGGCTAATACTTGAGAATTAGGGCATAAATGTTTGGCACCGCTTACATGCACACTATTGATCTTTAATAGTAAATGTTCATAAAAATTGAAGTTCCATAAGTGAGTTCAGAAATCAATTTTTTTAGTGAGAGTTAAGTCACGCAATTAACCTAAAAGCAGAAATGACATCACGGTAAGACGAAACAATGACCTAAAATCAGAAATGACGTCACGGTAAGACGAAACAAAAATCTGTTATACGAAGTAAAAAACATAGCAGGACAAGTCCTGACGAACAGTTCAAAGAATTTTCATTGATTAAACAAACAACTAAATATAGAACGCACGAAAGAATTGGGAAAACCATTTCGAAAAAAATAAGATCAAAAAATTTTTAAAAAAACTGAAAATCAATGTCAAAATGCCGCATGTGAACAAAAAACCGTTAACAAGAGAGCGAAACTTGAATCAAACGAAAAACTAGGCCTAGAATGAACTATGAATGGATTGGAAAAACCATATAGAAAAAATCCGACAAAAAATTGAAAAAAAAACAGTAAAAATCGAAGTGAAATTGCCGCATGTGAACAATAAACCACTAGCTATAAAGCGAATTTTTGTTCAAACACCGTTTTCTCACTCTACTTGATAAGAGCGAAAAAAATTCACGCCGCAAAACCACTCGATTTTTCGCTCCACTTCCTGTTTCGGCGTGAACAAAATCACTACTCCAATTTGACTTCAAAAATCATGAAAATGTGTGAACACATATTAAAAAAAGACAGCGTCCCAATACAATTCAAAATGTTGGAACTGTAAAAAAGGAGAGCGCCTAAATAATAGCCGTTGAGAGGCTGACGGCGGCTATTAAAAATTGGATCCGACTCGGTTCTGGAGCGACTAAACTAAAATTTTTATTTATTTATTCCCAAAACTAAATCACACAATTGTCAGTTATTCTATAAGTTGTGCAACCTGGTTAACAGTTCTGCAACAAATATCGAAACACCTGAAAACTCACCGATGACAGAAGTCTGGTTCAAGTGGAAGTTGATACCATTTGGACCACCTTGAGACACTGCCATCATGAGGTGGTCAAGAGATCCGCCTCCTGCGGAGTGGTGACTACCCGGAGTGACAGATGAGGAGTCTCCACCCATGTTCCTACTCAGGCCAGAGGAGTAACTTAGGAGACTGGTCTCAATCTGCTGCTGGATAGCTGAGATCCACTCGTCCCGATCCTAATATTGGAACCATGACTAATAATAATACTGAGAACTGAGTAGCTCATAGCGTAGTATATCTGTACCAAGGAGGGTCCTCTGATGTACTAAATGACATTTTTTACAACAAAGGACTCAGCCCAATGTAAGTACACAGCCCTTTTTCATAAAACTTAACTGCCGGTTCCTGATTTATTCTACGTTAATAATGGTTAACTGATATTGGCGCTTATCAGGCCATACTAAACATTGAGGCATATAAATTGTCGGTTTGAATAAACAGTTTGTCTTGATCCATTACTGTAACAATAGAATAGACTCTACTTGCACAACACGAGGAGTTGGTTAACAGCTACTAAGGAAATTCTTGAGAAGCTTCACTGTTTACATGTTGTAACAGGAGAGAATTGAAACCTAGTTCGCATACCTCAATGGAGTTAGCTTCGAATTGCCACTTCTTGTCCATCTTGATTATCATGAACTCAAGGTCATCCGAGTCTAAAACAAACCACAAGATGCAGGGCATACAAAATTCAGATAAACGAACTAAGCGCTAAAATTTGCAACTTTTTTCATCAGACGTGTCCGAATTAGAGTACTGATACAGATACTACCCGCAATTTCATTTTAAATCGGCTTTTTACTACCTAACAGAACCTTAAACCAGCTCAGCAGTTCAAAGAGCCTCATGAAAACTGTCGTCTTCCCTCCAGTGAAATATGACCAGTTACCACTGTAAGTCCTAACTGTTAGTAGGCAAAGCAAAAAGTCGCCCATAAAAAACGAGCATTAGTCCCGGTAGAACATGTTACTTTGACATTTAGCCCTTTACTACGTAAAAAATTGGACGTGCGTGCTGTGGTCTAAAAGACTTACACGCACTTAATTTGTGGAAGTTGTAGAAAAGGGACCTCTTATGACCCCCGCCCCCATCTTAGCGGGGATATGACTTTCACGCTACCAGGCGCACGTGCTATCTTTTTTACACAGTAAAGTGCTATATAACAATACATTAATTGTAATGGGAGGCATAAAAAACACAGTTGGGGGTGAATAGACCTCGACTCACCATCGGTGTTTAAGGCGGAATGTCTGGTCTGACTAATGCTCTTCTGTCTTCTGTGTTTCTTTCTATTCCCACCACCACCATCCTTGTTATCCTTATTACTCAATCCAAAGGATCCAGTGTTGTGCGCATTGTTGCCAGTTGCTCCGTTCACAGAGGTCGTAAGGTCAAGTTCAGGAGTGAGGTTGTTGGGTGTCCTTGAAGATGCATGCGATGTTGCTGTTGTTGATGCTGTTGTGTTATTGTTTGTTAGGTTGCTGTTATCGAAGGATGTAGAAGGGAGTACTCTAGCCGACGAAGCAGCTCCATTGTAGGAGTTACGGTTATTCGTTAATGAGGAGTCTAAAAAATCCAACACATAAACAACAGTTGCACAAACAAGACATCAGTCAGCTTTAGCTGTTTCTAAATTAGGCCTATAGGCCACGAGGTGCAACCATTAATAACGAGTGTAAAAATAGTAGTCAAATGGATGACAATTTCCAGGCGTACGTGATTTTTGTCCTTCGTTCAATTAATGGACAGTAGATTTGCAGTATTGGCAGACAGCTATATTTATTGCCCGTAGTGTTATTTTTGTAAGAAAAACAGATGCAAGATTACCATGTTTACAAAACCCCGGGTTTACAAAAAGTTTTAATGATAGAACTTTCATATTATGGAGCATCGACTTCATTCATTCAAAAAGTCATAAGAAATTGATACGACTACAACTTTGTCATAACTGAGGTCACCCCGGGATTATATATTAATCAGATCAAAAAAATGTTAGTTCTTATGCAACCGAGAAAACAGAAAAATTTCAGAAACTGACCTCCTCCATCGATGTGCATGTTGGCGAGGCCATTGTTGACAGAATTAACGTTCACATTGACATTGTTTCCAATGAGGTGTGTGGGTGTGGACGGAGAGGACTTGGACGCTGTGGAAGTGGGTGCCATTGACATGGACTGAGTCCTGCTCTGGAAGTTGTTCGGGTTGCCTGAAAAAGAAAACACAAATAATTGACAAAAGGTCATGAGGCCATCTTCATACCTTTATCTTTAGAAAGTTCCGAATAACTAAAACCTGTAGAGCTTTTTACTGGTGATACAAAAAAAAAACATTTTCATTTATGGCGATCCTTCACAAGTGACAATTAGTAAGAGTGAAATTTTCATAATATAGAAGCTTTGAAGTCGCAAATACAGTTCAAAAGAAATGGGTTAAGATAATATTTACATTTATGTAATATTTACATCAAGGACTTTCAGCAAACTAGTTCAAGCTTGTTTACTGAGAGTTTCAATGAATATCAATTCGGTTAACTTACACTGATATAATATAAAGACACAATACCGAAGGTAGAGTCAACAAATGATCAATCTAATTCCAAATGAAGTTACCCGAACGCTACCTTCGAGGTCTACGTTAGCTGAACTGCAAGGTTGCTTCGCGTACCGCTCATGTTTGAAGAACTTAGAGTTACGATGATGAACTATGAGCTAAAAAGAAACGTCCTGGGCTAAATAGTAGCTGAAATTTGGTATTCACCTGCCGCCGAGCTAGGTGGTGGGTTGCCAACACCTGTCGTACTCCGTGGCCGACTGATGCTCGTTGGTTTCACGCTGGAATTGTAGAGAGAGATTTCTTTGCATGTTTTTACATTGTTCGATTGATAGTCCTGCAAACAGAAAAAACTGGTCTGAAATCAAGAAAGATTTAAAAAGAAGGGCGATATCTCCTGCTTTCGTGAACAAATATTTGTTCCCATAAGCACCTAAAAACAAAGTTTATTTAAAATCATAACGGTTGCTAATAGCCTCCTTCGGGGCGCCACAAAACTAGCAGAACCACCATCTTTGAATTTTAAGAAAATTAAGAGAAGAAAAGTTATTTCTAGTTTCAAAAAAGACAAAAAACACGTGAAAAATGTGGGGGAAAAGCTATTGAGTAAATGACACGCAATTATAGACCATACCCCGCAGATAGCCGGAGAACAGCCGCCGTTGATTCGAATTACCTCGATTGTAATTGATAGAATAGAAAATAATTGTACAAAAATACTTTTAAAGTGCGAACTGGGAAGTTTCTTAATGAGGGGATACAGGGGCTAGTATCAATACCAATAACCATTAGAGATGGTAAATAAGACTTATAAAACAAAATTCAAAACGGGTATCTAAAATTGGGCTTCAAAAACGGGTATCTAAAATCCCGTTCCTATTTCTGATTTCGGTTTTTTACACTGACTCAGTTCATTTTCATTTGCTTCGCTGAGCAACTGCTGTTTAAAAGCACTTTGAGCAGAAGAGTGAAAATGGTCTAGAGAAGTAAAAAAAGACTTCTTGCAAAATGTCGAAAAAGCGGCAAAATGAGATAATGCGAAATATGTTTTTACACGACGAAGTAAAAGAAAAACATAGCCCTGAAAAGGACAAGTCCTGAAATACAATCCAATGAATTCAATGAAAAACTAAAACTCCTTCACATGACCAGTTCTCACAAGTTCGAGAAAAACAAAAATAAAAGCATTGCTAAAACTCTTGAAGCATTTATCGTGAAGGCCAAATTTGATCCATTTAACTACATCATTCATACGCTTTGAGAGAGGTTTATTGCCCAATAAAATTTTTCTAAAAATAAAACTATAAAAAAGTGACTAACAATTTTAAAAAATTAAAATTGCAATATTGACTGAAAGTTGATAAAATTCGTGATATTAATATCTTCAACATTCTTTATCTGTCTCTAGATGCCGCCCGGTAAAACATCAGCGAGCCCTGAAAAAGTTAACTGGACCTTAAAGATCGATAAACTCAAAAAAATAAGGAAAGTAAATTTGCGACATGTCTTCAGAACCATTTCATTGTCTCCAGAAAACGTCCATTAAATAATTTCAAGCGTTAAGACAATTTCACATTCCCATATTGATGAACTCAAAAACGCAAAATAAATCTTAAAAAAAATTTTAAAATTCACTATTTTATTGATTAATTGCTGAAATTAGTGATATTAAAATCATAAACCATTCCGTTGCCGCTAAAAACTTTGCAGTAACCAATTAGCAAATGTTAGAGGAACTTTACAGGCCCTTGGGGCCACTGGGAAAAATTGCAAAAAATAATGGATAAAAGTGTGCAATGTGGAAACATAATTGACAAAAAGGACATAGAAAGTAATTATGTTTTGTAAAAGACCTTAATCAACGTCAATTTAAGACAAATCGATTAAAAAACGCAAAAAATGATGAAAAAACGTAAAAAATTGTGAAAATGTTGCCTCAAAAACTATAAATAACCCTTTCGTCTTGAATTAAGGCCTTCCCAGCAGCTGCAGCACTCAAATCAATTGAAAGACTACCAAATCCAGCTTAAGGCCTCTAATGAAACTTAGTGCCACTAGGCGTTACCTTCCCATCCCGTTTCCAAAGATCAAAGTCATAGAAAAATGTTCAAAAACAAAAAAGAGCACCAATACAAACAAATTCTTGAATTGTAAAAACAAAGCAGGACCAGTCTTGAATTGCAATTCAAACTTGTTTTTACAATGTCATTGAAAACATGTGTCATCAAAGTCACTACAACTTCCAACAAACACTCGAAATCTTATACATCTATTTCACTATCGATAGATATCAACTTCAATGAAAACCCCTGGGTGACCACCTAAAAAAGTACCAACAAATGCACGAAACAGCAAAAGTTTTGAAATTTTCAAAAAATGGCGTCAGAAAACATTTGCAAAATACTGAGATTCTTAATCAGATACAATTATGCCCAACAATAGATCAAATCAAACCTCTCAATGATGAGTAAGGGACGAAACAACGAAAAACAATTACAAAAACGGTAAAAAAACAATCAATTTCTTCAAAAAAGTTATAAAGTCCTCACAATTGTCAACTATAGACGAAAACGATTAAATTAGATTCACAAACGACTCATTGGAGAAACTTAAGAAAAGACATTATAGACACTGAGCAAAAAAAAACAAAAAAAGAACTGACAATATAACAAATCAACTAATAAATTTTCAACAAAACTCGCGTGAACGTACGGTTTTCAAACCGACTAACCGTCGGGAGAATTGCTCTCGAACGACTAGTGGGAGCTCTAATGATTTGCATCCCGCTTCAGTCAAGGGGAGGAGGGAGGGAGGGAGGGAGGGAGGGAGGGAGGGAGGGAGGGAGGGAGGGAGGGAGGGAGGGAGGGAGGAGGGAGGGAGGGAGGGAGGGAGGGAGGGAGGGAGGGAGGGAGGGGGAGCCTAAATGGGACTATGAAGTTCAATAGTGGGCTTCAAATAACCACATTAGAGGTTAACATATACCACTATTAAGATTTAAAAAATGGCACCAGTTTCGGCGCACTTTTCATTTGACTTTTGGTATTAAATTGCCGCCAATTGAATACAGCTGCTTGAAATTATGATTGAGAGAGAATTTTAGATCATGCGAAACGCAAAAATTCAAGGGCGTAAAAGTCACTGGAAAAGTCAAAATTGTCAAGCAAAAATTTTGCATAAAAAAAGACACACGTTAACAATAATTGCTATGAATTTCGTTCAAGAGCAATTAAACAACACGGGTTTAATTAAACAACACATGTAAAATAGTCCGGTAAGATAAAATCACTCTTCCAAATTGAAAAAGAAAGAAAAGGTCGAAAAAAGTATGACCAGATCTTCAAAGAGAGAGAACAGATCAATGCAATTCAATTTCCTTGAATTGTAAAAATAGGAGAGCCATAATAGCCGGCGGAGAAGATGAGGGCGGCTATTAAACATAACAAAATAGGACCGCCTAATTAGTTACAAACCGGTGACGGGTTAGCTTTGGTAGTCGCTAGCTGAAGCGTAGTAATCATGGCCTCACCCATTTTTTGAGTGCGGGGAACGGGCAGAAACGCGGGGGTAGAGGCTAAAAATTTGGGGGAGGGCTAAATTGCCATTCATACTATGAATTTTATAGCCTCTTCAGCAGCTTCGCTGAACGGTAATAAAGATCTACGAGAGCTTCACAGCAACCAAATGTCTTCGGGTTTTATCGTTTTTACCACTGTTGACGAAAAACCAAATGGTCACAGCAAAATCAGTCAACAAAGAATTGCACGAAAAGACCAGCCAGACACAAATAATTGCTGCAAACCTCGTTCGGGCGCTAGTATAGAATTTCGCATAAAGGTCGGCTTCCGTGTGAACAGGAATCGAACAAGCGCTTGTGAAAAAAAAATATATTGTATCCAAAATCTGAAAAAAACCACTCATTGAAAATTGACATAATACAACAAACTTGGAATGTAGTAACAACTTCACTAATCTATAGAGCACTACCAATTCTTTAGATTAAAAAATGAAACCAATTTAAACAATTATCGATTGCCTCTTAGTAGTAAACTACCTCAAATGGAGTTCAACATTACTTCAAAATCATCTTTTAGCAAGTTTTCTATTTCCATTCGAAAAATAAGCTGTTATGAGGTTATAAATCTGTCAAGAAAAGGTGCTCAAAAATCGATACAGATAAATAACTGAAAAACAAGAAATTGCTTCGCTTTTATAACTAAAACTATGTGCGACAAATAGATTACGATTTTTTTTGAGGATAGAAAATTATTAGTACTCACAGAATAATTAGGGTAATAAGTGAGTGTAGCGTTGTCATTCAGAGTGACGTATTTCTTTTTCCATTCTCTCCCGAGGGCCTTGGAGCTGCGCTTGTAGAGGAAGCCCTGAAACACCCATCTCAATACAATTAGCGAAAAAACCCACAAGCGACTATCCAGTAGAAGCCACTTAATGCTACCTGTCTGGTGCACTTAAACAAAATTCCAAAAATATTTCTATTCCTATTCCAGAACTGCTTCAACTCTCTGCTAGGCCAATCAATCAAGCTCTTCTTTCTCATGGCCAAGAGAGGATGGATTTTTCCAAGAATGTGATGGAATTTCATTCAATTTCAGTTATATGTCGATTTAAACTTTCAAACTATAGGTACTTAAACTTCGCGAAATCATGTCGTGATGTGATATTTACCTCAATATTTGCTAAATATCTTTTTGTAACTTTGTTTGAATTACTTTTTCTAGCAACGCACTTCACAACAACAAGTGCTAAATTAACATCTTAAAGCTTGTGTTCTCGGTTAAAAGTTGAGAGTAACAGGTAAATTGGTTCCGAAGATACAGTTGATATTAGCCTTATTTTTGAGCCAACCCACTCTCAGAACTCAGATTTGCAATCCAATTTATTAATGACTGACGGCAGATCAGTGCATCAACCATGTTGTCTATCTAGTTGATCGAAGACGCAGCGAAATTTAACTTAGATTACTGGCTGTGAAGTAGTATTAGAAACGTTCCATTCGTTAATTTATAATAACACGTTCTCAAATTGCACTCTGTATTGGTTACGAGACAATCGGATATTTTATCACACGCGTTCCCTCGTCCACAAAAAAATACGCTAACATAGAGCCTCACTTATGGTATCTCTCACGTGACAGAAACAGCAAAAAATGGACCAAGAATACAGCAAACAACGTACCTCTTTAATTGGTATGGTTCTGCCGATTCCCAGTCCTTGGACCGACTCACAGCTAGCTCTGGTCGCATTGGACATAGAGGACATTGCACTGTCCCCACCCAGCACCCCTCCTCCGGACGCAGACAAGTTGGACTGGTGGTGGGGCTGGTAGTTGGGGTAGCCCCCGAGCTGTTGTGACGTGAGAGAACTGTTTAAACTCTGGTTAGCACTGCTGCTATTGTAGCTACTGATTTGGTTAATAGGGTTGTTGTGGTGCTGCTGGTAATGAGTGTTTATTAACTGCTGCTGATGTTGCAGCTGATTCTGCTGTTTCCTCTTATTGCCCGTCTGAAACAGGGACCCGGGTAACGGTAACAGACAACTAAACCTGTTATTACGCATCTTTACAAATATTAAATCTAACTCGATCTATATCAAACAATGTGCAAAGCCACTTGAGCCGTGTGCGATGATACAACAGTGAGAAAACTGAATGGAAATCATTAATGGTTTCGCTAACAAATAGATCTATCGTTGCAAAATTAATACATAAATTTCAAGGGCAGAATTTGTGACAGAACAATTATAGAGTTGACGAAATTGACACAGGTCATTACAAACTACGTCATACTTGATTAATGTTATGAATAAACAAGTTGCAAACGAAACCAAAACATATAGGACAAACAATTTTTCTAAAAACTAATTTCATCAACAGATCAACTACTTTCATGAATGATTTCAAACCATTTCAAAAAATACTCAGGTCGTCAAAAATATCAGCCTATCACAAACGTACATCAGAAGACAGCAAAATTAATTTTGTATTTTGACAATTTTCCCAAAATATCTGAAGAAACATTTAAATGAGAATCTGAACTAATTTCACTGAAAGAATCAGCATTCCTGATTGATTTTTATGATTTGCAAAAAAGCATCAAATCACGAAAAATATCCAAACGAGCATGAAAACAAGCCTAAAAGTACACCATCTTGATCAAAAACTCGACAGGCTATTAATTAGAGAACTTAGTAATAAACCACAATTCTGACAGCTCAGATCAACTTCAGTGTGTACCCAGCTATTAGATGTATCGCTTTTCTTTTGTCCGCCTCAACAATCTGCAGTTATGAGAGACACTTGACCATTTCAGTGAAATGCTGCATGCACACTTTACACGCCAAGAAGAGGCCTCAAAAACTATCACCTGATGATTTGTCACTCATGATTGCAATAAAATTTGACACCTCAAGATCTCACTTCATTCAACACAAATGAATTGAAAAGTATCAAGCACGAAAGTGAACAGTAATCATATCTAGAGTCAATTAAGTATTGTTTTATTGAAGTATTTTTTGTTTAACACGAAGCAGACATTTACGCAAGGTAAATAAAGGTGTAAGATCGTTGTTATTTAATTTAAGAGGCCTATGAAGATGGTCAGAAAGAATTGGCGAAGGATTTTGATAAGGTTCTTAGTACAAATTTAACGTTTAAGCAATTTTTTTCGAACTTTTATTCACCAGAATTTAATAGCTCATACTCTAGAAAGTTGACAATGAATCTTACATTACCATGTGATACTTCAACGGCTAACAAGTGTACGCCACCAATGAAAAAGGATACGATTCTCTTTTAAGAAATCAGAAGTCAGGTTTGTGCATGATTTCACATTTGATTGCTCTTATTCACATCTTTACAAAAAACCTAGCTTAAATGGCGTAGAGCACGCATTTATTAAAAGTTTTCAAGAAGAATTCATGACAGTTCAGTTAACATAACCTGAGAAAATCCCCATTTTCTCAAAAATTTAGAGAAAACAAATTAACATAAAGAAGAGGCTGCAAATTGCCAGAAAATAGCCGCCTTTAACCAGGATTGATGCACATTGAGATTGAAACAAAAAAAGAGATATAAATGGAGTGAATTTGATTTTGAGTGCCAACAAGTTTTCTAATTTGATGTACAGATTCAGTTAAATTCTATAAATATACACAACACAGCTTCAAAACTAAACGCTATCAACCTTTATAGTACTGCAAGCTAGCAATCACTAATGAAATTTAATGACCTAATGAAATATGACTGAATAACCAGATATCATTGGTTTATCCCCTTTCCTGCAATTTTGCTCTTTTGAATTTGATCGTAATCACTACATTGCGTAATTCAATGAGTGAAAGAAATTGAAATCCATTCAGTTGAATCAGTGAGTGAGGTATGTCCGGAGTCAAACATGAAAGTCTTGAATTATGTAGAAACCAAAACGTGATCGAAGGTCACAACGATTTCAAAAAAAAGCATCAGGACAAGTCCTCTGAATTAAAACCCAGAGATATACATTAGCCAATGTATTCACAATTAACACTTTTATAGCAAGATCAAACTCAGACAGTCAACAAAGCAAAGCCCATGACCCAATATGCTCAGAAAAGATAAAAATTATATAAAAACAATTATAAGTTTTAAGACTTATCTTTAGTAAAATTGAAATTTGCCTCTACTCATCCTCAGAATGTACTATTCAGTGCCAAAACCTTATGGAAATCAATGACAAAAGCAAAAAGAGTCAAAAACTAGTGAATTGGTTGAAATCACAAACACTTTGAAAGTCAGTGGCGTCGAAGTAAGGGAACCTCAGAACTACATGACAAATCCTTAACCACGGTACACCATTCACCTTTATAACTCATTAAAAACTTTTTAGCAGTATTAATGGCTGAAAGTGACAATAGAACAACAAAGGAAAACAATAGTCACAAAAACCAATTTGAAAATAAAATCGTATCTCAGTCAATAAGAACGTTGGCTAAAATTTGGAGCCAAGAAATTAACCCAAATTACGCCGCACTAGGAGGCCGAAATGAAATGGTTTTTTAGACTAAGCGATAAGACCAAAAACAGAGAAACTCACAAATACTTTTTGAAAACAAGTAGTGTAAAAGTCCCAGAAAGCAATAGCTACGGACTGAGACACTTCGATTAACTAACACCTCATAACCAACCGCTGATACCGTCCATTAATGAGATTGAGTGATAGGACAACAATAAGAAAAACTACTAGCAAAACAAAGTTCACTAAATTTGTTTGAAATCGAAATTTGTTTAATTAATTAGCAATTAATTCCATTAATTTAGGCATCTTTAGCAACAGATTAGACAAGCCATTGAGACTATGTGATAAGACAAGACAAAATGTTTAAAAAAAACTCGCAAAACCCAAAAATTTATAGAAAGCAATGTGTCAGGGTCAAAAAAGCACTGGCTTTGAGCAGCAAACCACTAACTAGTTTAAAAACATAGCCGGCAGATTGCCGGAAAAAAAGCCGCCCTTGGTGCACATCGGCATTAAAACAGAAAGTAGAGATGAATTGACCGATTTTTATTTTGGTTTTTTTCAGTGTCAAAAAGTGTTCCAGTGTGGCGTACAGTTTCAGTTGGATTTTAAAACTATACATAATTCAGCTTCTGAACTGAAAGCTAATAAGGTGAACACCAATGTCAGCTAGCAAACACTAATGTTCCTTGATAACCTAACTCTCAATGACTTAATGACCGGGCTTTATGGGTTTATCCAGTTGATTTTGCTCTTTTGACTTTGATCGTATTCACTGCATTGCGTAATTGAATGCGTGAAAGAAATTAAAATCCATTCAGTTGAAACAGTGAGTGAACTAAGTCCGAAGTCAAACGTGAAAATCGTGACTTATTGAAAACGAAAATTGTGATCGAAAGGTAAAAAGAGTTTAAAAAAGAGCGCCTAAGCAATAGCCGTTTGAGAGGCTGACGGCGGCTATTAATAAACCATATTATCGACCTATAAGAACTGCAATTCCGTATACTAAGTAATATTAGACAACAGAAATAACTAATATTTTATGAAAACAAATAGTGTCAAAGTCATAAAAACAGTATCAGCCTGTTAATGAACAAAAAACGTTATCAAACACTTGCCAATAGGCGCAGTTAGAATTCATAGATACAATAATAATAGCACTCAAGAGACAAAACACTGAAAACAAATATCTGCACTTGAAAAAATTGCTGACAAAAACGAAAAATAGTTCGAATACCAAATTCTCACTGCACTTGAAAGGTTCTTTTTAAAAAAAGCACGCTTCAAATCTGTTCGCTTTTGCGCTACCTTCACTACTCCAGCGTAATTAAGATTACCATTCTAATTTGCCTTGCCACTGACGTCAAAAAATGAAATCTTAAGAGCGCACCACTACAATCCAAATACTTTGGATTGTACAAACCTTAGCAGGACAAGTCCAGAGCAGCAATCCAGCAAATTGATTTACATAGTGACCAAAACCTGAACAACAAAATTTATCCAGCAACATCAAACCATAACACCAAAAAAGCACATTATCCTTTATGAGCAAAAATAGTAAAAAAAACATAACCGACTAAACGTCGGAAGAATTGCTCTTGAACGACTAGTGGGAGCTCTAATCAATTGCAGCCTGCTTCAGTCGGGGGGGGGGGGGAGGAGTAGCCTAAATGGGACTAAGAAGTTCTATAGTGGGCTTCAAATAACCATATTAGAGGTTAACATATACCACTATTAAGATTTAAAGTAAAAAAAATGACACCAGTTTCGGCGCACTTTTTATTTGACTTTTAGTATTAAATTGCCGCCAATTGAGTTCAGCTGCTTGAAATTGTGACTGAGAGAGAATTTTAGATCACGCGAAATGCAAAAAGTCAAGGGCGTAAAAGTCACTCGAAAAGTCAAAACCGTCAAGCGAAAATTTTGCATAAAAAAAGACACACACGTTTACAATAATTGCTATGAACTGCGTTCAAGAGCAATTAAAAAAGCGAATTAAAAAAGGACAGGGACTAGACACTAGCCCTTGAGAAGCTGACGGCTGTTAATAAATATTTCTACCTGCCTACTGAAAATATACCCACTAACTTTGGATAGCCTGCTCTCGAACGACAGGCGGGGCAATTTAATTAAGAGGTTGTAGCTCATAAAAATGTTTAATGGCGGCAAAATCTCACCCACAGGAGTTCCAACCCCGGAGCTCTAGTATGGCAGTCTGACATCCTAGCCACTCAGCTACAAAGGCTTTAAATCTGTTGCGTTCACAATCGCTGGTATATTAGGAACATTATTTCCAACGGAGAAAACTTGAACAAACCAAACTTGAAAAAGTCACTCGAGAAGTCAAAGAATGTTGCAGCACAAAACGCAAAACGGTCAAGCTAAAATTTTGCCAAAAAAGACACACGTTCACAAAAATTGCTTCACACTTCGTTTGAGAGCAATTAACAGCAAAATCTAGCAAAGGTAGTCCGTCGTCTGACTTGACCAAGTTTAATGACAGGGGTTTATCGGTTTATCCCAATTCTTTTGATTTGGCTATTTTGACGGCTAAATACAAAATTCCTGTCAGTCGAGACAGCTACGTAAGAAAAGCGACTTTTGTGCGACAACTGAAAAAAAGCGAATTAAAAAAGCGATTGCGTAAATAATAGCTGTAAAGTATTTTTAACAAAAAAAAACACTTTACAGACGTAACGACTTACATAAATTACTACATAAATTAATTGTTAAATTGAATGTTAAACTTGTAAGCGCGCGGACGTTCAAATCTCGTAAAACGCATAAAATGTGAGAAGGAGTAAAAACATGAAACATTAATTTCCATGCAGCAAATTACACCGAGGACTTGAATGAAATGTAAGGCGAATAAAATAGTAGAGCTCATAAATTATAGCTGTTTGAGTAGATGACAGTAATTTCTAATAAGAAAAACAGCAACAGAGCCATTTGTGCGCTTTGGTTACACCAGCGAAAACTGTTACAATTATAACAAAGGACTAACGTCTGACGAATTTCTTCCGAAAGATGGGGTTGAGGGTTGGTAGCAATCAGCTCAGGCTATTGAGCTGGGGAGTGATCCAAAAATTGCAAAATTGTTCTTTACATTATAAATTATTGCATTCCCGTTATTTTAGGTGCACCGTGAATTTCTAAGCCTGCTTTAGCTCTACAAACACTTAACCGCAACTTCCTGCCTTTGGTCATCGCCATAACTACTAACTCGAAAAAAAATTGCATTTAAAACGACCAGTCGGTCTCAAAAAGCACTAGAAATTTTGCTTGAGAGCACACAACATTTGCTACTCAACTAACAATATCACCACTATTTACAGAATTAGTAATCAAACGAATAAATTAATTGTTAAACATAGCCAGCAGATTGCCGTAACATAGCCGCCGTTGACGCGCTAGACGCACATCGCGATTGAAACAGAATAAGTAATTTTTCGTAAGTTTCAAAAATTGTTCTAATTCAGTGTGCAGTTTCAGTTAGAATCTAAACCTACACTAACTTCAGCTTCTAAAATGAAGGGTATTCAGCTTAATACTAATGTCAGCTAGCAATCGCTCTAATGAACTTAGAAAACCTAATTCAAAACACCTTAATGACCGGGCTTTAACGGTTTATCCCATTTTTTCGACTTTGCTCTTTTGACATTAACCCTACTCACTAAATTACGTAACTCAAAGCTTAAAAATTAAAATCAATTCATTTGAAACAGTGATTGAAGCAAATCAAACGTGACTCAAAAACGAAATCTAAAATACAGCGAATTAAAAAATATAGCCGGAAGAATCTTCATAAAAATTACTCAATTATCTTTATCAAAACAACAGAAAACTAAAATCAAAACCATCAACAAGCAGCAAAATCAATTTGGACTATAGGCATCCCCAAATGCTATAAAAACTAGAAGAATACAAAAGGCATTTAAAAACAACTTCAAACAAAATTTTTAAAATTATGCACTTTTTGATTTCACCAGAGCACATAGAGCCAAAAACCGTTCATTGGAGAAAATAGAGAATTGAAAAGCTTCCAAAACAATAGGCAAGTAAAATAGGCTAAGAAAGGGTTCTAAGATGAGGTAAAAAAACGAAAAGCAGCAAAAAACAAAAAATTAAAAATAATTAAAAATTTCTCAGTTTTGTCAATATTCTCAACAAAAAATTATTGAAAACCAATAAAATTGTCAACACTTCGTAGCTAAAAACTCCATAACTAATATGCTTCTATTCAAAGCCCATACAAAGCAGTATAACAAAGCAAAATGCAAAAAATTGCTAAAATTCGACTAAAATTCAGCAAAATAGCAGCAAAACGGTATAAAATTCATATTAATGACCAGAAACCTACAAACCACAATCAAAACGACCCTAAAATCCTAAAAATAAAACAATATCTTAATCAAACTTCTAAACCAAAAGAATTAAAACATACCCGGCAGATTGCCGGAAAATAGCCGCCGTTGATTCTAATAAGCATGATTGGGATTGAAAGAACAGAAGATATTGAAAAAGAGATTTTTGTACAAAAACATTTTTTAAGTCCCCGATTTATTTTGATGGCATTTCGTAGTTGAACATAATGTACTTCTGTTTCTTAGAGAGAGGCTACAGGGGCTACTATCAGTACCAATAAGCATTAGAGATGGTAACTAAGACTTATAGGAACGACATTCAAATAGCGGGCATCTAAAATTGGGCTTTATGGGTTTATCCCGTTTCTACTTCTGACTTCAATTTTTTATACCGACTCTGTTCATTTTGAATTGCTTTGCTGAGCAACTGATGTTCAAAATCACTTTTAGCAGAATGAGAGAAGAGAGAAACTAGCCTAGAGAAGTCAAAAAGATATCACGCAAAATGTTGAAAAAGCGGCAAAATGAGGTAAAGCGAAACATTTTTTATTCAACGAAGTAAAAAACATAGCAGGACAAGTCCTAAAATACAATCCAAGTAATTGAATGAAAGACAGACCTAATGAACCTGACCAGCAGATCAATTGAACAATCCCAGCCAACAAGACAAAATCTCAAAAGTAGAGAAACTCTCAAAAGAATCAAACAAACTAACCAAAAAACGATCATTGCTAAAACCCTTGAAGTTTTTAAATTGAAGTCCATATATGATTCATCTCAAAATACTCATTAACTCACGCAAAAACCTTGAAAGAGATTAATCTGCCACTAAAAGTAGATAAACTGGACAAATATGACAAAAGCATCAAGAAACTGAGAAGAGAAAATATAAGGAAAATTTCCAAAAATAGGGCTATTAAAAACGTCAAAACATTTTTTTTACTCTGGAGTCCTGTTTTGTATACCGTCTACAACATTTAAAAGTTTCGTTGGCCAGTAAAGATAGTTAAAATTTTAAATTGCAAGCTTTATTTAAACAATTCCCTACAATTGCAAAATTAAAAAATTGGAAACTATTTTATTGCCCGTAGAAACTATGTAGTAACTTACTAGCAAACCCTATAGCAGGTTCCCTGGCCACTGAACAAAAATTACAAAAATTTAAAGAAAAAAATTGCAACTTTATCAAAAAATTGGTAAACGATATTAAAATGTTGAATACCATTCCCTGGCCAAAAAATTTTTTCAGTTAACTGTTAGCAAACTCTAGATGAGGCTTCTTGCCCCCTGGGGCTGGAAAACTTGAATAATGACAATAAATGTCAGAAAAATTAAAAAACAAAATTGATTTAAAAAAATTGGTAAAATTCATGAAGTTAAAATGTTTAAAACCACTTCATTACCACTAGAAGATATGCAATAACCTATTATTAAACCCCAGAGGAGCTTTATTGACATCAAAGTCTAAAACAACTCAAAAAATGACAAACATTTTCAAACAATTTGAAAAAAATTAGTATACACTACCGTGTTTATGTTTGGAGTAGCAATAGATATAGCGCTTAAAGTGGCCGTAAAAAGCAATTACGTCTTGCAAAGGACCTCTATCAACTTTAATAAACCTCAATTTCAGACTGGTCTAACACAAAATTCAAAAATGACGAAAAAGTGCTAAAAATTTCATTATTTTAGGCTCAAAAACTCCCAAAAATGACCTTTTAACCTTGAATTACGGCCTTCCCAGTAGCTTCACTACGCTGAGTACTTGAGGGACTACTATAGGCGGGCCTCTAATGAAACTTGATGCCAGCTGAGCTGTACCTGTTTATCCCGTTTTGAAAGCTCAAAGTCATGAAAACAGGTGTGAAAACATCTTACAAAAATAAAAAAAACATAGCAGGACAAGTCCTGACGTACAATTCAAAGAATTTTCATTGACTAAACAGAAAACTAGACCGAGAACAGACTAAAAATGGATTGCGAAAACCATTTACAAAAAAATTCGATCCAAAAAATCGAAAAAACAGTAAAAATCAGAGTGAAATTGCCGCATGTGAACAAAAAACCACTATCGAGAAACCGAATTTTTGTTCAAACACCGTTTTCGCACTCTACTGTAAAATTGGAGCGAAAAAAATCACGCCGCAAAACCACTCGCTTTTTCGCTCCATTTCCTGTTTCGGCGTGACCAAAATCACCACTCCAATTTGACTTCAAAAATCATGAAAATGTGTGAACAGATCTTAAAAAAAAAAGACAGCGCCCCAATACAATTCAAATTCTTTGAATTGTAAAAAAAAGACAGAGCACCAATACAATCCAATTCTTGGATTGTAAAAAAAATAGGAGCGCTATAATAGCCGGTTGAGAAGATGAGGGCGGCTATTAAAAAAAAGGTCTTAAAAAGCCGCACGTGAACACAAAATTCTGCTTGCCTACAGAAAATTGATTGCTCGCCTACCGCACCCAAACCACTCCAAAATTTTTCACGATTTTGATTTCAACGAAAGTGATTTAAAAAAGGACTTCTCCAATACTCCTCTTCGATTCGTAAAAAAGAGCGCCTAAATAATAGCCGTTTGAGAGGCTGACGGCGGCTATTAATAAATTCAAAAAATTTAAATGACGTATAAAATCACGTCAGCATACAGGCCCCCAGTCAAATTGATCAAAACATCACTTATCTTTCACAAACCTCTGTGTCTTTTTATGACCGAAGCATGTAAATGATGCATGATCTCAAAATAGCACCAAAGACAGAAAAACAAAAATAGATAAGACTATCCTAAAATGTACGCGAGAAACAATAACTACTATTACTTCGTGGTTGTTGGCAAATATATCAGTAATTTATCAGTTGTAAGAATGGATTATTTCGCAGACTTTTAATAAAATGTTATCGCAAATTTTCATTCTTTCCAGAACAACTTTCAACATGTACGTAAAAATCTAAACTATGGAGGCCAAAGAACACTAATAACATCTTAACATTTATATATCAATACACATAGCTTGGCTCAGTCAATCACAAACATGCAGATACAAAATATCAACATAATAATGGACTCATTATAAACCCAAGAAGCTTCTAATGGAGCATCAATTTGAGAGAATAAATTTGCTTTTAATCTTAACTAATGGTAGAATGCGCATGAAATTTAGACTGAAATTGGTAGCTGTTCTCACAAGACCTAGTTGCGCCCTTCAGCTTATGACACACCTAACACAGGCCTTCATTCACTCATTTCAACCCAATACTTATGGGCGAATTGTAACCACAATACAAGCTAACAACGACGTATAAATTGAATTATCCTAATACTTGCTTGTCAATGCTTATCAAAAGTCCATATGCACTTTCTGCTTTTGAAAATTAAGTAAAGGAAGTCCAGAAGCAAATGTATAAAGTTTGCTCTGCATTCGATTAGGTTCAAATGTTTGTTCTCGTCTCAATTGTGCCTGCAGCTATTGTAAATTCAGGAACATGTCTGCACCTGCAGTTAACCCTACTTTTAAGTCATACTGGGAACAGAATAAACAAACAAACACGGTCAAATGCACAAATCGTGTGCATGAGAGAGACAGTTTATACAAGAGCAATTTACACATTCCCACAATTTGAATGTAGAAAACCTCCAAGAAACAAAATTAGTCATGACCTCGAAAAATTCTACTAAGATTTCACAAATATGCTTCCACTTGAATTCACAAATAAGCAAAAGTAAGACTCGGCACAAAGCAGCAAAAATGATTAATCAGCAAAAAATGGGTTCAGAAAATTTGATCTTTCACACCATTTTTGTGAAATCTAGGTAAAAAAACTTCTTACGTTAATTTCACACAAATAAATTCAAGATAATATTTTTTTAACAATAAACTTCGCAACTTCACTTTTTAATGAATTTCACAACTAAAATACTCAAAAAAGGAGCAAAAAGGAAGCACATTTTGTACCAAAAAAGTTATTCAATAGATTGAAAAACTATCACATTTGTATATTTGAACAATGCTGTAGGGTTTTCTGCAAACATGATTAGTTCCAAAAATTGAACTTCGACGCAACCAAAGAGGAGCAAAAAAAACGAACAGCGAACGTCAAACGAACTGCTCTCAAACAAATTGAAGTGCGACTCGCCTTGGTTGTAAAAAAAAAACCTTGAGATTAGGTAGGTTAGTATAATTGGATAAGTGTCGAACAGGGCAAACCGAGAAAATTTGCTCTTTACTCGTCCAAAGTTAATTGCGTCCTCAGAAGTTCTTGTGACCCGCACACACAAGAGACTAGTGAATCTAGAACAGAAATGCACTGCTATTCAATGCCTTTGGGCGTTAGCAGCTTACACCACTACTATCAACGCGAAGTTAAATCGGTTAGACCTCTCGAACAAAAATTGCATTAAAAGGACCAAAACAATTGTTACAAGCTTTGTTGAAGAGGAAACAATCCGCTAAAAACTGGCGCAATTCTACGAACTGATAACCACAAATTATGCTCGAAAAGGTTCCAAAAGGAACGATTGCAACGCCGAAAGACGGTCAGAAGTGCAGCACGAAATTGCTTCCTCGATAGATTCGCACTCCATTGAATTGTTTTCAAAAATTATGATCTCACTCGTTCTTTCATGGCATCAGTAAAAATTTAGCCGACTATACAAAATATGGGTTTCAGAGAAGTAACCTTCAATAAAAAAAAACAATCGTTTAAAGTCGGAAGAACTGTTCTCGAACTACTAGTGGGAGCTCGAATCCATTGCAGCCTGCTTCAATGCGGGGCAGCGGGGGTATGAGCTTAATCTTTATGGGAGTGGGAGATCAAGTAATTAACCAAGGCAGCTTCAAATGTTGTCATTAGAGGTTATTATATACTACTACAAAGATTAAAAGTGAAAAATGACTCCAATTTTGACGCAATTTTTATTTAACTTTTTGTAATAAACCGACGCCCACTTATGTTTAAGCTGCTGAATATTGTGAATGACATTGAAATTCAGATGACGCTAAAAAGGAATAGATCAAGGACGTAAAAGTCACTGAAAATCAAAACAGTAAAGCCAAAAAATTAGCATAAAAAGACATACTTTCACAATAATTGGTTCAAACTTCGTTCGAGAGCCATTACCAATTAATAAGCAAAAATTAGCACAATTCACAAAAAGAAAAAACTGAAAACAATAATAAACAAAATGTACCCGGCAGACGGCAGGCAATGGCCACCATTGGTTCCCATAACCAGGTTGGGATTGAAAGAACAGAAAAAATAAACTGAAGACTTTTTTTCAAAGTGCAAACTATTTTGATTTTATTTTGTTGTTAGACACACTCCTGCTAGTTAATGAAAGGATACAGGGGCTAGTATCAATATCAATAAGCATTAGAGATGGTGACCGTAACTTGTAAGAACAAACTTCAAGTAGCGGGCATCTAAAATTGTGCGTTTCTTATGACTCAGTTCATTTTAGATTGCTTCGCTGAGCAACTGCTGTTTAAAACTGTACAGATTTAAAACTGCTGTTTAAAATATTTGTATGGGAAGCCACACATGCACACTTTTACAATAATTGGTGGTTCAAATTTCGTTCGAGAGCAATTAATAAGCAGAAATTAGCACATTTCGCAAAAAAAACTGAAATAAATTAAAAACAAACAATAGACTTAAGACGAACTAAACTCGAACGCCAGGCGAACACTCGATTTATTTGTAGCTTCTATTGCAGAGGGTGAAGTATTAGTTTATTTTAGACCACTGCCACATTTTTTAAAAAATCAATTTGTGTACTCTTTTGATTAGACTTTTAGTTCCGCAAACTCCCGCAAATTAGATAGCCGGCTTCAATTTTGAATGACAGCAACTTACATAACAAAAATTAAGATGTCAAGTCCGAAAAAGTCCAATAGCTCAAGCTACCAAATAATGATTCAGAAAAACGGCCAAGCGGAAATTTTGCATTACAAAGACAGCCACGACTCCAATGGCTGCTTCAACATTCTTTTGAGGGAAATTACAAGCTATGAAACATTGACAGGTTCTCATCAAAAACTACTCAATAAGAGTAAAATCCAAAACATTCTCCACATAATCTACCGACCCGTTCCTCTAAACACAAATCCAGAGGAACTGTTCCAATTATCTCTACTTGCTTGTCACTTACCAGAATATGCGGACAGATGCCTCAAGAATTTATCATCATTACTTCAAGAATGGGCGCCAAAAATAGTGTCTGTTATCTAAAAACTTAAACACCAATGAATAGCAAAAAAAATATTATAAAGGGATTATACCGAACGCCTAAAGTTGACAGACAAAGAGAACCTGTAAAGCTTATAACTCACTAACACAAGTCGGATCAAAAATTGCCGTGGAAAAATGTGTCTGGCTGCAATTGAAAGATGAAAGCAGAGTCTTCATGATAAAATGGCCAAACGCACTTGATTCCAACCATTTACATTTCTCACGTTGCCCTTAAAATCAGCTTGACTTAGATCCTAGAACTTCAGAAATAAAAGCCTTGCAAAAGCTTAGAACATTTAAAGCAATGCTTAATTGGATATCAAAACGCAAAGCAGAGCAACACGTCTAAGCAGCGAATGAATTACGTCCGTAACACGAGATTTTCCTCACATATCATTAGCATATTCAAATGTTACAAATCGCGAATCATGACATCTATGCAATAAATAGCCAACTTACTTCACAAATTAGGCAATTCATCATAGTTACGCAGAGCAATAGAATTCACACGCAAAACGGGGAAAACCGGCAATCGTGATCATGCAATTCTGATAAACAAACGCTAACAAACGAAAGTATCACTCTCGCGTATCTAAAGATTAGGATGCATAATTCTTGGCATACGGTCTATTATTGCATAATAGGAAGCAAGGTAACAACGCATGAAAAATGGAGTAAAGGGAGTAAATACATGTAAAGACGGAACAACGGACATGCTTTTTCCTTTTAAGGAATCTTTTGATTTTCTGATAGATTGACTGTTCTATTTTTACAACCCTTTCATTACATAGCGGTCAGAGCTATCAACTGTCGATTGCAGCAGAAGCAGTAATGGTAACAGATTGGAGAGAGAGAGAGACCATCAATACATTATCTCATACATCTTTTCCTCCGGTGCAAAATGTATGTATGTATGTAGTATACAGAAAACTGGGATTGCTACTTTTTCTGGTGAAGAAAGTCAATCTTACTTTCAGCCAATTTACATGTTCATTCACTCATGCGTATATTTCAACGGGAACTTCAATGCCTTCTCTCGCATTTCTCAGTCAATTGGCTCAAGGATATAACTTGTGCTTTGCTGCTGTGGCTTCTGCAGTTATCGTCTCAAGAGACCTTGGGAAAAGCCTATCTATCAATCAAAGGATGAAAAAGTAAGCGGGGAACGGTTAGTGGAACGGGAATAGTTAAAGTAACAGTACCCAAATAACGGGAATTATTACTATTTATTATCTAAGCGCCACTGATGTGAAATATCCAAGCTGAGATTAGAAGTTCACCTCTGATTTGGAATTGATTAGGGATCTGTTTTCCTTGCACGTGAACAAATTTTTCATCTTTTCCCTTGATAATGATTTCAAAGGGCCTTACAATAAGAATCAAAGAGTATTCGACCCATAGCCAATTTTTTTAAGGGTTGCAAAAAATCTCAACTAGTCATACTCAACTAGGGTAACGGAAACAAAAACCCTAATTAGAATACTACTTTTTGAGTCCAATTTAGACATCGCAATTCATGCCAAGCTTTGGCAAATTTTTAGATCGGGATTTTTAATCATTGAAATCAGAATTCAAAATGCCCCAAAAGACAAATGACTCATTTCTCTAAGTAACAGCAATTACACACAGGTAATGAGTGTAAGAACAATCACTGACTAGATTAAATCCGATTGAAGTACCACCGGCACAAGAGAGGATTAAAAAGCAATGCTAATTGACTTTTTCTAAAGAGCCGCGCCGTATAGTTTGTTTCATCACGCAATTTTGATTCATTGGTCTTTCATCACTGATTAAATACGACGGAACTCAATTTTAACAGTAAAGGTACGGAAATCGCGGAAAGGATTTAAATTGACAAAAATAAGATGTTGATAACCAAAAATGACCCATATAGCGTAATTATAATGTGACACAATAATGATTAACCCCGATAGTCACCAATTTTAAAGGTATATGCGCCTACAAAATGGTGGCACGGATTCTGGAATGGGAAATGAAATTTAATAAGCTGCAAAAATTAAAGGGACAATTTCAAACTTTTTCAACCAAAAATCGCAAATTTCGCAATTCGATAACTGAAAATAGAGTTAACAATATACTATCGCTGCAACTTCAAACACATGGTGAAAATGAAAAACAGCAAACGGTCAATGGTAACAATGTGATAATTAATGGTAACAAATGTCTGCTGCGCTGCAGGAATTCAATTATTACCACAATGAGAACAGTCAACTGCTGATACAACTACAAATATATAATAACTTCAGTACCAACTAGTTTCCGTAACATCATCATAGCGTATAATATTCACGAAACTCGTTCAATTATTAGCACACAGTTGCAAAGCACAAAGCGGCTGAAAAAACCGCGCGGCTGAAAAGTTCGCTTCAAAATTTATTTTTAAAGTTAATAACAATCTAGTGTAACTCAGTTTAAAGATGCGTACAGCGTATAGAACCATAGACGAAAATGATAAAAAACTACTGAAACGTAAAAAGTTCTTTCATTAAAGTAAATTTCTCAACAACGTATATTTCAGACAACAATGAAGTTTCCAAATGCCGGCTTCACAGATGGTTTTGAAGTTTAACAAAATTGCACCGAAACACAACCAAGTTCGATCCGATAAATCATGATGCTAATTCCAAAGTTAAACAAAATTCAAGCAAAAATTTAAGATAAAACGCAAATCGGCGTCAGCTAATCTCTTTGCGTTTTTCCCTTTTTTCCGCATTTCAGTTTGATAGTAGACAGTTCTTTTCCCCTTTTCTGGAAAACTGGAATGAAATAAGGGGACGCTACAGTTCATACTTCAATATAATATATCACGCATAAATGAAACTACGTAAAAACTGCAACCAATTGTGCTTCCCAATATGCATGCAAGCTACAATAAAAAGCTCAAGGAAAAATGAAAAGAAAAAATACAGCATTCAAGCACAAACTAGCAACTTTAAATAAGTCTCAGCAAAAATATATCAATGAACACAGCAGTTGTGCGCTTATGACAATGTATGCAATAGACAGTGTCAAATAACTGACAAAAACAGATTTCAGAATTTGAACAGTTTAGCTTTAGCCAATATCAAAATGCATTAAACCAAAATAAACTTTCCACTAAGATCAAGGCGCATCTGAACTTGAACGCTGAGGTAATTAGGCAATACTACGGGTTCGAGCAAATTTGAAGCAAAAATAATTTTCAAACCTAACTATTGAGACGTTCTGCATTGAAACGAATCAGAAAATTCATAGCGCTAATTACTGTACGTAAAAATTCAAATTTCGGCAGCATTTAAGCAAAATAAAGCAACTTAAAATTGGGTTCACAATGATCATATCAAATTGTGGTTTTACACAAGCAAATAATTCATTAAGAACAACATAAGCACCTAACATCAAACTATTTGCTCTCGAATGATTGTAGAGCGAAATCCGGGGGTCCAAACCTATCAAAATAACTGCTTTATACCATAAACATGTGACCTCTCAGCAGTTTTGCCGAAACCTACAATAATAAGAGACTAGTATCGAATCGTTCAGACAAAAAAATCGTTTAAAAATTGATCCAGAAATCGCTTTATCGAACCTGTTAGATATGTCGCTATTGTTTCAAGATGAAATTTGTGACCTTTTCCTCAAAATTTTAGTGTGATGTATAGTGCATTTGCTATCAACAACTGCGTAATTCAACATCGTGACAGATAATACAAAAAGGTATGCAGCTTTAAATTAATAATATGATTAATAAAAAACCGATACCTTATTAGTTGCATCAGAGGAGCTAATGCTCAACTTGATTTGCTTTGCACAGTCAATTTACCAAATATTTACCTTAAGCTTAAAAGAGTACTTTTTCGTGGAGTTATCAAGGTTTAAATTTCGTATTGCAGTCGAATTCTGACTTCTTGCGAATTTCAGCCAATTTTCGTCAAGTTGTCTGCATTGTACAAACATTTTTCAAAATAATCAATGAGACAAATTACGAACTTCTTTATTTTCGAAAACAAACAGCTTGATTTCTCAATTACAAACCACGCCTTTTACAGCCGAAATCAATGAGTTTCGGCTGCTTTTACTATTTTCGATAGTTTTCTCGCTCTTAGTTTACTCTTCCAAACGATTTCCAAGTTAACAAACGATATTCAGTTAACAAAAATGGTTAGTAACAACAATGTCTTTGATAATAACAAAGCTAATTTATTTATATTTTCGGTTTAGGTCCATGTAAGGTTAGATGGTTCTTCCAGTGGACACAAATGCATTAAAAACCCGGAAAAGTTGTTTTATGTTTTGGAGTTGCGAGCGAGTTTAATGAGTTGTCAAATGTTCCTTCTCGTGAAATTACAAACATAAAAAATCACTGGTTGAAGTTATCATTTACGGTCTTTAAAAAAACAGTCAAAGGGTATCATACCGAAACACTAAAATGGAAAATGACAAAGCTTTTAATTTGGGTTCATCTTTGAGGTTCCAAATTCTATTTATATTGAACATAATGGATAAAAGAGTAAGCCTACAAAAAACCCTTCAAAACTATATGGTTAAAATAACACATCTTTCTTTAAGTGAACACAGCAACTGGCAAAAACACTGAACGAATTGCAAACTGTTTTCTGAGTCTTACATTTGGAATTAAGAGTAAAATGATGACAAATTAAAAACTGCATTTGGAAAACATAACCGACTCAACGTCGAAAGAATTGCTCGCGAACGACTAGTGGGAGCTCTAATCAATTGCAGCCTGCTTCAGTCAGGGGGGAGCCTAAATGGGACAAAAAATTTCAATAGTGGGCTTCAAATAACCACATTAGAGGTTAACATATACCACTCTTAAGATTTAAAGTAAAAAATGGCACCAGTTTCGGCGCAATTTTCATTTGACTTTTAGTATTAAATTGTCGCGAATTGAATTCAGGTGTGCTTGAAATTCTGATTGAGAGCGAATTTTAGATCACGCGAAACGCAAAAAGTCAAGGGCGTAAAAATCACTTGAAAAGTCAAAATTGTCGAGCGAGAATTTTGCATAAAAAATAGACGCACAAGTTTACAATAATTGCTATGAACTTCGTTCAAGAGCAATTGAAAACTGACAAACGTCAGACAAATTGCTCTCGAAGTACAGGAGAGGTCAAAAAAATTCAGAGAGGGGCTGTAGCCTCAATAAATTTTTATTGGTGCAAAAAAACCCGACGAGGCGTGCTGACTACTCGACTTTTGTTTTAGCAACAGGCTAAAATTCTGAATAAGAGCAATTTAGATTACGCACAATCAAGAAGTTAAGCGCGAAAAAATTGCTCCAAAAGTGAAATCGAAAAAGGTTCTAGAATAAAAGCTCAACAACGGCCAAGAAAAAATTTTGTCTACAAAAATGCACATGATTACAATACTTAAACACCATTAGGCAATTAAAAACTCACGCCACATTTCCATTAGTTACGTTGAATTTGCGTTCGACTCAAAACTGCCGAAATCAATAAAAAAACTAAGAAAGGAATTTGCCGAGAGAAAAGTTATCGAGAATTATATATGTCAACTCTTAGCATTTCCATGTCGTTTTTGTTTGTCATCATAGCTTTTTGAAAATTTTTTGAGCTATTTACTTAAAATTGTTCCGCCAATTCAGCCCCTATTCTATAGTCAATTGATTAATGCCATCATTATTGCTTCTCAGTAAAACCCTGCAAATTGCCGGAAAAAAGCCGGTATTGATTTCCATAACCCCTATTTGGATTGAAAGAACAGCAAGAAATGGAAAAATATAATTGATTTAAGAACATATTTTTAAAGTACGAACTATTTTGATTTCAGTCGTCGTTACTCTTGTTTCTTAATGAGAGGATACAGGGGCTAGTATCAATACCAATAAGCATTAGAGATCGTGGCTTTAAAAGAACAAACTTCAAGTAACGGGCATCTAAAATTGAGCCGAATGGGCGAACAATGTAACTAGCGTTTAGAAGTCTCTAGATTTTACGCAAAATATTGAAAAATCCGCAAAATGGGGTAAAGCAAAACAAATGTTTGTTCGAGGAAATAAAAAGTATCGCAATAATAGCCTGCTCAGATGAGAGTGACTGCTGAGAATCAAAGAATTCTCTAACTCCGTATTCATCACTCAACTCAATTACATTACAAAAAGCTGATTTATCTTATGACCTGACCATTAATTTTCTACAGCAACATTGAACTAAGACATTTAACAAGTGAATTTGTGGATCTTGTCTGAATTTGCCATTCTATTGTCCTTTTTTAGCCATTAGAACTGCTAAGGGGCATTTTTTTACTTCGGAAGTTTTGTATGCAGTGTTTAAGGATTTTGGCATGTAGTTATGAGGTTTCCTTTTTTGACGCCAGTGGCTTTCAAAGATATTCTGGTTTTTGTTAAATGTTTCAGTTTTGCTTCTTTTTTGCTTCTTTCTCGTTGCTTCCTAAAAATTAGTATTATGTAACCATTCTAACGGTGCATAGGGTCAATATTTTCATAACGTATTGTTTTTTCAATGATTCTTAAAACGTTAAATTCTGGATTTTCTCATTTTAAAGATTGTTTACTTCGCATATGGTCGTGAGCATTCCGAAAACAAACAGTATCTCCGTCAATAAACATGTAACTTAAATGTAAGAGCTAATAAACCTACCAAAATTAAGTCACACAAGAAGGCCAATAAAAATTGTTGTCTTTAAAGCTAAGCGATAAGACCACATGAAAAACGTCAAAACATAAAAGACTAAAAAAATCCACTCTCATTTTTTGAAAATAAAGCGACAAAAATACAAGAACTGCTCTGAACTCAAGTGACTTATTGCCCTATGGCTCATAATCAACCAATCAAATTTGTCATTAATGGGGTTAACGGATAAGACAGCAAGAAGTTCAACAAATGCTACCAAACTCAAGAAATTCACTGCAATTTTTTTTCAAACGAACGGCGAACAGTACAAACTCAACAATTCGATATTTTTTCAAATAAATTGTGATATAAAAGTGATATATAAAAATAAAAGTGATATAAAGCATTCGCTTTGAACTGAAACAATTAAATTGTTTCAAAATAGCTTAAAAAAAGTCTTTCAAAAAATTGATAGCATGCAAAACTCTCTATAATTTTGATGTTCAGTTCGTCAAAACTATATTCTTCCAATGTGAAAAACTAGGAAGCGGACCAACTGCGAGCTGTCGGAATCTTCCACTCATACACAAACAAAATAGCGATTTAAAACAAACTTTCCAAAAACTCGCTACTAGTCAAAAATTTCAAAATCAGCCCTACTTGACCGAACAAAAAGTAACAAAACAAAGTTACGCAAAAATCCGTCTTGAATTGCCTTCAAAAACTTTGTTATGTTGATAACGCATCCAAAATGGAGCATGCAACCAAAAATAAACCCTTGATTATCTGCTTGGAGCCAAAAGGCGGAAATAACAACATTAATTTTCAAAAATCTTAGCAAAATTCACAACTCAAATAAGCTCACAAAATTAAGCTTAGATAAATATGATCCATATGAACGGTGACTGACTTTAAGTAAACACCAACTTTTTGAACCCTCAAAGAAAAAATGGCCAAACATAGCTGGCAGATTGCCAGAAAATAGCCGCAATAGCTTCGCAGTTCTGCGGTCTCAAAAAGAAAGTAAAAAAACATATCAAAAAGAAACCCATTCTATTCATTAAGGGCTGAGATGTTAAATTTTGATTAAGGGTCTGTATAACTTATTGATGTTTCTATTCGTTACTCTAAAATTACCTTCAATTAGAGTGATTTACACTCGCTTGACCTTATCTTTTTGAATTAAAATAAAGAAAAGTCAATTTCAGAGTGAAGATGTCATTTTTGAGAGTGAGGTAAGTCACGTGTGACCAAATACTTAGTCACGCGAAAGAACAAAAAAAATGCTCCACTAAGAATGAAAAATGACGTCATGCACGCAATTCAGTTGAAATTGGATGAACGAATGAACAAAAAGCTGATTTTAAGTGACTGTGACGTCATATGGTCGTAGCAAAAATCTTGACAGTATAAGAAAATCAAGAGAAGGCCAATAATAGCCTCAGCTATCACTTCGCGGCTAATAAAAACCAATGGATCACTATATGCTCCAAAAAAACCTTTCCGACTTGAATTCTACCCAGTGTGATTCTGATCGCAAAAAAGTAATGATTATAGCCAGCTGAGTAGCCGACGATGTTAGAAATAAGCAGCCTCAGAACGCCATAGAGTGCGTCCAAAGGTTTTGAAATTTTAACACTGACTAAAAATCAAAAAGCAGACAAATTCGGAAGTACCTGCTTTCTTCAAAATAATAAGATACACGATATAGCCATCCATAATTTAACAAATAAAACTAATTGATTAAAACTCAGAAAAGTGGAAAGTTCTATAATGTCTTCAAATTAGGGGGAAAATGGGGATATAAGAACTTCGAAGATTTCATAGACAAACATCACCGACTAACGTTGTCTGAATTGCTCTCGAACGACAGGCGGGGGGGGGGGGGGGGGCAATTTCATTTAGGGGTGTAGCTTAGAATTTATTGGGTGCAAAAAACTTGTACCTGACATGGGTCCCCCCGTGACCTCCCGGATAGCAGTCAGACATCTTAACCACTAAGCCACAACTGCGTTGTTTCTCAGCAGCTAACAATACTTTTTATATAAGCAACAAACTTCATTACAGAATGAGAGCAACTTATATCACTCAAAATGAAGTGAAGCGCGAAGAAGTCACCCAAGAAGTCACAGAATGTTCTAGAAGAAAAGCAAAATGATCAAGTGAAAATTTAGCATAAACAAAGACCAATACGATTACAACAATTGCTTCAAACTTTGTTTGAGAGCAATTAATCATTTTCGGGTTTTATTTTAAATACTGCAGAGATAAAATTCTAATTTTACCTTCTTCAAGGCATTTTGGAGCATACGCTTTCAATATATTTCAAGGTTTTATCAAGAGAGTATTTATAGGATTGAATGGTCTGAACGAAAACACCCAATTGCGTAAACCCTAAGTTAATTTGACATAACTCTTCGTACCAACCACTGGGTTTCCATTTGTGTAAACAAGTGGGCGGAGCAAAAAGTAGCACATCAACTGTATATAAAAACTCGAATGTTAATCCAAAGAAATTTTCCCAACAATAATAACAATACAAACCACGGTCCCCAGTATGTTCAAATTATGAAATTTTAATCGATCACCATAGGGGAAGTTAAATAGACAGCACTGCTTTCTATACGTACCAGCAAAGTAGCATACACTGATATAAGACACGACATTTTCGTTTTCGCTCTCTACTCCCAGTAAAAAAGTGTTTCTTAAATAAAGGCAGTGATAATAAATAGCAAATTGTAAATTTTAAAGCAATTCGTGATTCTTCTCAATTTATCTTACTTTTGAAAAGAAAACGATCAATTTCTAGTAACAAACTCGAAAAAAGAGGTAAAATTAAAAGCATTCAAATTGAGCAGTTGAATTCGAATTGTAATTCACTATTGAAATTGCAACAAAAACTAAATCAAGAACAGCAAAAACCATGCATTGAAAACCTCATTTTTAATACTACGCAAATTCTCTTTCGTGAAACACAAAAGGTAAATTAACGCAGCAAAAACCTCATAATGAATTCACAATGAGACTATAATTTAAGAGGAAATTCGTCTACAGGAATTATATATTAAAAACTGTAACAGGAAATACACTTTTTATCCATGGCTAATGTAAATGTAATAAACGCAACAAACACTACATGCGCTGCGTAGCTCCTCTTTACATTCCTTCATTTACATGATGGTAACACCAGGAGAAAACGCACACAATAGGGGGGTTGGTAAGACCGTTGGTAATACGGGGAGAGAAAGGCAAGTAAAATTATTTCACGTTGTGTCTAAGGTGCGCACAACGGAGTACGCATACTGTAATTGCACTGGAGGTGGAAGTATTATAATTTCAGTTCACGTTCACGTGACTGGGGTACTAAGGGGTGGCTCAGAGGGTATAAGTGTAAACAACACGTGGGGTTAATGGGTAAGAGATATCTATGCAGTGGTCGATCGGGTACATTACTGTAACTGTAAGCCGTGCTGCTAGTTGATTACTTCAGCTTAATGGCTAAAAAGAGCAATACACTGGCGGTTGTGTATTTTACACCTACTGCTTTTTTAGAGCCCAAAAAATCAGCAAAAAATGCAAACTTTATTGACTACCGTTGTCTGCATCCAAATTCAGTATTGGTTTAAGACTCACTAAGAAAAAATGGAGAAAAAAGAAACTAAATTGAAATCCCGAAACAGCCTTGGTTTTTCGATTGCAACACTTATCATGCGCATCGATAGTATAAGACTTGAGATAACCAAACAACACTAATCGTTTTGAGAATGTGTCTTCATGTAACATCTTCAACAGAAGTGGTATATGAAAACTAACAAAAATACAAAAAAAATAATAAAAATTTAAAACCTAACGAGTGTTATCAAGTTCTTATAACAATGCTGTTTTTTAAACAAAACTTAGAGGACTTAGCAGTAACTAATGTTGTTTAATAAAAAGAAGCATAGTTAAAATAAGTCAATGATTAGCAAACAAAAAGGTCAAAGGAAACGACACAGATCGAAATTGAAAAAGGACAAAACAGCTATCAACTATCTATCGTTTCTTACTAGTACAGCTCATAAACCAGCAATGATAAGTAATGCAACTTCTTCAGGCAATTGATAACAGCTTGTCGATCTATAAACAGCTCTTAAAGAAAACACGCGAAAGTGTTGTTGGAACAAGGTCAGAACTAGTAATGCCACATTCTGCTACCTCGAGCAGTTTAAGCGTGACAGAAATTTGTTTAAGGAATCAGTTCCTAAATAGGGTTGGGGTGCGTACCCTCAAGGAGTTAGCTTTCCAGAGCTAACTTAAGATCCGCAGTTCTCTGAAGCTATCTAAAACTGCCAACCTTCTTAACACAATTGCAAACTAATCATGCAGAAGCTTCTAATGTTCGATATCAAAAAAATAAGAACTTTTAAAGATAAAAAAGAACCGTCCGGTTTCTGAAAAGAAACAATATCTATTGGCGTTAATTACTTGGTATTTTTTAATCAAAATAGGTGAAAAAAGCGGGGTCAATTCGGTTAGAGCGCTACGGAAAATCAAAATTTAATTAATTTAAAATTTCTCAGTTCTACAAAACTCAAATTTTGTGTTGTCTAACAGCACTCAACGTTAAAACTCGTTCACCTGAGCAGTAAATGTTTATAACCAATCAGTTAAAATGGTAACGGTTAAGTGAAAGCCAAGCAACATAAACAACTGTCGCAATGAACGCAAAATCCTTCCAACATTTTCACACGTGGTCGAACGGAGCTAAATCAAACTATACTAGATACCAAACAAGCCTTAACCATACACAGGAAAAGTTCCAAGCTAACTTCCAAGATTAACATATAGTCTCCAAGATAGGTAACAACAAACTTTGAGTACTGTTTTACTGCCTGCCCAAATTTGAAGCTAACAGCTCTTTTTCTTTACAACTTTGATTCTCAACTTTTATAGAACTCATTGTGTCTTCCGCATTTTAACGCACTTTACAAGGATATGATTATCAGCTTTCAAATTTGAAGACTTTCAAATTTCTCTCCGAAATTTTACTGACGTCAAATCCAAAATAGATATCAACTCTTAGTTTCAAGAATTCAACATTTTAACCAAACAGTTACTCAGAAATTTCTCACAAAATTTATTCAGACTAAACTACAGTGCGAAGTTATTATAAGTAATAGTACCTATCTATTCATGTGGATTTTGTAGTAAACTAGCCTTGCCACAGTAACTGTTGGAAAATTTCAGTTGAGGGCAATTCAATTCAATTGCGGAATAGGTCAAACCAGAATAAATAAACAGGCCCAGGAATTCACATGTAATTGCTGGCTGGCTAACACAGGAAAGGGAAACTCAATCAAAAACAAGCAAAACAGGAAAAGTGAAGCGAAACAGCGAAAATTGACGTTCTCAGAGTTGAGAAAAGTTATACAAGTACGTATAAACAATATCACAAACGCGTGTGACCAAAAGCACACACAGTTTAAGAAAGTACAGCTCTGAAGGGGGCTAGAGTAGCCAACAATGCAAAAAATCTGATACTCTTTCACTTCAGCTGTAAATGAAGCTTACTGTAAAAGAGACCATAATACAGAGTCGTTTTAAGAGAGAGAATGTGTTGGTTTTTCGTGCTTCACTTCAGCATATAAGGCTGCGCAGTTTCAATCATGTTTATTCGCAGCACTTGTGAGAATTTTGATACAATTGTGGCTGTGCAGTTTTGATTCAAAGCTTAAATAATCCATTTGATACTGAATTAATCAAACAAAAATGTCAAATCTCATTTTAAAAATCCCAACATACATCTTAGTTCGGCACAGTAAAACATTACGAGGCCAGCTGACGCTGTAGGAAAAAAGTAGCATACAAAAAAAATAAATAATCAATGTACGTACCTCTATAAAAATTATGGAGATAATTTATGCAGTTGCTAAATCACATCTTTTGAAGCCTTTAAAGAGAAAATTAAACAAACAGCGTATCTTAATTCTTTATCCAAACATATTTGGAATACATAGGGAGAAGTGAATACACCAAGATTAAAAATGCAAGACTTCACAATGCAAGCATCCATTGAATAATTGGTCTAAATTGCGTCAGAACTTGGCGTATTATCAACTAACTCTTTATAAATTCTATTTCAATAGAACAAACACCAACTATAAGATGCCACCAGTTATACAAATCCGCACTACAATACTGAACACTAAATCGGTTCCAACTATAAACGTCAACAGACTGGATTACCCTTAGCGAAAAATCAATAATTTAATTCCAAAATTAAAAAACCTCAAATATGGCTTCGTAACTGGCTTTGTGATAAGAACAGAGCCAGCTCTTTCACGAATCAAAAGCATTGGTTGCAGACAACTTGTTGTTCCCACGCACAATATTGGAGGAGTAACTATAGGCTCAGCACGTTTTCTTGTTGTAAATTTTGGCTTACTGATATTTGACACACAAAGATTTGAGTGCTAACATCAAAACAAAAAAAATCGAACGGAGAATCGTTCAGGAGTTATCGAGATTTTTAAGCAATCGGCTGATTTTTACACGCTTCTTGTTCATGCTTGCCGTATTTCTACTGAAATTTTCAATGATTAAAAAAACAGCCGGCAGATTGCCGGAATAGCTGCAAAACAGACTTGCGTGCCGTATAATAGTGACAGAAACAGAGATATAAATTGAAAAAGTTATCGACGCCGCGCACAAACGTCACGTGCACAAACGCCGTTAAGGAGAGGAAGAAATCATTAAAAAAATTTGACGTTTTCAGCTTTGCTGTGTGAACAAATGCAAAATGAAAAAAGCGAGTCAGACGAAACAAGAACGTAAGCGGAAGCAACTCGAAGCGTCCTAACTTCGCACGCAAAACCGTTATTACAGCCAAAACAGTTATCTTTTGTCTCAAGACACTTATTTTTTTTTTACCTCATCAGATTTGATTAAAATGTTTGGTATGATACTTATACTCCATAACGCGAAAGATTTGAGCACTGCCATCATTCAAAAAAGCTTGGTACCGCAAACTTTCAAATTAATAGAAATATCTTATAACGATGAAAATTGGCAGAAATTCTGATGATGGAAAAAATAATAATAGGCTCAAAATACCAACCGCACTAAAAAATGTCTTGAAATAACTCAAGATATTTTTCTTAAGAACTACGAATTAAAAGAGGAGTGATCTCCGCAATTTAACTTTGCGACCTAAAAGACACCGGCAGAGAGCATAAGGCAGGCATCATTCTTAGAAACCAAAATAATTCATCAAAAAAGAGAACGAACAATTTAGAGTAGAGGGGTCATGGAAACACTAAACTTCAATTTTGGTTTCACCGCATTTAAGCATTAAGACAATTAAGATTTACTTCTGTCATGTTTTCGAATTAACTGTCAAAAAGAATTCAAGCTGCTGCAAAACAAATTATATGCACTTTTTTTCAAAAAAAGTCGGCTCAAAGATATAAAAAAGACAAATAAAAGCAAAAAAAATAAACAAAGAAATTGAGAAACATGTGCCCATTTTAAAATTGAAACGCATTATTAGCCTATCAAACACACTGGTATCAATTTCAGAGTATTACAAATTAACACAGCATCGAATAAAAAAAGTTCCACAAAAACCAAACAAGCAAAAAACTGGGCCAATTGGACGAAAAAAAAACAGCTAGAAAGTTTATCTATATGAGCAATTCTATTAAAAACACTTTTCAAGGACGAAAAGTCATTCAGTCAGCATGATCAAAAAACTTGTCTAGCTCAGAAAAAGCTCACTTTCGGTTTTAGGTCAGAGCCGTGTATAAGTATTATTATAACGTATTCTGAAGTAAGATAGAACAACGCCTGCTGAACCGTTTAAACGAATTATTTTGCATTATTATTTTGCATTTAATCAGGTCCTGTTTCGGATATCAGACGATACCAGCCATTTTATGCATATTTGTCAACAAAGACAAGCACAAAAAATATTGACATATTATTAAACTGAATTGAGGGTTATTTGTTCTTCAACAATCCATCACAGGGATTTAGCACTGATGTGAAATTACAGTTTCGCCCATTTTATTTTTTAAAATTAAAAAAAACTCCAATTTCCGGCAAATTTCAGCCCAATTTCTCCAAATCTTGATGCCTTGCTTTTGATCTCTTCAAAAGCCGCGCGTGAACAAAAAATCGCTCGCTTATAGAATTTTTTCACACCTCAATTGCTTGCTATCTCGAAAAAAGAGGTATGAACAAAAAACCACTCAATTCGCTCTACACTTCAATTTTGTTCAGCACTCAAACAGCTTCAATATTTTTCACGCGTTTTATTTCCTGCTTCAAAATTCACTTCAATAAAAGTAATTTAAAAAGGATTTCTCCAAAACTCCTTTTCGAATCGTTAAAATAGATAATCATAACTCCTCATCGAATCGTGATAAATATTGATCACCATTAATCCTCTTCGAGTCGTAAAAAAGACAACGCCCCATACAATTCAAATTCTTTGAATTGTAAAAACAGCAATGCAGCATCGCATATATAAAAACCTTTAAACGCCCTCCCAGCTGTTTCCCAGAACCTTGAATTTCTGAGACCAGTAAAAAATTTGCTTCTCGAAATTAGGGCAAAAAAAGTTAAAGATTTGACAGTTGATCTTGTTTCTTTCAAAATTATTGAAAGAAAAACGCAGTAGATCGCATTAAAATACGAATTACTTTGTTTGAGAGGAGCTGAGCAAATTGACCCGTCGCAAAATTTATCGAAATCAGCAATAAAAAAGTCTCAAAAATACAAAAGTTAACGCTTTTAACTGCAAAATCAGGTTCAATGTTGAAAAAATATCATTTCAAAAAGGAACCAGGAATCACTAAACTAAAAGAAACGGGAAACGGAATCCTTTCAATTGAAAAATGTACTTAGTTCTTCACAATTGGATTTCCTTTTCTAATTCCTTTACGGGAATGACTTGGTGTGCTAATGCAGAACTCTGAGCAACAAACATCTTCATTTAAATTAAAAACTCGTTCTCTATGATACCACCTGTATTCTTACAAGCAAAAATTGACTTGATCAGATATGA
Organism: Convolutriloba macropyga; assembly: GCF_964194025.1. NCBI lineage: Eukaryota > Metazoa > Xenacoelomorpha > Acoela > Convolutidae > Convolutriloba > Convolutriloba macropyga. The sequence goes on along the minus strand of NC_134475.1, from coordinate 56,419,716 downwards.
CAAAGCGATATCGTCATCTATTTGCCATCAAAGGTTTGCCAGTAGATTTTGTTCCAATCAAAGGAAAATTATTAAAAGAAAAACGCATTAGATCGAATTAAAATATGAATTACTTTGTTTGAGAGCAGCTAAGCAAATTGACTCGTCGCGAAATTTATCGAAATCAGCAATAAAAAAGTCTGAAAAATACAAAAGTTAACGCTTTTAACTGCAAAATCAGGTTCAATGTTGAAAAAATATCATTTCAAAAAGGACCCTGGAATCACTAAATTAAAAGAAGCGGGGAACGGAAAATTTTTCATTTGGAAAATATACTTAGTTCTTCACAATTGGATTTCTTTTTCTAATTGCTTTATGGGAATAACTTGGTGTGCTAATGCAAAATACTGAGCAAAAAACATCTTCATTTAAATTAAGAACCCGTTGTCTATGATACCAACTGTGTTCTTAAAAAAACTAACTTATTAGATATGACAAAGCGATATCGTCATCTATTTGCCATCAAAGGTTTGCCAGTAGATTTTGTTAAGAGTAAAACGCATTAGATTGAAAAGTAAAACGCATTAGATTGAATTAAAATACGAATCACTTTGTTTGAGAGCAGCTGAGCAAATTAAATTGTCGCGAAATCTACCAAAATCAGCAACAAAAAATTGTCTGGAAAACACAGAAGTTAACGCATTTAACTTCAAAAGCGGGTTGAATGTTGAACAAATAGCATTTCAAAAAGAACCCTGGAATCATTAAACTGGAAGAAACGAGGAACGGAAAATTTTTAATTTAAAAATGTACTCAGTTCATCACAATTGGATTTCCTTTTCTAATTGCTTTATGGGAATGACTTGGTGTGCTAATGCAAAATACTGAGCAAAAAACATCTTCATTTAAATTAAGAACCCGTTGTCTATGATACCAACTGTGTTCTTAAAAAAACTGACTTATTAGATATGACAAAGCGATATCGTCATCTATTTGCCATCAAAGATTTGCCAGTTGATCTTGTTCCTTTCAAAGGAAAATTATTAACAAGTAATACGCATTAGATAGATTAAAATACGAATTACTTTGTTTGAGAGCAGCTGAGCAATTTAACTTTTCTCGAAATCTATCAAAAACATACCCGTCAGATTGCCGGAAAATAGCCGCCGTTGATTCCAATAAGCATGATAGGGATTGAAAGAATAGAAGATATTGACAACAAAAAGATTTTTGTACAAAAATATTTTTTAAGTCCGATTTATTTTGATGGCATTTCGCAGTTGAACATAACGTACTTCTGTTTCTTAGAGAGAGGCTACAGGGGCTACTATCAATACCAATAAGCATTAGAGATGGTATCTAAGACTTATAGGAACGACTTTCAAATAGCAGGCATCTAAAATTGGGCTTTATGGGTTTATCCCGTTTCTACTTCTGACTTCAATTTTTTATACTGACTCTGTTCATTTTGAATTGCTTTGCTGAACAACTGATGTTCAAATTCACTTTTTGCAGAATGACAGAAGAGAGAAACTAGCCTACAGAAGTCAAAAAGATTTCACGCAAAATGTCGAAAAAGCGGCAAAATGAGGTAAAGCGAAACATTTTTTTCGACGAAGTAAAAAAACACAGCAGGACAAGTCCTGAAGTACAATTCAAAGAATTTTCATTGACTGAAAAACTAGACCTGAAACGGACTATGAATGGATTGGAAAAACCATTAGAAAAAAATCCGATTCAAAAAATCGAAAAAACAGTAAAAATCAAAGTGAAATTGCCGCATGTGAACAAAAAACCACTAGCGAGAAAGCGAATTTTTGTTCAAACACCATTTCCTCACTCTACTTTAAATTTAGGGCAAAAAAATTTCACGCCACAAAACCACTCGCTTTTTCGCTCCATTTCCTGTTTCGGCGTGACCAAAATCACTACTCCAATTTGACTTCAAAAATCATGAAAAAGTTTGAACAGATCTTAAAAAAAAAGACAGCGCCCCAATACAATTCAAATTCTTTGAATTGTAAAAATAGGAGCGCTATAATAGCCGGCTGAGAAGATGAGGGCGGCTATTAATCAGCAACAAAAAATTGTCTGGAAAATACAAAAGTTAACGCTTTTAACTTCAAAAGCGGGTTCAATGTTGAAAAAAATAGCATTTCAAAAAGAACCCTGGAATCATTAAACTGGAAGAAACGGGGAACGGAAACTTTTTAATTTAAAAATGTACTTAGTTCTTCACAATTTGATTTCTTTTTCTAATTGCCTTAAGTGCCTTTCTAATTGACTTGGTGTGCTAATGCAAAATACTGAGCAAAAAAGATCTTCATCTAAATTCAAAACTCGTTCTCTATGATACCACCTGTATTCTTACAAAAACTGACTTGATTAGATATGACAAAGCGATATGTCATCTAATGAATGTTAGGAGGATTAAGGAATCTCCACAACTCCAGCAAGAATTTTGTTTATTAACACGAACAACAAACAACTTACGCCAAGCAGCTTCTATAAAATCAATCACTCAGTCATTTACGTTATCCGAATTAGGGTTTTAAAAATGCATAGCTGAGGTATGAATTAATTGCAAGAATATGCATCCGAGGACAAATAGCCTGTTATAACCGTTAATTCGCTGCAGGGCATAATAGTATGCAATTTTTTTTTAATACTTTAACACATCAGATATTTACATGGCTGAACTCAAATCGATGAGGTGTGATTACAAGACGATTGATTACAGATAGAATTTCAGAAGATGAATTTTCATTTATAGACCAGAAAAACTTCACTGTACGCTTCACCTTTCTTCGTATAAAAGTTCGGTTATTGTGAGGGTTTATACTTCTATATACCTAATAATTTTCACAGATATAAATAAGGAATTTTCAAATGAGAATCTCTCAACAATGATACACAATGCAATTCATCTAAGTTCAGCCAACCGATTTAGAACGAAGAAGGCTAATGATCAAGATCAGCACAACGTGGAAATTATCAGGTCTCAGACAAAAAGTGAGAGCATACACGGCAGATTGCCGGAAAATAGCCGCCATTGATTCCTAAAACCACAATTTGGATTGAAAGAACAAAAAAAGAAAAGTATTGATGTCATTTTAACAATTTTAACAGTGAGCACTATTTTCATTTCATTTCGGCGTTAGACATACTCCTAATTCTTAATGAAAGAAAACAATTAGCATCAAAACCCAATAAGCATTAAGGATGGTTATTGGGTTTTGATACTGACTTGAAACAAAAACTTCAAGTAGCGGGCATCTGAAATTGGGCTTTATGGGATTATCCCAGTTACCATTTTTGATTTTGTTTTTCGATATGGACTTCATGGACTCTAGAGTGTTTTGCTGAGAAACTGCTACTTAAAAACACTCCCAGCCGAATGAGAGAAGAGTGGAACTAGGCTATAGAACTCCATAAGATTTCACGCAAAATATTGATCAAGCTGTAACTAAGATAACGGGAAACAAATTTTTAGACGAAGTAAAAAAACATAGCATTCACAAAATTGCTATTCAAAGAACTAAAATTCAAAGAAATGTAGCTCTGAATTACAATTCAAAGAATTAAACAGACTGAAGACAACACTATCAGCCTCCTTAAAAGGTCCACAAAAGTAAACAGAACACTACAAATATATTTTATTTTTTTCTCTTTCAGAAAAACAGGGCTATCGGATCTACTCTGTCTAATTTCTCCAAGCTCGTAAGACCTTTACACAATTTGAATTTAGACATCAAACGCCAGCTTCGTAAAAAACTACTGACGAAGTAAAAGAACAAACCTTTGGCAGAAATCAATTTTTTTTACGATTTTAGTTATTGAGACACGCAACTAAAACTTGAACACTTCGAAATCTGTCGTTCTATCAAGAAAACATAAATCAGTTTTCAAGAAAACAATTGAGGGACCACATACAAAAAGTAGCAACATATGATGGAAACCAACAAATTTTTGAGAACAAATAGTGTAAACGTTTTAAAAAACATTAGCAATAAGCGGAAGCCCATAATTGCATCCAATTTCGCTTAGTTAGAGCAAGTGAGAGCTCTCATTAATAACTAAGTTACAGAACAAGAAAAAAAAAACAAAAACCGGGCAAGATAAAAAAAATGCACTAAAATTTTGTTTAAATTAGTGGTGTCAAAGTCAAAAAACAGTTAACTAAGAATGAAAAAAAATAAAACATGACTCGTTAGAGGGAGCTGAAACCTGTTAATAGCGAACAAAGTGACAGAACAGCACAAACATCTAAACGGTGCAGAAAAAAATCACTACAAATTTTTGAAAACAAGTCGTGTCAAAGTCCTGCAATCAGTTAAACACGGATAAAAATTGGTATATTTGTTCAATTTTTACTCACAAGAGCCACTTAGATCTTCCGTGATTAGGATAAGTGACAAAACATTAAAAATAGAGATAGAACATGGAAAATCCAGAAATTCGTTAATATTTTTTTGTGAAAACAGCTTTTGTCAAATTCATTGAAACCGTTACTTTTCAAATGAATTCAGCAAAAATTTAGAAGGAGACTAACTAAATAAAAACAGAAAAGTTTGCTTAGAGGCAGAAACAGTGCAGACAAAAAAAAACGATTAAAAAACGAAAAAAAGAACAGATTGTTAATGTTTTTTAAAAACAGGTAGCGTCAAATTCATTAAAACCGTTAGTTTTCAGTTCAAATTAAATTATATATACTTGTATAGAGTTTCACTGAGTTCAGAACTATCATTTATTAAGACTAAATAACAAAGCAAAACTTGAACAAAAACAGCAAAAAAGCACTTATATTTCTCAAAGGCATAAAAAATAGTTAAGAAAAGAAGATTAAAACACGACTCATCAGAGGGCCTTGAGAATTGCCAAAAGCGTGACCAAACAAAAATAACTGAAAGAGCTGGAAAAATAAAATCAAAAATTTTTGAAAACAAGTGTTAAATTTGTAAAAACCCGTTAAATTGATTAAACTGTAACTCACAAAGAAACACAATGAGCACTCCATAACGAGACATAAGTGACAGAATGCTTTAAAAATTACAAAACAATGATAAAATATGGAAAAATCCAAAAAAAGTCAATATTTTCTTGAAAACAGGTAGTTCCAACTTCATTAAAACCGTTAGTTACTAGTTTAAATTGGAAAAATAACTTGAATATACCTGTATAGAGAGTCACTGATACATATCACTATTAATACTAAATAACAAAACAACAAAAACAAGAAAAACCCAAAGAAATCACTTTGAATCATTTAAAATTCAACTAAAGGAGTAGCGTCTAAAAACCATTAGTTGACTTTTATGATTTTGCACAAATGCAACTATACGTTATTAGAAAATGCATATGACCTTTTAAAAGTATTCGTACAGAAAATAGCGAAAACTAGTCAAATTGCCGCACGTGATTCTTTGATCTATAAACGACAAATAGGAGCCCAATAAAAGCCGGCTGAGACGATGTGGGCGGCAATTAATCCGCGTAACAAAGACTGTCTAATTAAAAGCAGAAAGTTTTGTTTCAAGGCAGAAAAACCAAGCAGCTAAAAATCAAAAAAATGGCCACGAATCACTGCTCTCAATAGCGATTAAAATGGGAACGGTAAAAAAAAGTAATACATTATCTACATAAGGAATAAAAAGCCTGGATCTCTTCACTAAGCAAGCGTACAATTGGCCAGTACAAAAATAAACATAACCAACTAATGTCGGGCGAAGTGCTTTCGAAAGACCGGCGAGCGGTTGGCTTTCTCAATAGCCAGTTACGGTTTAGTTAAGGCTAGCTTTAGCTTAATTGAAGTGGCGTGAGGTTAGCGCAGCGGCTGGTGTGGAGAGGTTTGATGGGGGCAACGGTGTTGTGACATTCGCTGCACGATGCCACGTCCGTACGCCCTGAACGAAGTGCAGGGGGATTGGGTGGAGTGGGGGTTCAAACTCTAGGAACCGCTACTCACATAATGAACATACGTTTCCCAACCAGTTTCTGTGAATCACATCCTTGGAGACTAGTGAGCTGAAAGGCTCTAAGAGAACTTGATGCCCTCTGCGCACTGCTTTCTCCATCCCGTTTTTGAGGACTAAGAGTCAAATGGGAGACAAAAAATCGGTCAACCGGACATTTAGCTGAACTACAATCACTTTATAACCGCAAAAACCTCAATAGCCCGCTAGTCTCCAATTGGCACACGTGACTACCAAAAGCCAATACGAGAAAAACTTCCAAATAACCGACCAATGTTGCAACGATTCCTCTCAAACGACTGGCAGGTTCACAATTTTATTGAAGTCTGCTTTCACCGTGCGAAAGGATTAGGAGGAGCGAGGCAATGGTTTTTGCCTGCGGCTTTAAATGATGTCATTAATGCTTATATAGAATACTAGTATTAAAAGCAAAAAATGAAATCAATTTTGATGAGCTTTTATTTGACTTTGAGTAGTAAAGTACCGCATTTGACTATAGCGTGAGTGGTTAAATTTGGGGTGGGTGATGTGATGGGTAGGTGATGGGGGAGGGTTGTTAATTGTGAGTGTTCAAACTGAATTCCTATTCATATCGTAAATTCTTGTCTCAAAGTTTCGATCAAACACACTTGTAGACTTGTAAGTCCTGAGGCTCCAATAGAAGTGCTCAGCAGTTTAAAGCTATCCGCGCTCAACCTCCTTTTCAATTCTTAGAGGAAAAAGTCAAATTTCAGGCAGAGGCAGGAGAAAAATAGGGAGTAAAAAGAATTGCATAAAAAGACAAGCAAGAGCAATATTATCTTTACAAACTTCGTTTGAGAGCATTTAACTCCAAGCTGCTTTGAAAAGTTAATGATAAAATATGGAAAAATCAAAAAAGGGGAATACTTTTTGAAAACAGGTAATGTTGTCAACTTCATTAAAACCGTTAATTTTTTTTAGTTAAAATTGGTAAACCAATTTAAATATACCTGTATAAAGAGTCATTGATACCTATCATTATTAGGACTAAATAACAAAATAACAAAAACAAACAAAACCCAAAAATCACTAAAACTTCCACGAGGAGTAGCGTCTTTCTTAAAAACTAATAGTTGACATTTATGATTTTGAACAACTGCCACTATACGTCATAAGATAACTCATGGCCTTTTTAAAATATTCAAACAGAAACCATGTCAAATCGCCTTACGTGAAAAAAATGCTCTAAAAAATGAAAAATCTATTTAAAAACAATTTCTTCATTTCACTTTTGAAAACTGTTTGAAAAAGGTCACGCCTTAAAAAGATTCGTTCCTCACTTCTGTTACTTCTAAAACATACTACTGCTTCCCTTACTACCAAAATGATTGCACTAATTTGACAAAAGGTCGACAAAATAGGAACAGATGAAATCGCAAAAAATGTCCACGAATCACTCCTCTCATTTGCGATTAACATGCAAACGGTAAAAATAAATGACTAATCCATTATTTACATAAGGAATGAAAAGCCTTGGATCTCTTCACAAAGCAAGCGTACAATTTACCCATACAAAAATTAAACATAACCAACTAACGTCAGGCGAATTCCTCTCAAACAACCGACGAGAGGTTGGCTTCGCCATAAGCTAGCTACGTTTTAGTAAAGCTAGCTTTAGCTTAATTGAAGAAGTGGCGTGAGGTTAGCGCAGCGGCTGGTGGGGAGAGGTTTGATGGGGGCAACGGTGGGGTGACTTTGGCTGCACGAGACCTTGTCCGTACGCCCTGAACGAAGTGCAGGGGGATTGGGTGGAGTGAGTGGGGGTGTACAAACTCTAGGAACCGCTACTCATGCAATGAATATACGTTTCCCAACCAGTTTCTGTGAATCACATACTTGTAGACTAGTGAGCTGAAAGGCTCTAAGAGAACTTGATGCCCTCTGGGCGCTGCTTTCTCTATACCGTTTTTGAGGACTAAAAGTCAGATGGGTTGAACAAAAAATCGGTCATCCGGACATTTAGCTGAACAACAAAAACTTTTAAACCGCCAAAATCTCAATAGCTCGCTAGTCTCCTATTGGCACACGTGACCACCAACTGCTAATACGAGAGAAACTTCCAAATGTCGGAACAATTCCTCTCAAACGATTCTCAGGTGGAAAATTTTACTAAAGTCTTTCACCGGGCGAAAGGATTAGCAGGAGCGAGGCGATGGTTTTTCTATGTGGTTTTAAAGGATATAGTTAATGCTTATATAGTATTCTAGTATTAAAAGCAAAACATTAAAATCAATTTTGGTGAGCTTATATTTGAATTTGAGTAGTAAAGTACTGCACTTGACAAAAGCTGCTTAAAATTGTGAGAGCAAGTGGGGAGGGGTTAAAGTAGGGATCATGAACTTTATGTTTACGAGTTAGTTAAATTTTTTTCCCGATCTATCCTCAAGATGCACGCAGAAAGTTTTCTTAATAATTTATTTTCTTTTGAAAAAACAAGCATTTATTCAACCAGAATATCAACTGAAAACTTTCTAAGTGTTCCAATGACAAAAAACAAAATACAGCGCTGCTCTATAAAGTATCGTGGAAGTAAACGGTATAACCTTTTGCATGAAAATTCCATCATCGACGGTGAAGACCTTACAAATCAAAACTTTTCGTCGACTGTTCATAGGATTAAAGATAATTATATTTAAAGAAATCAAGAGCTGTCAAGGGAAGTCTTCGGTCTGTAGTCGTAGAAATAATCATTAGCCATTATTCAGTTATCTATCATAGTTTCTAAGACCCTTTCTTCCTTAAAATATAATTAATCGAACAGTTTTTGGGCTAATTGTTGGGAACCCTGCTATCCTTGATGCGTGCTTTGCAAATTATTATCTTAACAAAAATTAGTTGCGGTGCCTTCGTAGAAGGCATTGCGGTTCGATTTCTGCAATCAAAACTTGATTTTTTTAAGTTCTAAAGATGTTTTTTAGGAGTTTTTGTGTTCTAATATGCAATTTTATCAACAATTCCCTTTTTCTCTCCTTATTACTGAACGAAGTTTGTGTGTTCTCTTAAGTCAGCTCTTAAATACCATAGAAGCCGGAAAACAGAAATGAGTTGATATAATATTTTTAAATTTTGAATGAATCACATTTTGTTTTGGAAAATCCAGTTTTTATTTAAAAAAATGAATAACGTTTTAATAACGTTTCTCGTCAATGATGAAATTAAAAATGTTTCTCTTTCTTCTGGGCACGCTGTGAAGTAGGTCGAACGACCTCGATGCGTGTCCTGTCCTTGCTTTAAGTTCAATACACTCTGCTGATTGTGCTATTTTATTTAATTTTTTTAATTTTGTATTTATTTTATTTATTTATACTTTGCAAGCGAGGATAAATTAACTCTCTCTCTCTCTCTCTCTCTCTCTCTCTCTCTCTCTCTCTCTCTCTCTCTCTCTCTCTCTCTCTCTCTCTCTCTCTCTCTCTCTCAAGTGATGGGGGAAGGGTTTTAAGTGTGTGGGGGGTTAACTGAATTGCTATTTAACCGTGAATTAATGCCTCGAGCAGTTTCGGCCAAACACCCTTAGAGACTAGTGGGTCGCACGACTCTAAGAGGAATGCTCAGCAGTTTAATGCTATTCGAGCTTTTCCTGCTTATCCATTCTTCGAGGAGAAAAAGTCAAATGTTCAGACAAGATCAGAAGAAAAGTAGGTTGTAAGAAAAGTTGCATAAAAAGACAAGCAAGAGCAATATAACTTTTACAAACTTCGTTTGAGAGCATTTAACTAGCGAACTGCTTTAAAAGGTTATTTTTTGAGAACCCGTTTCTTTCAATTAATTTACTATGCGGAATTACTCTGAACTCGTACTACTTGGCATTCTTTTACGGACTCCGACAGACTAGTACATATTGACTGGACTTTTTTAAAAAAGACTATAAAACGGATACTGTCTCGTTTGATTTGTCTGCATTAATGAACAAATGAACAAACGGGTGAATTACAAATGAACAAATGTAGCTTCGGGTGAATTACTTTCAAACAAAGGTCTCCAATCGAGATTGGATTAGTCAATAACTAGCTGCAGCTTAGCGACACTAGCTTTAAGTTAACTAATGAGGCGAGCATTGGAGGAGGGGATGGTCTTTGAGCGAGGGTAGAGGTGAGCGTGTGGGGTACCGATAGGAATGAGGTCAAGGGCGTGGGGTGGGTAGTGATGGGTGAGAGCAATTCCTGGAGATCAAATGAGGCGGCGTGAGTGGGGGCGGGGGGATAAATGGGGGGTAAGTGCAGAGAGGTGTGGTAAGTAGAGATTTTGGTTGAGTTCGAGTGGGTCAAACTCTATGAATAGCTCTCCACACCATGTCTCAAACAGCTTTGGCAAATAGCATACAGTGACTGACTAGAGGGTGTGCAGAGAACTTAATGCCCTCGATTTTCACTAGTTCACTTAAAGTGGAAAAAATTGGTGGTCAGACAAAAAAAAATTGCAAAAACACCAGCAGGACTAATACAGTTGCTCAATTTTTCGTTTGAGAACAATTAATTGTTCCATAAATTTTATGTTTTATCAGGACAAAACAGGACTCAACACTCTAATTACAGGATTCCACCTAAAAACTGAAAGACGATTCGAGCATCGAAAACGTCCGCTAGATAACACTTCATACAATATTTAAATCATTTACCGTTGCTTAGTTTCAATTAAATGTATATAGAATTGAATTGTAGAAAAAAGAATGCAAAAAACTTATTCTTTATTATATCTTCACAACAAAAAGAGTTTCGAAAAGATCAACTGCAGCTGACTGTCGTTACTTTCAACGGTCGTTCTATGATATCCTCTGAGAATTAAACGCTTCCCTAAATAATATGAATTGTTATTGTAGACGTTCCCAGTGGCGAGAATCTTAGAATTGCAAACATATATGTTAAAAATGTTTCAGCTTAAGTTTCAACTTATACATTTTGCGTAATATTTAAACAAACAAAACAAGATCTTGCCTGGTCTTTTTGGAATTAAGGATTTACCACTCGGACCAAAAATATCAGTATCAAAATCTGGCATTATTATTTTAGACAGTTTGGGATAACTTTACCTAACTTTCAAGGAAGAACTGATTTTTTTAAAATTCATATCCCCCAGAAAAAACTACATTCAAAACAACTCTTTCGAGTAGTTCTCTACTTTGCGACGACTTTAAATGACAGCACCAATGTCTTTCTTATTGTTTGAACAACAATTCTTGCCTGCAATGGCGATTATTGGCTACTTTCAAATTTGAACAACGCAAAAATCAAACTAGAACATATATGCATGCTTGAATTTAGAAACAATTCGAAAGCTTGAATTTAGAAACAATTTGAAATTAATTGGAAAAATTATGAGATGCAATGCAAAAAGACTGCTTGTTCGAGAAGCAAACAGTTACGCGTTAACCCGTCTGTCCTTAGAAACTTAAGCGGCAATGCACAAGTATGGAAAATATTCCCCAGCTCTAACTGAAATGAACTGAGGTCAGCCGCTCCGAAAGCAGAGATTAAGCTAAAATGCATACTTCAATTCAGCTCATGATGAAAGATACAAACATCTCATTTTGTCCAATCCAAAAGTTGTAATGAGGTGTAATGAACAAAGCTAGCAAAAAAGAACAATTTCGACACAGCTTTCGAAATCTGGGATCCGAACATCAAAACATCAAACATAGGCTTCCACTTCTCAAAGCAAGCATTCATACATATAAAGGATGTAAACAGGTTCGAGAGACTTCTGCAACTATTCAACATTAAAGGATAGCGGGTTGATTGTCTGACAGACAAGTGACCTACGCACCAAACTACTTGCCCGTCTCCCTGCTTTGGGGGAGGGGGCTACTTTTGCAGCACCAGATCCCGATGAAAAGACTGAAGCATCATGATCAACAGAACCCACACCGCTCACACCATCGACCGCCGCAAAATTTGCCCCAGAACCCGAAGCGGCCTGTTTCTTCTTATCAAAGGAATTTCTGTCCGAATCACTAACATTTGTCGACTTTCGCCTCGACCGTATACTGCTGGATACCCCAGCAAAGCCCGATTTGGAGATTCCGGATTTATTGCCGGAGCAGGGGGAACTGTTGAGCACATACGAGCTACTGTTCACCCCTGGGAGGCTCGGCAGCACCGCTTGAGGCGAAAAGCACTCCAGCATTGCGCTCTGTTAGCACGCAGGCAGTTTAAAAGCACTCAGTTAACACCGCAGACAAACACTACATTAAGTTATTGTGCATTGACGACACCAAGTTAAGCAATTTTTTTTTCATGGCTTTCATTTCGAGGCTAATAGTGCTTATACTTCATTATCCCAAGTTCTAAATTAAAAGATTCAAAATTTGATTGGGTGCATTTTTTCTTATCATCAAAAACTATCACACGAAACTGGCTATTTGCTATTTGACTAGATATCTGTGCATAGCTCGAGTAAATTCAACAAAAACCGCAATTAGCTGTTGGCAACTTTTGGACAGTTTATGTGAAGTTTATCACTCCAACTGACTAACCGAGAACAGACTGGACTTCCGCTTGGAGCTTCCACCGTGTTTTCTACGTGCATTGGGTGTACTGCCACTACTCATCTGTTCGTCATTGTCCGTAAAGTCGCTCCTCTCGCCAGGAGCAATTGGCTATTAATAACAGAACCCTATTAATTGCAAAAAATGATGTCGCACGAAATGCTCTAAATCATCGCCTGACATATCCGAAAAAAATTTGAATCGGCTCACCTGAAAAGCAACCCAGTTGAGCTGCGAAAGCTTGTCATAAAAGAGAAAAAGCTCTATAGACTTTTTCTTTAAACAAAAAATCTGCCCAATAGACATTTTTCAAAACGAAAACTACCTGAAGAGAAATCTTCAAAAACCCCCCGACATACCAACTTTCGGAAAATCCCACGCCGAGTTCGCAGAATCATCATGGTTTTAAAACATCAACTTCAACAACGTTTACAGAACACTGTTTAAAAACAGCAAATATAGCGGAGAAAAATTTAGAGCAGAAGAACGATCTTTGTAAACTCTTAATGGGGCGCAGTCTTCAGGGGAGGGGGAGATCAACTAATTCACCAAGTGAGCTTCAAATGACGTCATAAGTCATTAAAATTTAAGGTGGAAAAGTACACACCAATCGGCGTATTTTTCATTTGACTTTTACCAGTGAACTGCCGCCCCTTGTGTTCAGCTGCTGATAATTGTGAAGAAAATTTTAGATCACGCGAAACGAAAGAGTCAAGGCTGTAAAAGAGCGAAATATTTGCATAGCCAGCCTCGCCCGTTAGGTGGGGCAAGGGAAGCACATTGAAGGAGCGGAGATAACAAAACGATGTGCAGGGGTGGAGATTGGGGGGGGGGGGGGTTAAGTGAGGGGGTCTGACGTTGGGAGCGGGCGGGGACTAACGTCTAAGAACCGCGCTTCACACCATAAGTATAAGTCTCAAAAACAGTTCCTGTGAATCGCATACTTGGAGACTAATGAACTGAAAAGCTCGGAGAGAATTTAATGCTCACTAGGCGCTTCCTGTTTATGCCGTTTGGGAGAACTAAAAGTCAAATGGGTTAGACGAAAAAACGGTCAAGCCAAAAATTGCATAAAAAGACCACCATGACTAATATAATTGCTACAAACTTCGTTTGAGAGCAATTAAAAATCTCGAACTGGTTGGGGTGGGGGATAATTGGCATGTAGTATTTTTGGTTGAGTGGGGGACATGAGGCTGGGAGGGGGTACGTAAAATCTCCAGTTTGAGAAGACAGGAGGGCGTGGCGTATGAGTTATTTTGAACGAAACTTCTCAAATGTTTACCTTGACTATTGCCAGAGGTTACTTAACTATTGCACATCAGGAACACAGTCCCTAAGTAAAGCCCAACATTGGAAAGCAGAAGTCACAGTTTGAAAAGAAATAAGACAAAGTTCAAGTTATGATCAAATGAGCTTCAAGTAAAATCTTTTATAATACCAATACTCCTCCGCGAAAGTCGAAGAAGTGTCACGTTTACAATAATGCTTCAATTTTCATTCGAGAGCAATTAAATAGCAGGAAAAATATATACAGGACCCAATTAATACCAAAACTTTTTTGAGGGCAAATTAAAACCTATTATATTTTACACAAATCATATTGAAACGAACTACTTTGATTGCACATTGATACCTGTCTTTTCTGTCGAATTTTTTATTCCGTTATTAGTAAACAGATCAGATGGCTCTCGCAAATTTGAAAGCAACGATACAAAAGAAGAGTTAATACATTATTTCAACATGCTTTGCTTGAGTGAAAAAAAAAGAAACTGCTGTTAATATTAGGGTTCAACATTAACGAAAAGAAAGCTGAAATTTTGTTTTCAGTTTCAATCGCAAGCTCCGGATGCTGCCTGCTGACAACCAACGACAGAAAACATATCCGGCATATTGCCGAAAAATAGCCACGATAGACGCTTTTGGCCTTCCATGAATTGAAACAACTAAAGAAATAAGATAGAACGATTGACCACCAGTCCTTTAATATACCACTAGACTTTTTTGGTTACATTCGGAATGTCATTTTTACGAGACACATACGCTCTATAAGGAAAAAGCCCTAATGGAGGTTCTTCAAAATTAATATTTGAAATTGAAAAGTCAAGACTCTAATACTCAAGAATTAGGGCATTCATAATTTTGAAAAAGTTCATTCATATACGTTTGGCACCATTTAGATGCACACTATTGACCTTTAATTAGTAAATGATCATAAAATTTAAAGTTCATTCAGTGAGTTCAGAAGTATTTGTTTTGAGAGGGAATCGCCCAATCGACCTAAAAGCAGACGAAATAAAGTCACGCACACAAATTTTAACTGCAAAGCACTAGAAATCACTGAAATTGAAAAGTCAATTCCAAGAAGTCAGGTCGCAAGAAAGATCGACGGAGACGACAAATTAAAAAAACATAGCAGGACAAGTCCTGAAATACAACCCGAAGAATTAAATGAAGAACTTAGAAGTACTATGCCTGACCAGGAGATCATATCAACAATGCCAGCCAAAACACAAACAAAATTATCAAAAAAAGTTGAAACTAAAACAATCAAACAAAACAAAAATATACTCATCGTTAAAACTCCTGAAGGCAAAATTTCATCCCCTTAAACATACCCATTTCAAAAATATGTTCAAAACCAATTTTTGTATTTTTGTTGGCCCGTGAAGATCGATGAACTCAAGAAAATCAGATTCAACATTTCAGAACTCAGTTAATGAAATGTTGCTGAAGATCGTTATATCAATATCTTAAGAACCATTTCTGTGGCTCTAGAGGCTATCCAGTAATCCAATTCCCAGCCTTAAAAAATTCATTGTCTCATAAAGATCGATAAACTAGGTAAAAGACAAAAAATTTTAGACAAAATTTCAAATTTTATCAAAAAAAAGAACTTTGTTCTATTAAGAAGTTTAAAACAATTCCATTCCCCCTTCCAATTACGTAAGAATATAAATATACTATCAAACCCTGGAGGAGGTTACCTGTTACTGCGCAAGAAAAACTGAATAAAAGACAACTCTTCAAAAAAACTTGCAAAACCTGCTCTGAAAAAAACTGCAAATTTAATCAAATTTCTAAAATTCCAAATGTTAAATTGTTGGAAACAATTCCATTGACACTAACAACAATGCAGTGACTTTTTTTATCAAATCGTTGAATAGGTTTTTCGGCCCTTCAGGCTGGACAAAAACCAAACATTGACAATAATTTTTGGACAATTTGAAAAAAATTGCAGATTTCATCAAAAAGACATTAAAATGTTGAAAACCGTTCTATTGTTACTGAAGATTATGCGGTGGCCTATTATCAAACCTTAAAGGAGATTTCCTGGCCCCTGAGGCTAGAAAAATTCGAAAAATACATTTTTTAAAAAAAAAGAACTTCGAAAACAATTGCAAAAATGAGTATCATTTTTTCTGTGTTTGTAGTACCAAAACATATAAATCACAAATTGGTCATAACTAGGAGTTTTGTCTCGCAAAAGACCTTCATCAACTTTTAAAAACCTCAACCAAAGACTAATCACACAAAAAACACAAGAAAAACATGAAAAATTGCACCATTTTGAGCTCAATACTCCTAAAAATGGCCTTTTTTTTTACATAAATTAAGGTCATCCCAGCAGCTGCACCAGTCTAAGCACTTGAAGGACTACTAAAGACCACTTTGGACCTCTAGTGAAACTTAATGCCCGCTGGGCTTTACCTGTTTATCCCGTTTTGAAAGATGAAAGTCATTGAAAAATGTGTGAAAACATCTTAAAAAAGACAGCGCACCAATACAATCCAAAGTCTTTGGCTTTTAAAAAAAAACCACGATGTCCCCAACAATAACCGCTATCCCTTCTCGGCTATTAAATAAACCCTTGTGAGTGAACAGGCTAAGCTGGACGCAAACTTAAGTCTAGGCTTGAGTCAAAATTTTTTCTTACATAGATATCCCTAAAAATTAAATGATTCCATTTAACGTTCACATCCAAACATTTTACAGTTCAGCTGTCACTTATTGAGAGAATGTATAAAGATAACATGCAGGAAAGGCCAAAAAACGAGATCGCGATGTAAACCGTAATTTAACCCTTACACTCTCAACTAAACCTTCCCGTTAGCATGCAAGTTGTTCCAGGAGCCACCACTTTTTATCGATTTATTTATTTTGATTAGACGTTGTCAATTAGAAAATTATGTTCCCTATTTACTGAGCAATTTTGTTCCCTATTGCTGAATCTTACAGAAACCTTTAAAAAACTTTTAAGTCTGCGAACAGTTTTTTTTCACAAAAACGGATTTTTTCAAATCTCAATTTATAGTTCCTGACTAAGAATATATAATCAGTCGCGTCATGGAAGTTATCCGATATCAAGCTGATCATGATGTAGTTACCTGCTGTGCTGGGAAACATTTGATTGCGCCACCGAAAGATAAGGAACTGCTGGCATTGGAGGTCAGAGAGCTGGTGTTTCCTGCTGTCTGGAGGGGTGGCATTGGCGAGGGAACTGCAGCGCCTGGCAACTGGTGGATCACGTGACCAGTTGGAGGGGGCCCCACTTGAGGGTAATTGGCTGCTGTCGATGTCACCAGTTGTTGGCTGTGATATGATTGCTGGCTTATTCCTCGGCCCACCTAAGGAACCATGAAAATCAGTCACATGGAATAATGAAATCAGGTTAAAACGCTCTTAACCAAACTCGTTCTTAATCTGAGACCGTAGAAAACAACAAATACGATTAAAACTCGACACCCTTATAATTGGGCTAATTGATTGGGGATATTTAAAATCCAATCTCATAGTAGACTGCATAATATTTGATACATATCTCTCTCCTCTCATCTCACTAATTTTCTAATATCGCAATAGTGTGCATTGATTGTGATATAACACCAATTCTGTTTGAGGCAAAACAAGCTTTTGTATATATGGATTAGTTTATTCACTAATCCATATAGACATATATAAAAATTGGGAGGGGAGGGGGGTTGGGATGTAAATGGCACCTGTGGCATGACATTTTGTGGCGTTGGGGTGGTTGCGTTTGCGACACTGGTGTTGGTTGTGGCGAGAGTAGCTGTGCTTGTGGCCCTGTGAGGCAGGTTCCTGGGCGGCAGAGCGGGTGGCACTGGAGGCGGCTGGCTGGAGCTGGGCAAGGTGTCCGAGATGGCGTAGGCATTCACCAGTTGCTGTTGTGAGGATGATGAGGCGTTGGTCAACCGGTTCAGAGACGTAGAGGAGCCCTGGTTTGATCCACTGTGGTCCGAGTACCTAAAAATCCAAGTTCACCACACTACTTCAATCCGTGAATAAAACTTGATAGAAATCGATTGATCAGATCTTGCTGACGAAGCATTTTGATAAGCCATCCGAACTTATTTTAAACGTAACTAAGTTATCTCAAGTTTTTGTCTAGAATATCAAGAGCTTGCTTATCTGTACCAAATGTATCATGTTTCGTTTCACTGGAAAGTAATATCCAGTAGCAGTATTCCAATCTCAAAATTTGTTCGAAAATGCAGTCTACTAATAGCGGTCGTTTACTTAAAATTGCTGCCGTTACCGTTGTCAAGGAATTAAGTTCGAACGAAGAAATTTCAATTCGTTACCGGACGTAAACAGTAATTACTCCACAAAAGATCCCAGCTACCTTAAATATGCTGGTTGTTTTCCATTAAAATTATGAAGAGCAAATCACTTAACATAATATGCCCGGAAAACGAAATTTCAGCTGCCGAAGTAATAGAACATTGCGATAAAAGAAATAGGATGATACGACAGATGATCATCTGTGATATAATTGCAAACTAAGTGGTTAGAAAGTATTTTGGCACTCAGAGTACGCTGTCATCTTAGCCTCGATTACCCACTTCTTTTTTTACCTGCATCGGGATTGAAAAATTGAATAATAAGAACACGTAACAAATTGCATTCGATAACTTTCTAAAATTGTTCTATCATTACTCCCTTTCTAGCTCTAATCAAAATAGATCAACACAACTTCCCTTCAGGTCTAAAGAGATACGCCTCCAATGCACGAACAAATAAAAAGCACGATAATAGCCAGACCAGTAGTTAAAATATCGCATCTATTCTGTTCCCCCCCCCCAGCTTAGTGGGAATATATGTTTTATGACCTCCAAGCGCACGTGCATTATTTTTACATAGTAACGTGCTATATAACAGCACATAATTTGTAACTGGGGGTCATAAAAACACTTGGGCGGGGGGACAGAATAGATCCCAAATATCCATAGCTTCTGCTGAAAAGCTTTTTATTGGATTAATCTCGGCTGAATTGGTGGCACCAGGTTAAAGTTTCAGACGTCAAAAAGTGACCATGGTAAACAAATAAGAGCCATGGTGCTCGCGAGAACGTCTGAAATGTGGGGCTTAATAGAAATCGACAGCTGAGAACAATCATCTGTTAATCCACTACAGAGTGAAGGGCTTAATGCCGTTCTGGTGCGATTTTTTTTTATTGCAAACGTTGAAATTGAGAAAAGATAGCCAGATGGTTAAATATTTACATATTCTACAATAAATTGATTGTACCTAATTTACGCAGAAGTTAATTACGCACAAAAATGTTATTATTGATATTTCACAAACCTGCAACTTCCGAGAGCCCCTCCACTATTAGATTGCAACAATGAGGATGCGGAGTGATTTTTATTGCCTTGGTTGTTTAGCCCAGATGCGTTTGAGTTGTTCAGACTCTGGGCGAAGAAGTGTTGAGGACTAGCTGTTGATGTTGACGTGTTGTAGATTGCAGAGTTAGCGAGGCCATTTAAAGACCTTTTAAGTGTGATTGTACGTGAAGCCGCTGAAAACCATCAATTGATTGTATTCAACCGCAAAAGCTTACAATTTGTTAAGGAATTTGGCTCAGAATTTTCGAATTTTTAATGTGCAGCACATGTTTATTTTTAATTATCATCAGATCACTTCAGGCTAACTTGACTTGTATATTCACTATTTTTAATTAACAGCTGAATAGTAAAAGTATTGAATTAAAAGCTTAATACTACTATACTGACCGCTGAAAATGAAAGCAAAAAACTAACTGAATCGAAAATAAGTTCATAGGGCGAATGATCACATCTTAAACACAAAGCGGTGTAGAGTATAAAGACTTTCTGAAGAGATTCTATAGTAAAACTATACGAAAAACGATGATATGCAAAGCTAAGCTGGTGTCCCAAAACAAGCAAACAAACAATTTATCGAAAAAAACTTTTGGGCTCAGGGAACTTTTAAAATCTTTCCTGTGCCCAAAAATATCGGTATGACGTTGAAGATCGGCTGTGTTGCGTCATAGATATTACCTCCATTACAATTGAAACAAGTGCCAACACAGAACAGAGGCTATTGCCGAAGCTATTCTTATCTATTCGAACTTTTCGTTTCTTATCCTAGACTAAATATTAACTTTCCGTCTACCGGTTTTAAGTAAAGTTGGCCAGGGATTCAATTGGAAAACCAATTTTCCATTCTATATAAAAATATTAAATCATTTTTGTGTACAATAACAAATATAAATTGGATATTTGTTTAGCACCGTACCCAGCGGATGCCAAGAGGCGTTTAGCATAACTCAGCACCTTTTCAGAGCAGTTCAAAGTCAATCTATATAGCTGATTACATGCTTGAAATAATTTTTTCATGGGACTTTTCACAAAATTGAATAGCCAAAAAGCAAGGACTACTATATTTAGACAAGAACAAAATCGATGAGAACCTACAACGTTTTGCTCTAAAAAGCGGCAAAAAGGAGGCTCCTTTTCGGAATCAATAATCAAAAGCCCACAATAAAGAAGGGTTTTCAAAAGTTTCAAATCACGGAGAACAAAAAAATAAATATAACCGACTAACGTCGGGCGAATTGCTCGCAAACGACCTGCGAGCGGTTGGCTTCGTCGCGGTTTAGCGAGGCTTTAGCTTTAGCTTAATTGTGGGGGGGGGGGGCAACAGTGGGTGGGGGGTGAGGCAACAGTGGGAGGGTTTTTTGACTGCACATGGCCCTTACGGCCTGAACGATGTGCAGGGATGGGGATTGGGGTGGGGGTGACGTGAGAGGGGGCTTATGAGGGGGGGGGGGGGTTGAGTGTTGGGGGGGGGGGGATGTGGGAGGTGTCAACCTCTAAGAACCGTCCTTCACACCGTAAGTATAAGTCTTCAAAGTTTCTATGAATCGCATATTTGCAGACTAGTGAGCTGAAATACCCGCTGGGCAATACCTGCTTATCTCGTTTTTGAGGACCAAAAGTCAATGGGACAGACAAAAAATCGGTCAAGCGAAAAATCGCATTAAAAAAACCGACGGACAGGACGAATAAAATTGCTACAAACTTCGTTTGAGAGCAATTAATTTCGAAAAAAGAATGAAGCATTTTATTTAGCCGATTGCTTTCACAGTCCCTTATAATTGAAACTAAGTCAAATTTCGCTAGAGTTATAGAGAATTCGATTTCGAGTAGATTTGCGAATTTTCTAGGTTTCTGTTAATTTCTCTATAAAGGGCTTCGTTTTTATTCATCTAACTTCATCAAGTGAACTCGTTACTTCTGACTGTTAAAAGCGCATTATTTATTTTGCTGGAATGCTATTTTCTTGCCATTTTAGACTATTTCAAATTTCGAAATCATGCAGCTCAAATAGAAGCAATTTAGTTGTCTTCGTGTCGGCATCCAAAATGATCCTTAAGACATTTTTTCATGCTGCAACTTATATAGATTCTTCTAATTGCTCTTCTGCATATAAGAACTCCATTATTGTATTGTGGCTGAGCATAGTGTTTGTATATCTTCACAAGCAACTTGCTGCTGTTATTTTTTGTTTAAAAAACTGATTACATTTTTGCAAACGAAGTATAAACGTTCACGAAATGAAACTTTGTCACTTTCAATACCTAGGTACTTCGTGAAAATCTGTTGCCCAGTACCTGCTGCGCTCATCTTTTCAATAATCGTCGGAGAACAAGCGAACATTCGGCTTTCAGCCACTTTGATACGTGCGTTGAGTTAATCTCTTTTACCCAAAGAGAACAAAATTGGCAGAAAATATATCTTGAACTTTGACTACATCTTTTGGACTCGAACATAACCCCCTTTTTACTATTTATTTTGAAACTGGACAGCAGCAAGAGACTTTTGTGATGGAATGTTACTTTTGGATTCGAGGAATAGAAGTTTTATTGGGGTGTGAACGGACGAAATAAACTGAGATCAAACCAATTTCTCCCCCTCTCCCTTTTTATTCGGTGGTTGACCCAAAAACTCTTTTTCCAGGCTTTATCAATTTCACACAGCAGTTCCATGGTCTCAAACAAAAACAAAATTAAGGAAAAGAAACAACCAATTGCAATTTTTCTAGGAAACTATTCTCCTTACCGTTAACATAACAGAAGAAAAAGACAAACAAGAACCCCGTTTCGATTCTATGTAAGAAACATTTCTTCTTATCATTAACAACATTGAAAAACGAGCACATTAGGAAAATTAAACGCGTTAGGAAACATAAGCATTAAGAAAAAAATACAAATAGTTTTTCATTAACATGACATGAAACCGAAAGAAAAAGACGGTTAATAGCAATGAATATTCCCTTATTGCAGATATTGTTAACATGCCTTGAACCTCCAGGAAAAAGAAAGCTGCGGAACTTAGACAGGAAAAACAAAATTCAACGCTTTTGAACTAGACCAATACTTCGTCAGGTCTGAAACAACAAATGCAAAATTTAACTATTGATGATTTTGATTTGCGTTTCAAAGTTTCTACACACACTTAACCCTCTTCTACCCCGATAAAAAAGACAACTTATATAAAGTAGTTGTACTCGACCATCAATCAAGCAAAACAAACACGATACGAAGACTGGGGCGCAAGCTTTGACGAATGGGTATGTTGTAGATAAATTTGGGCGTACTCTCAATTTAGTAGTAAATTGTCAACAGATAAGAAAATTCCCCATGATATTGCAGCCCGCATTCACGAGCTAGTCTCTGCCACAAACAGCAAAGAACATGTCGAAAGTAACAACTTTCAAAACAGCAGATTTGGACCTAAAAGCCCTCCCAGACCTTGAAACGATTTGCAAGAAAAAGTACCTACACTCCGCTTTATTTCTGTCAAGTTCCGGAAAAGATGGTCTGAATTGCTAACACCTATCATTGAGGGCTGTGATTCTCAACGAAGTTCACCAGAAAATTGGAAAAAACTCTGTGCGTTCAGCGCGCTAGCAACAGAGGGGGTAAGAAACACAAACAGCAGCAAGAACGGCTCATGTTGAGTAGTTTTGAGCTTTGGAAGAATGGCGACTATGATGGGCTATGATTCGAAGCAGCCTCAATGAAACACGCCAATGAAATACATGACTCAATGGATTCACTTGCAGCACGTGCAAATCTCTTTGCCTTCAAGGCCCATTTGGACATGCAAAACTCTTGTCTGCGGATGGAGTGGCCCCTGATAAAGAAACAAAGTTGATGAACTTGCATCCAGCAGAAGTGCCACCGAGTGAAACTAATGATTACAGTAGTTACGCTTATTAGTTTGACGAAGCGTCTGTGTTTACACAATTGCAATCTTTCTCAAACTTTACAGCAGCCGATCCATCCAAAATGTATCATGAGCACCTACATGCCATAACGTGCTCAGTCCCCGATCAGTCAAAAAATCTATTTCAAGCATCACATAATTAGTGGATTTGGCTAGCACAGAGCAGCTCCCCAGTTTCGTTGCTCCAACTTGTTGCTCTGCTTCGCTTACAGCGCTGAAAAAGACAAATGTGTACGGCCAATCGCCGTGGGATAAGTGTTTCGACGTCTCATAGCCAAATGTATTGCGCAAGACGCCAGTTCTGAGGCTGTTGAACTTTTTTCATCCAGAAAACATGGCGTGACAGTCAAATGCGGCGCTGAAAGCATTGTACGTGCAACAAAGCAAACTTTTCAAAAGTTATTGAACAACGAAAAACCGGGCCTACTTCAAACCGACTTCCAAAATGCTTTGAATTCTATTAATAGAAACAGTGGGTTAGATGCAGTGCAAAAAATTATTCCCGCTTTAGCCCCTTTTGCTTCTTTTTGCTATTCTCAGCATAGCAAGCTCTTTTTAAATTCAACTTACATTCAAAGTCAATCAGGAGTTCAACAATGAGACCGGCTGGTGCCCTTACTGTTTTCTTTAGCACTTTGGCCTATTATCAAAGAATTCGACAAAAAGTTAACAAATCTTATGCAGAATTATTGCTAACTTGATGATGAATTATAGCAGGAACGGAAGAAGCTATGTGGATCATAAGAAATTTTATCAACTCATGGCAACAAGTGTGGCCTTGAACTCAGAAGAGACAAGTGGAAATTGTGGTCCACCACGTGTTTTAATGCTGCTGATAGCAGAATAAGGAAAAACAGCCAATCAGGAATCGAAATCTTGAGCGCAACATTTGGAACACCCACTTTTATTGCATCTTGTATAAAAAAACGGGTTAAAAAACTCGAGATAGTATTAGACAATCTAGGCTATTTAGAGGAACCTCAATGCACTCTTGGAACTTTGCGTAGATGTCTGGGTGCACCTAAATTGGTGTATTCGTTGAGATGCAACACTCCGTCCCCTGAGAGTAACAAAATACTTGAACAATTTGATCATCTCCAACGAACTTTTGAAATTATATTGGGTTCTGTAATCAGCAAAAATTCATGGGACCAAGCATGCCTGCCAATAAGCAAAACAGGAGCTGGAGTTCTACGTTCTCTGAACCAATTCAAAGCTGCTTATGTCGGTTCCTTATCTCAGTCAGCAAACAAAGAATAAATTACTGAGTGAACCCAACTCACGAAAGTAGTTTCAGATTTAGCGGAGAAGTTTAGCACTTTGGTGATTCCTCATTTGACGCAACAGAAAATTCAAGAACAATTTGACAATACAGCTCTAAGCAACCCTCTTGAAGGTCAAACCTCTACCAGAGAAAAAGCTAGACTGCTATCTCTTTCCCTCCCTCAATCAAGAGCTTGGTTGACGTCAGCACCTATCCCCGCTCTTAGCTTACACCTTCAACCTAACGAGTTCCGAGCTGCCTTAAAATACCGTTTAGGAATTCCACTCTGATTCGGAAAGATGTCCATATTGTAAAAGAGCTAATTTGGACATATTTGGAGATCATACCGTCTCATATCAGGGGGATGGCGATATCTCTCGTCATGACAGAATACGAGACACAATAATGGCAGGTATGTGAGCAAAACATCTGCCGGAAAACAATTCAAGTCCAGGCGACGTGCATTTGCCCAATTTTATAGCAGGAAAAGCCGCAGCTTTAGACGTCACTATTATGTCCCCACTGCAAGCCAGTCTTATCGCAGATGCGGCAGGACATGTGGTTTTGCTCTAACCCTAGCGGAAAACAGAAGGATTGGTCATTATTACCACAAGTACAGCGATGTGGGCATCCACTTAATACCTTCGTTAGAAACTTTCGGCGTACTATCCGAAACAACGCGAAGAACATTGAAAAGAATAGCACCTTTATATGATAAATGTTTCCAGCCCTATCAGTTGCCTTCAATAGCCTCACTCAAGCGGTATCAATAAGTGCCATACGTGGCTCAGCTACAAAGCTGTTTGCAAGAGATTCGCGATTACGAGCCAGAGATGATGAGGACTGTCGCATCCAATTGCGCCGCTATGCCCAGTGAGAGGGTCAAGAAAGTCGGGTTCAAGAACTCACTAACCTCAAGTGATATCGGACTCACTTTATGAGAGGGGAGCTCTTCCTTGTTTAAATGTCGGCCAATGAGTGGGGACTTCAGTTAACTTTACTAATAGTTTTTGTCCTCATCCCAGTTAACTTTACTACTAGTTTTTGTCCTCATCCATCAGCAGGGAGCTACAAAATATCAAAATACAAGAATTCAAATTAACCTCTACGTTTTCAATGCCAAAAAAATGAAAATTGGCGTTGCGCAGTAAAGTTGCGCTCAGCAATTGTTACCATCGGACCTTGCAGGATTCATTTAAATTTTTATGGATGTTGATCAAAACTAAGATTAAATTTGTTAAACTGCGCAATCATTATAAAATTAAGTTCCCGTTAAAAAAACTGATAATGCAATAAAGTCATTCATGAGCTTTGTTTCTTTGACAATACAGCCAAAACTAAATCATCAGAAAATTTTTAATTCTATTGCACTGATACCAGGTCCCCTAAGTGAGAGCAAATGACCAAGTACTGATCCTTGAGGAACTCTACTATTTACTTTTGTGACCAATTCCAATCAATTCTTTGACTGAAAGAAAGCAGACTGTTGTCTGCGTCTAGGTATGATTCCAGATCCCACAAACAAACTCTGACACAATATCTGGAGAATTTCTCCAAGAGTATCCAGACCAACTGTCTCAAAAGCTTTTCATAGGCCTAGCAACCTACATGAGACAGAATACTTTTTTTAATAAATTTCAAACTATCTAGAATTTCGATAATGTGTCTACTGTTGATCGTTTGCATGGAAAGCCAAATTGCTTGTTAGTCAGCGCTTTATAAAAAAGGCATTATGTATGATTGTGTACTCATTATGTACTTCGTTCATGTATAATTTTAACAAAAAATGGCCGAAAACCGGAATAAAGAAGGTCTATAAGACCAAATTAGAACAAATTTATATCTCTCCTCTAAGATTGGTTCTAATTTGGTGATTTTTATATTACCTGAGCATTCAGTCTAGTCTAAACCCTTACTTTAAAAAATGCTAGATATTCGTTTATAATTGAATTTCCCCCTTTACTGATTTGTTTTTAAAACCCATAGTATCTTTACTAGTTTTACCAGCTAGACTTCTTATTTCACGAAGGACATATCTTTGTCGCTTTCAGCAGAAAAGAATTAGTAATAGACTGGACAGTATTTCAATCCTACGTTTCATTAAGTTTCCTCGTTAGTGACAGTCCAACAGACATTTTTATGAAAAAAAACTTTTCGTTCCCGTTTTTGTACTTTTAAGTTCTTAATCTGACAAATTTTCAAGTAACCGAAGAAGTTTTTTTCCTTTCGAGTCAATTTGTTTACAGAAGAATGTTTACAGTAAACCTTATTTGCGTTCCGCGGCCGATCTTTGGTATATTATTTTATCGATTATATTCTCTACTTTCTACTGATCTCTCATCTAAGTACTTTCTCACAACAGCTGTTCATTTTTGCAGAGGCATTCCTTATTTCAATGGTGAACCAAAATTTTGTTTCTTGATGTCATTTTTGGTAATTACATTACCAAGGACTCGTCCTATTTTTTTTTCATTTCTATCGATTTTTTGAATGTATGAGAGAAATTCTGATTTTATGATGAAAAGCGTTCATAGCCGGTATGATATATCAAGCAGCCCAAGCCCTTCAAATTTCGTCGCTGTACTGTTTTTGGTTTTAAATTTCCTATTTCAACGCTTGTACAAAAAGTACAGCCCAATGTTGGTAACTTTAAACTCCTGAACTCTTTTATCGCTGTTACGTTTGAAAAAACATCTGGAAGTTAGCATTGTTTAGTGTAACGTATAAGCGAAAAAGCGCCACGTTAAAAGTTCTTCCGGTCACTTTAGTTACTAACTCTTCTACTAACAGTTATTACATTCCAGACCAAGGAGTTGATCGCAAACAATTGGCATCGGCTAGGTTATATTGTAGACTACATAAGTCGGAGATGTAGTTGTGCGGCGAGAGACGGCCCGTTTAGTAGGAAAGGGGCAATATTTCCACTACGAGGATTCAAATGACGTTCTCGGTGAATATTATAGACCACTAAATTTTATATTTAAATTATTAAGCAATTTTGGCGCTCTTTTTAATTGACTTTCTTTTTAATTTGAGGTCAGCTGATTAAAAGTGAGAATACTCAACCAGTCAAGATCACGCAAAACGTCGGGGACAGAACAACCCGTAAACACAAAAACTGCCACGCAGAAATTTTGAAAAGAAAGCCATGAATGCAACAATATTTATAACAAACAGTAAAAATTAAAAGCGCAATAGAACAACAGAGCTGGCAGATTGCCAGAAAAAAGCTTCCATAGCTTTGAAGATCTTCAGTCACAAAACACGATGAAAAAAAGATACCAAAAAAGCCATTTTTCTTCTTTTTATTAACTGCTCAATGTCATATTTTAATCAAGAATATGTATACATTATTGCTGCTCACATCAGCTACTCTCAAATAACCTTAGAGCAACAAAAAGTCAATTGCAAGTGAGGAAAATCATTTTTGAGAGTGAGGTAAGTCACCTCTGACTTAAATCACGCAAATGATTAAAAAAAACTCGATGAACAAAAATGAACAACGAAAGAACAGATGTCAATGTAAACAAGTGAACAGAGGTCAATGTTCAAAAATTTTACTCAAAAAATCAGCGTCACCTTTAAAAAAGCGGAATACAATACTCCTCTTCATATAAAAAAAACAATAGCCTCAAAGTTCGCTCAGCAGCAATCAAGCAAATCAGATGGGTCTGATTTCGGCTGTAGATAAATTAAATTCAAGGACGCTGGCTCAGCAGGGTAAAAGATGACACAAAAAGGCAGTAATATAACAGAAATTAGATCATTAAAGAGCATATAAAACAAGAAGACATTGCAAAAAGTCTGATCTGTTATTGAATCGCCTTTTCGTTGTAATTTTAAAAAAATGATATCCAAACTAACGCCGGAAAAATTGCTCCCAAACAACTAGTGGAGCTCTAATCTACTACAGCCTGTTGATGTCAAGAGAGGAGTTAGCGCGGAAGAGTGAGAAAAACAAAGTTTACTAAGGAAATTCAAATGAAGTCATTAAAGGTTATTATATAACATAATTAATATTTAAAGTTAAAAATGACACAAAATTCGGTCCACTTTTCAGATAACTTTTAGTAGTAAACTTCCGCCAATTGAGTTTACCAGCTTTGTTTTGTGAATGAGAGAGAAATTTAGATCACACAAAAAGTCAAAACGGACAAGCAAAAAGGAAGCACACTTTACACTAATTGCCTAAAATTTAGTTCGTGAGCAATTAAAAATATACCCCAACGCAAACATTCCAGCAAGTTCAAAAGGCCAAAGTCAAAGTTTTAGATTCAAAATTTAACCCAAATTCGAAAACCCTTTCCCGTGGTCTCTTCAGTTGTCAAGAGGCAACGTGATTTTCAAATGTTTACTCTTTATTTTAAAAAATGTAGTCCGAATGTTTGTCTGGGAAAAAAACCCTGAAGCTTAATGCTATTAGATATTATTAGCTATCTATCTTATCATATTTATTAGAAATCTGCTCAATTTTACAGCACAAATTAAGCGCTTAAACAAATGTTAAATTTCAAAAAAATTAACGTTCAACTAATGAGTCAATTCTCATCGAGAAAGCGAAAAAAAATGAATAAGGTCTGTTCAACTCAACATCCGCTTCCGTTTCTCAAAAACTTTTGATGATACAAATTGCTCAGCCAAAATGGGCTCGCCAAAATGGGCTCTTCAAAAAGGCTCTATATAGTTCCTAACCACCTTTCATGAAGTGATGACAGATAAACACAGCCGACAAACGTTGCACGAATTGCCCTCCATTCTATTCCACCCTGCTTTAGAGGGGCGGGACTGAGAGGCTTCAAAAAATGTTCATAGAGCTTATTATCCACCGATACAAAGTTTTAAACGTGAACTGGCACCAGTTACGTTCAGGTGCTCAAAAATTTTGAATAACTTTGCAAGAAAAAACACGTTTGTTTAAGAGCAAATATTAACAGCGATAAACATAACCGACTAACGTCGGGCGAATTGCTCTCAAACGAGCGGCGAGTGGTTGGCTTCGTTAGTAGCTAGCCACGGTTTGCTGCGCAGCGGGGGTGCAAAAGTGCATTGGGGGACTGATGTGCGGGCGGTGGATGGGTGGGGGTGTGGGATCAATTTCTAAGAACCGCCTTTACACCATAAATATAAGTCTCCAAAACAGTTCCTCTTAATTGAATACTTGAAGTCTTGTGGGCTGAACGGCTCTAAGAAGACTTTATGCAAACTGGGCGCTACCTCTTTGTACCTTTTCTGAAGACGAAAGTCAAATAGGTCAGACGAAAAATCGGCCAAGCGAAAAATTTCACAAAAGAGAAACAGGATAAATATATTTGCTACAAATTGCTTTTGTATAACTCATTGTTAATGAGGATCCGAGATGATGACATTACGCCATAACAGCAGCTGAAGAGCAGCATCAACCAAGCGAGAGAGAGAGAGAGAGAGAGAGAGATAGAGCGAGAGCTAAAAACGAGAACGAGAAAGAAATAAACCCCAACCGACAGAGAGAGAGAGCAAGAGAGGAATATTTTCCATGATGGGATTCGACTTTGCAACTTCTAGTTTTCTAGCCTTGTTAGTAAATAATTATAAAACTGAAAAAAGGCAATACTAAAAACAAAAGTTTTCAACTTCGCAGTAAAAAAGTTCAAAACCATTTTGTTTCGAGAGTTCTGTCAAGTAAACCATCTCCAAGACTTGAAAAGTTTTGTTGGGAAGTAATGGTCGTTAAACTCAGAAAAGGATAAACATTGAAAATTTTAGAAAAAATTGCAAATTTTAAATCTTGTTCAAGGTATTAATAATTTAAGAACCATTTCATTGTCTCAAGAGACCAACTAGTAGCCTGTTCCAAGCCTGAAATAGTTTTACTGTCTCAAAGATCCATACACTTGGATTATGAGAATTTTTCCAAAAATTTGAAAAAAAAATTATATTTTGTCAAAAATTACAAAAACTGGAGTAAAAAAAATGATGACCATTCCATTAACTCTAGAAAGTATGCAGCAGCTTATCATCAAACTTTGGAGGAAGTCCCAGGGCCTCGGGTGCCGGAAAAAATTCAAAAACATGAAAAAATGCAAATATTTTAAAAAATTGATCAAATTCGTGATAATCAAATCTTATTACATCTATAAACTATGCAGTAACATAATATCGAACCCTAGAAGAGGTTCCGTTGCTCTTGCGGCTAGAAAAAAAACTTTAAAAAAACGACAAAAAAATTCAAAAAACTTGTAAAAAGAGAAAACTTGTAAAAGTGATATCAAAAAGTTGAAAATTATTCCATGACCACCACAAAATTTCCAGTAACTTATTATCAAACCCAAGTTTTCTGATCCTTGAAGCTCAGAAAACCTTAATACTGACCATAAATGTCAAAAAATTAGAAATGGCAAAAACGCTAAAATTAGTGATGTTGAAATCTTGCAAGACACACCATTACAACTAGAAATTATACAGTAACCAATCTTCAAACCCTAGTGGATGTTCCTTGGATCTTGAGGCTCAAAAAACCTAATAAACGACAAAACATTTTCAAAAAACTTTAACATGTTTTATAAACAAAATTGCTAAAATTTAAGACATTAAAAAAAATGAATACCTATTCCATGGTCAAAAAAAATTTGTCAGTAACTTATTATCAAACCCCTTAGGAAGTTTTCTAGCCCCTGAGTCTGGAAAGACCTGAAAAAGGAAAAATAAAGGAAAAAAATTTTGAAAAAAAATTGCACGTTCTGTCAAAAAATGCTAAAATTCGTTTAAACATGATAAAATGTTGGATGATAAAATGTTGAAAGCATGATAAAGCAACAATTCCATTACCACAAGAAACTATGCAGTAACCTATCATTAAAACTTAGAGGAGGTTCCTTGACACCTAGGGTTAATAAAATTCAAAACATAACCGACTAACGTCGGGCGAATTGCTCTCAAACGACCGGCGAGCGGTTGGCTTGGTCAGTAGCTAGCCACGGGGGGGGGGCTGCACCGGGGGCTGATGGGGGCAGCACTGGGTGGGGGGGGGGCAAAAGCGCGGTGGGGGGTGGAGCCAATAGTGGGGGTGAGGGGGGGTCAACAAAGGGGGGGGTGTCAACATCTAAGAACCGCCCCTCACACCATAAGTATAAGTATAAGTCTCCAAGACAGTTTGAGCTGAAAGAGACCTGAAAGGCTCTAAGAGCACATAATGCCCGCTGGGCGCTACCTGTTTATTCCGTTTTTGAGGACGAAAAGTCAAAAGCGTCAGACGAAAAATTGGTCAAGCGAAAAATCGCATAAAAAAAAGACCGACAGGACTAATATAATTGCTACAAACTTCGTTTGAGAGCAATTAAAAATGTCAAAAAAATTTCAAAAAGATTGAGAAAAATTGTGCAAAATAGTATAAATTTGCGTGTATTTAGCAAGCGGTTGTTCGTCAGTAGCTAAAAACGGGGGGTGCACTGAGGGCTGATGAGGGGGTACAACAGTGGGGTTGGCGGAGAAGTAAGAGCGCGCGGGGGGTGGGGGCAATAGTGGGGGTGGAGTCAACAGTGGAGGGGTCTCCAACCTCTAATAACCGCCCTTCACACCATAAGTATAAGTCTCCAAAACAGTTTGAGCTGAAACAGAGCTGAAAGGCTCTAAGAGCACATAATGCCCGCTGGGCGCTACCTCCTTATCCCGTTTTTGAGGACGAAAAAGCAAAAGCTTCAGACGAAAAATCGCATAAAAAAGACCGACATGACTAATATAATTGCTACAAACTTCGTTTGAGAGCAACTAAAAAGACCCAACTGATCAACATGCACGTTACTGGGTAACATTAAAGGGATCTAACGGACAAAGAACTTAGTTAATCTAGAGATCGAAACAAACTGGAAGAAGTCCCGCTTGGCCCGCTAACCTTCGTTGAAGACTCGCTCAACATTGAGACCGTAAGAAGCACAGGTCTCAAAGTAAGCGCACTTGTTGATCTCAGCTCCCAGTTTGCGGACACTTGCGTCATCCACAGCTCTGGGCACATCGTCAGACAAGTAGTCTTGGGTTCCAACCAGTATTACAGGCACATCTTTAAGCAGCCGATAGAATGATAGCTTCTAGAACAACAATCATTCTAATCCTACAAAGCATTCTAAAATGAAAAAAAAAGTCACCCATCACATTCAACTGGCAAATAAGCTTAATGAGAAGCACATTTTAACTAAATCAACTCTCTTTTCAGCTGATTCAGCATAAGTTTATTACACCAAACAGACAAAAGGGACCTATTTTAGGAAAAACGAGCAACCCCAATAGCATTTATAAGCATGATAAATTTAAATTTAAAAGAATTCTGGGTGTGATTTATTTCAAAAGCATATTAGTATGTTACTTTTCGCTGTAATTGATAACTAAATGTTTAACTCAATTTCAGTCCCTTCAAGGCCTTTTTCTACATTCAAGGCCTTCCGAATGTTTTGGTTAGACAGGGAACCAATTGTCTTGTTAATGTGTCCTAAGTTTTATTGGACTCAATTAACCCAATACAGAGTAATTAAAGCGCTCCTCTTTTGCGAGACAAGTTATTGCTCATACCTGGTAGTATTCTAGCACTGTGTTGAAACTTTCCTTGTCGTGTAGACCGAACACGAACACAACTGCGTCTATCCATAGGGCAAACTAAACAAACACGTTAGTTAAATCGGTAAAAATAACATTTTTGCCTTTCATTCATTTTGAATTACAAATTTAGAATGAATCAGAAATTAACTTTCATACGTACACAATAAAATGCTTGCGAACAATTTTTGTAAACATAACTAAAGCCTGATTCACAAAAAATACTACTCTCTCAAATGCTAATAATGATATTGCTGGAAAATTAGTGTGAAGCTACATTTTGTCAAATGGGGGATAATGGTGGCGGAAAATTGCAAACTATAAAAGTATAAAACAACGCGACCTAATAACAAATTATAGAAAAAATTACTTATCGATAAAGACTTCTTTTCACAAAAGGACAAAATGAAAACAATTCCTACCACCATGTTGATCATTCTGAAACCTTCTCTGGAAATGTAATTCACAAAATTTGTGCTGACAGAATTTACTTTGGGACCAAAAAAGCTGCGACACCCTAAAAACGTCAAGAACATTAAAACATTCAAATTTCCAGAAAATAGCCGCCCCTGACGCATATCAGAATTAAAACAAAAAAAAAGAAAAGGAAAAGATTGACCGAAATTTTTAGAGCACTTTCGAAATTGGTTTGCAGTTTTAGTTAGATTCTAAAATCATACCTAATTAAGCTTCTAAACTAAAGGCTATTAATCATAATAATAGCAGCAAGTAATCGCTCCAATACAAATTTAGTAACGTACAGCACCATGATAACCTAAAGCACCACATTAAAACTCATTCAGTAGAAACAGTGATTGAGGTAAATCGAGACCAAATGTGAAACACAAACTTATGTCGTGACTTATGTAAAACACAAACTTGATTAAAAAACGTAAACCACAAGAGAAATTCTGTTCAAATACCATTTTCTCACTCTACTGAAAGATTCTACAATGTTTCGGCATGACCAAAATTATTACTTCACTTTGACTTCAAACATGAAAAAGTGTACACATATCCTAAAAAAGAGCACCCCAATTCTTTGCATTGTAAAAAAGGAGGAATTGAATAATAACCGATGAGAGGCTGGCGCCGGTAATCAATAAAACTACACCTTGAGTGTCAGTCAGTTATATAGTAACACGTCATTGTGGCTTAAGCTTTTTAAAATTCTAATTCATAGCTTGTATAGTTTTCAGTAAGATCCTTAATCTGAGTCAAATTTGTTCTCAGCCTCCAATTTTATCACAATCTTTACAAAAACTCTATTTCCGTAACCGCTGCTTCAAAATAGGCCGTGTAAAGAGAACAAAATGTTACGCATCATTTTGGTACTCTAATGTAACTCTTGGTTTACCTGGCTTTTATAATAACAAATCTGACTTCAATGGCACATTAATCAATCTATCTATTAGATTAAAAAAAATCCAATACAGCACAAAGTGAAGATAGTGAGCAAGATCTTTTGGGTTTGTTTCAACCTGGCGATCACGCATAAAGCTAAACCCAGTTGAGGACTTTCTTTTGGAAATTTAAAAACCTGTACCGGAGAAAAGAATCCATGCTCGACTTCATTATTTCGGTTGTCTTAATTACCGAAAATTTAGGGCGAAGGGCATGAGTGATCATTTCAAAGCCCTTGCAGAGTAGAACAATACAATAAATAAATATAAAAAAAAATTCCTACAGTTTTGACGTGGAGGAAACGTCACGGAAACCGTCGTAATTTCATATGCTCTAAATTCGACAAAGGTTTCTATGAATCAAATGCATTGTTTTGAAAAACGGAACTAAAAATTAAGTAATTATTTTTTATCTAAAATTTATACCTCAATGAAATTCTTAATCCGAAAATTAGGTCCAAAAACATCAGCGAGCTCCTCGAATCCCATCGTTATACGACCGGTTAAAAATGATAGGCAGTGTAGAAAAACCATTGTTTTCAATATCAAAAACAAACTTGAAAGAAATGTTCGCCAAAATATCCACCCACTACCCCCCCCCTCGAAGAAAGCTCAACTAAACAAACTGTACATTGCAGGGATAAACAAACTATACCACAATGCTATACCCCATTATTTAACTGAAAAAGGATTGGGTGTTCTAAAATCAGTTTTGATCGGGGTCATTAAAGCAAATTGAGCTCTTGCTTTAAAAAAAATCATTGAACAAAATATGAGCATATAACGACAAAAAAAGTCGGTAGAGTACCTTAAAGGAAGCACAAAAAAAAGACACAGATTTAAAAAAAAAACATTGGGGCGAAAAGAAATAGTCGCACATTAATTTAGTTTCACTTTCAAGCAACATCCTATAGTTCAGGCAACCTTTTCACAATTAAAAGAGTTCGTAACTTCTAAAACCAAGTACAAAAGGTTATCTCACAGACAAATGTGGTTGAGCGATCGATTTAAGTCAATGACCAAAAAAAATCTCAATGAAACGTAATGCTTTATATCGAAATGCTACTAATTAACAAAACACTTCGCTGGACCAAAAATTGAGGAAAAAAGCATGTTAACAATTTCCTTCATTTGAGGATATTCAACTCTTACACCTATAAAAATTAACAATTTAAAAAGTACAAATATTAAGTCCGATATTGCATTGTTACGTTAGTAAGTACACCAATCTTTTGTTCAGTGAGTGCACGAGCGACTGCAAATTTAAGAATTTACACTTCTCATATATTTTGACAATTTGGGGCATTTTGGAGCCACGGCCTCTGATATCAGCAAAAACCCTTGATCATGTCATTAAGCTGATTTTCGTGAATCGGCTTTGTAGTTATTGTTGTCTTTCTTGAACGCTTTGTATCTAAGACAATTTTATTGCCCACATCGGGTCATTCCTATGTGTCAATTTGGTTACTTCGGAATTGTTTTGTGTTTGAACTGATTTGTGTCAATTTTATACTGATGCTGATTCTGTAGAAGAAAAAATGTTAGTTCCTCGGTTTATCTAAAAACTCACAATCGTTGTTCTTTAAAATCAATTATTTAATGCTCTTAACCCAGTTTTTGCTGCTGGTTTCATCATCTAGCATCAATAAGCTGTTTTCCTCCCAAAAAAGTTTATTCCGATGTGGACATTTGACTGTATCCTCTTGATCTTGAAATTTCCAAATTAAACATGGCCTCAAGCGTCTTATAGGTTACATGTTCCCAACCCTACATTTTATTGTACCGTTTAAAATTAAACCAAGTCACCTTAAGAGGCGAGTAGACCACCAAATAAACAAAGAACATTACCAATGCGCTTATAAAAAGAGGTTTCGGTAGGATAAGAACTCATCAATTAATGAAATACGGCATATATAAATTGAAAATGAAACAGACAAGAGCGACCTATTTTAACTCACCTGTAGTTCAGGACCAGGAGCTTCATCTCTGATGAGCATGAGAACACTTTGACTGTCCACAAACACTTCCTTCTTGAAGCGTCCTCCTGGTAATGCACAAACTTACAAACTTACTTTGCCCAAGCAGATTATTAAATGAATCAAATTCTGCCCACTGTACACTGTGAACAGATTTTTTTTCATTAGAATGTGCTAATCCTGATTTTTTTTGCACTGATAACGAATTGAATCGCTTATTAAGAGATAGAAGTATTCACAGCAATTAGTAAACATACCCGGCAGATTGCCGGAAAATAGCCGCCGTTGATTCCAATAAGCATGATTGGGATCGAAAGAATAGAAGATATTGAAAAAAAAAAAAGATTTTTGTACAAAAACATTTTTTAAGTCCGATTTATTTTGATGGCATTTCGTAGTTGAACATAACGTACTTCTGTTTGTTAGAGAGAGGCTACAGGGGCTACTATCAATAACAATAAGCATTAGAGATGGTAACTAAGACTTATAGGAACGACGTTCACATAGCGGGCATCTAAAATTGGGCTTAATGGATTTATCCCGTTTCTACTTCTGACTTCAATTTTTTTATACTGACTGTTCATTTTGAATTGCTTTGCTGAGCAACTGATGTTCAAAATCACTTTTAGCAGAATGAGAGAAGAGAGAAACTAGCCTAGAGAAGTCAAAAAGATATCACGCAAAATGTTGAAAAAGCTGCAAAATGAGGTAAAGCGAAACATCTTTTTATTCGACGAAGTAAAAAAACATAGCAAGACAGAACCTGACGTACAATTCAAAGAATTTTCATTGACTAAACAGAAAAACTAGACCAAGAATGGACTATGAGTGAATGGAGACAACCATTTTTGAAAAAAATCAGATCAAAAAATAAGAAAAAAAAAACTGAAAATCAATGTCAGAATGCCGAATGTGATAAAAAAAACCAATAGCGAGAAATGAAAATTCAATTCAAACAAAAAACTAGGCCTAGAATGAGCTGTGAATGGATTGGGAAAACCATTTAGAAAAAAATCCAATCCAAAAAATCGAAAAAACAGTAAAAATCAGAGTGAAATTGCCGCATGTGAACAAAAAACCACTACCGATAAACCGAACTTTTGTTCAAACACCATTTTCTCACTCTACTTTAAAATTAGAGCGAAAAAAATTCACGCCGCAAAACCACTCGCTTTTTCGCTCCATTTCCTGTTTTGGCGTGACGAAAATCACTGCTCCAATTTGACTTCAAAAATCATGAAAATGTGTGAACAGACCTTAAAAAAAAACATAGCCGGAAGAATGCCGGAAGCGACTCGAAGCACCAAAACTTCACAAAAAGCTAAAGCCATTACCTTTTGTATTAAACCATTAACTCATTACCTCCACGGGTCTGATTTAAAAATTAGTGAAACTTAAACCACTGTCACCAAGAGAAAGAAAATGCAGCAAAATTTTATTATTGAAAACGTTTGGTAACGTTAAAAAAGTCTGAAATTTTTAGGATGGTCAAAAAACTGATAGCCTGACAAAGCTGACTGGGCCGTCAATTGCCCTCAGATAATTAATGATTCTAATCTCAAAAAGATCGCGAAAGCAAACGGCAGATAAAAACTTTTCAAAAAAGACAGGAAAGTCAAAATTATTCAAAAAAGAGTGCTCAAACTTAAGAATCAGAGAACCACTACAATTAGATTTCTAATCACGGCAATTAAGACATAAATAATACATGATTCTTCCTTGTTGTATATATGCTAGACAACATGATTTCGTACTAATTCAAAAATTAAATTAATCATAGAAAAACAAAAGCAACAAAATAATTTTCAAAGACAATCAGTCGTCTAAAAACAATACCAAGCCCGGAAGACAATTGCAATGAATAGTATTGAGTCGAAATGTTGGAGAAGACTTTCTAGCAACTCCCAGTACTGCCTTATTTTGAATTAAATCAATTGCAAACCGAAGAAACCAAGATCTAAGAAAAAGCTGAATTCATTCAATTTTTTAACAACTGAAAAAATCAATATAACGAATACAAAAGTAGCTGCCAGGACAAAACTAGAATGATACAAACGAGAATGTGAAGAATATGGACGCAATGCTAGGAACACCGTAACAAAAAGACCAATTCTTGATTTTTGAAAGTTAAAAATCAAATTTAAAAAATCAAGAAAAACGAGCACATTTCATTGATCAGCATTCGAGACATAGAAAAGACAACGAGTCATTCGAGACAAAAATCCAACTTGCTGAACAGAATAAAACAAGAAAAAGAAGAATTCAGACATACGAAACAATAAAACATTTTGCAAAAAAGTGGTCAAAAAATATTTAAGACAGCATTTATGAAAAAAATTTATCTGTTTTTTCAAAAACTTAACACCAAAAAATGATTGAATTTTTATTGAAACAAAATTAAAGTCCCTCATGTTCCCCAAAATACTATTTCTAGTGATTAAAAGCAAAATACAAACAAAAAATTGGCAAAAAACTACGAAAATCGGATTAGCAAATGTACAATTTTATGAAACAAAATTACATCGAGGTAGAAAGAGGCATTGAGTATATGAATTATCAAAGGGAAGTTTCCATATTAACTGATTTTTGACAAAAAAAACAGCTAAAAGATCCAAAAATGAAGTAATTAATAGAAAAAAAAGCCAAAAATTAACTAAAAAATCAAGAAATATGTGCCAATTTCGCATTTGAAACGCAATTTCAGGCTATGCAAAATACTGTGCTATCAATTTCCGGAGTTTACATTTCAAAATAGCATCGATTAAAAATTATTTCTACAAAAAACCAAATTACAAGCAAAAAAACTAGGCCACTTAGACGAAAAAACGGCTAAAAACGGTTATCTATATGTGCCATTCAGTCAAAAACTACTTTTCAATGTCAAAAAGTCATTCACTAAACGCGGCGCATGATCAAAAAACTTCTCTCGCTCAGAAAAAATTAGTTCACACTGCAATTTTACTCGCTTACGCTTTTAGGTCAAAACATCGTCTGAACGAATAGTACTTCCGGTAAAAAAAAAACCTTAAGAACATAGCCGGAAGAATTCCGGAAGCGACTCGAAGCACCAAAACTTCACAAAAAGCTGAAGCCATTACCTTTTGTATTAAACCATTAACTCATTACCTCCCCGTGTCTGATCTAAAAATCGGTGAAATTTAAACCACTGTCACCAAGAGAAAGAAAATGCAGCAAAATTTTATTATTGAAAACGTTTGGTAACGTTAAAAAAATCTGAAATTTTTAGGATGATCAAAAAAACTGATAGCCTGACAAAGGTGACAGGGCCATCAATTGCCCTTAGATAATTAATGATTCTAATATCAAAAAGATCGCGAAAGCAAACGGCAGATAAAAACTTTTCAAAAAAGACAGGAAAGTGAAAATTATTAAAAAGAGTGCTCAAACTTAAGAATCAGAGAACCACTACAATTAGGTTTCTAATCAAGGCAATTAGGACAAAAAATAATACATGATTCTTCCTTGTTGTATATATGCTAGACAACATGATTTCATACTAATCCAAAAATTAAATTAATCATAGAGAAACAAAAGCAACAGAATAATATTCAAAAACAAAAAAATTGTCCAAAAACAATACCAAGCCCGGATGAAAATTGCAATGAATAGTAAAAAATAGAAATGTTTGAAAAGCCTTTCTAGCAGACTCCCAGTACTGCCTTATTTTGAATTAAATCAATTGCAAACCGAAGAAACCAAGATCTAAGAAAAAGCTGAATTCACTCAATTTTTTAACAACCGAAAAAATGAATATAACTAATATAAAAGTAGGTGCCAGGACAAAACTTGAATGATACAAACGAGAATGGTAAGAATATGGACACAATGTTAGGAACACCGTAACAAAAAGACCAATTCTTGATTTTTGAAAGTTAAAAATCAAATTTAAAAAATCAAGAAAAACGAGCACATTTCATTGATCAGCATTCGAGACATAGAAAAGACAACGAGTAATTCGAGACAAAAATCCAACTTGCTGAACAGAATAAAACAAGAAAAAGAAGAATTCAGACATACGAAACAATAAAACATTTTGCAAAAAAGTGGTCAAAAAATATTTAAGACAGCATTTATGAAAAAAATTTATCTGTTTTTTCAAAAACTTAACTCCAAAAAATGATTGAATTTTTATTGAAACGAAATGCAAGTCCCTAATGTTCCCCAAAAAACTATTTCTAGTAATTAAAAGCAAAATACAAACAAAATACTGAAAAAATTTGGCAAAAAACTACGAAAATCGGATTAGCAAATGTACAATTTTATGAAACAAAATTACATCGAGGTAGAAAGAGGCATTGAGTATATGAATTATCAAAGGGAAGTTGCCATATTAACTGATTTTTGACAAAAAACAGCTAGAAGATCCAAAAAGGAAGAAATTAATAGAAAAAAAAGCCAAAAATTAACTAAAAAATCAGGAAATATGTGCCAATTTCGCATTTGAAACGCAATTTCAGGCTATGCAAAATACTGTGCTATCAATTTCCGGGGTTTACATTTCAACATAGCATCGATTAAAAATTATTTCTACAAAAAACCAAATTACAAGGCAAAAAAACTAGGCCACTTAGACGAAAAAACGGCTAAAAACGGTTATCTGTATGTGCCATTCAGTCAAAAACTACTTTTCAATGTCAAAAAGTCATTCACTAAACGCAGCGCATGATCAAAAAACTTCTCTCGCTCAGAAAAAATTAGTTCACACTGCAATTTTACTCCCTTTCGCTTTTAGGTCAAAACATCGTCTGAACGAATAGTACTTCCGGTAAAAAAAAAAAACCTTAAGAAAACCAATACTCCTCTTCGAGTCGTAAAAACCAATACTCCTCTTCGAGTCGTAAAAAATACAGCGCCCCAATACAATTCAAATTCTTTGAATTGTAAAAATAGGAGCGCTATAATAGCCGGCTGAGAAGATGAGGGCGGCTATTAATTATCAATCTGTGTGTAATATTAATTGTAGCTCTAAAATGTACCCAGGGAAGTGGGCAGTTCAGAAAATTGAAACTCACCATCGGGTGACTCTTCATGAAGGTAGGTCCCTGTAAGATAGCGATGCACTAAAGCACTTTTCCCACTGTTTGAACTACCAAGTACACCCTGAAACTTCTATTTTATGCATATAAATACTACAATTTTTTAATTTCACAGGATGAAAAAAATCATACCAATCTAATTTCAGGAACAAACTTGCTTAAAGTCCATTCTTGACTGTTAACGAAGGACTCTGAAAACAGTAAACAATTTTTAAATTCCAGTTTGCAAATACCTTTGCAACAGTTAATTTCAATACATCAAAAAGTACCTTCAATAGAGAGAAGACAGTTTTGTATGCTTTCTCTTATTGCAGCATCATCAACGCGTTGAAGCAAATCGTAGCATTTATAAATATGCGGGTGAACTGCTTCGAATCTATTAATTTCAGTTGTGATTGATACGGAATTAGCTAGCTCATTTTGGAACTCTCTATACGAATGATTGTCTTCCATTCCAACGCCTGCATTCTCAATCTGAAAATAGAATGCGTAAGTCATTCGATCGATCACAACAAAGTTATCATGTTTTGTTGGGTCTTTCCCATTATACCCCCCATGAAATTATACCCCCTCCCATTACGGTATATTTACCATAGTTGGTGGGGGGCATAGGTTATCCGACCACTAAGCTTGGGGGGCTATAATGGGAAAGCCCCGTTTGTCTTCCCAGATTCACCTTTCATGTGAATCTGAAATACATTCTAAAAATCGAAGACACACATCGCTGAAAATCCCTCGCAAGCTGAAGAGGGAAGCTACAACAAACATAAGTAGAAGAGATAACAGATATATAAACAATAAACATTTAATGTTTCTTTAATCGATTTTGATGAAGGGGAATATTTATTTGAAGCTCTTTTCACCAACCTGTCTGTTTTTGAAAACTTCCGCCGCAGCCCAAAGAAAATTTGGGTCTTTTCTATTATAGCCCTCCTCCTCGCTTAGTGGTTATATAACGTATATCCCCATTACCCTACACATATCAGAATTGAAGCTATAATAGGAAAGACTAATAACCAAAACATCAAAAAACCGTCACAACAATTGACTCAGTAAACATAGCCGGCAGATTGCCGGAAAATAGCCGCGATAGACGCTTGTGGCCTTTCATGGAATTGAAACAACTAAAGAAATCAGATAGACAGATCGACCATCAGTCCCTTAATAGACCACTAGACTTTTTGGGTCAGATTCGGACTCTCAATTTTGACACATACGGTCTAAAAGGAAAAAGCCCTAAAAGAGCTTTTTCAAAATGAACATATTCGAAATCAAAAACTTACGACTAATACTCAAGAATTAGGGCATATAAGTTGGGACTACTTAGACGCACACTATTGATCTTTAACTAGTACATGTTCATGAAATAAAGTTCCATCAGTGAGTTCAGAAATCATTTTTTGAGTGAGGTAAATCACGCAATTGACCTAAAAGCAGAAATGACGTCACGAACACAAATTTAGTACGCAAAGCAGTAGAAGTCACTGAAGCCATTGAAAAAGTCAATTCCAAGAAGTCAGGGTAAGACGAAACAAAAATCTGTTTGCCCAAGTAAAAAAAAAATGGGAGCTCAATAATAGCCGCCTTGAATTGCTGACGCGGCTATCAATAAGGGTTAAGTAGCTCGCACTAGCTAAGACGGATACTAAACAGAAGTTAACTTGTAAATCCAATCGGAAAAAAATCATACTAAAAACAGATGAATTGAAATCTCTTTGTACCGACCTTTCACGATCATAAATTTCTGACTCAGTAAGTTCTCGTTATATTTTAGAAATTAAGACCCAAAACCATGCTGTACACTCAGCATTTTTCTACAATTCAGGAATTAACATTAATTTTCAAAAATGGCTTAAAGCTTAATTACAAACAATCTATCAAAAAATAAAATGGTATTATCCCGTAACTCTTGCAGTGATCAACTCGGTGCATGCTTTTGACAACCTGAGCACATTCGGGTCATATAAAAGCTCAATTATATTCTGTGGTGCAAAATTATACAAAAAATTTAGACACCTTGGAGTTATTACCTCTGAAGCTTATCCCCGTTATTGATTGGTTGTTGATTAAATAGTTCCTTCTTTATACTCAAATTAGCTCTCTGGACACTCAGGTTTCCGTTCAGACTGTGACATGCAACAAAAATTAAAGAACCCAGATCAGTAATTAACCCACAATAAAAACTACGTTTACTCTTCCCCAGTGGATACGGTCAATAACTGATACTTTTACATCAATGTTAT
Organism: Convolutriloba macropyga; assembly: GCF_964194025.1. NCBI lineage: Eukaryota > Metazoa > Xenacoelomorpha > Acoela > Convolutidae > Convolutriloba > Convolutriloba macropyga. The sequence continues at coordinate 56,376,202 of NC_134475.1, read as the reverse complement.
TAAATGCAAACATTTAAATTTAAATTTATACATTAAAATGCAAACCAAAATCAAAGTAAAATCAAGCATTACTTTGCAAGTATTGAAAACAAAATTTGGTGTCTCCACATTGAAGCGTTAATAAAGCAGAGAAGGCTACTAAGGACAGTATTTGAAACAAACAAAACTCTGAATTAGAATAATAAAAAAACATAGCAGGGCAAGTCCTGACGTACAATTCAAAAAATTTTATGGAATAAACCAGACCTAAAATGGATTAAAAGTGAATTGAGAAAAACCATTTCTGAAAAAATCAGATCAAAAAATTTGAAAAACAAAAAAAATCAATGTGAAAAATCCGCATGTGAACACAAAACCATTAGCGAGAAAAGGAAGTTTGGTTCAAACAAAAAAACTAGGCCTAGAATGAACTATGAATAGATTGGGAAAACCACTTAGAAAAAAATCCGATCCAAAAAATCGAAAAAACAGTAAAAATCAAAGTGAAATTGCCGCATGTGAACAAAAAAACCTCTAGCGAGAAAGCGAATTTTCGTTCAAACACTGTTTTCTCACTCTACTTTAAAATTAGAGCGAAAAAATTTCACGCCGCAAAACCACTCGCTTTTTCGCTCCATTTCCTGTTTCGGCTTGACCAAAATCACTACTCCAATTTGACTTCAAAAATCTTGAAAATGTTTGAATAGATCTTAAAAGACAGCACCCCTATACAATTCAAATTCTTTGAATTAAAAAAAAAATTAGGAGCGCAATAATAGTCACCTTGAATTGCTGACGCTGCTATTAAAAAGAATTTAGATAGTTAAGGGATTTTGATAATGCAAAATTAAAGTCCTGGGTGTGAGCATCACAAAACTTGACTTCAGTCACTTGGAAAAATTAGAACTTTGCATATAGTAGTAGTAGTAGTATTAGTAGGAAAGTCTTTAGCATTCCATTCAGGGGTTGTTTACCCTTCAGTTTTCAAGTGGCACAACTTTCTTGAGCGGGTTGCATCAGCCACATGAACATAAAATCCTCCAGGTGCAGGAATCCATTTCGTTGTAGATTCTGTTGAAGAATTCGGAGTACATCTTTGTGAGTTTCTGTTTGTTCAGGCCATTCGTGGTGTCGCCACAAGATGTTGATGAGCTTAGCTGCTTGAATCCATAGCAGTTACCAACATTAACCACAAACCAACATCAACGAAACAATACCAACATCAGCAACACTGTGCAACAAGGATCATGAAATTAAAAAGTTGGTGTTCTTTGTGAGGTCTGTCCCCTTTCTCTTTAAAAACAATTCTGCAATTCAATTGTTCTTTCTTTTCAACTGCTTTCAATCTATTAATAATCAACAACTGTCTACTTGATTTTGGTTAGTTCTATAAAATTTCACGTACTTTAAGCAGCCATTAAAAATTATTAAATTTTGAGAGATTTAAAAATTTGACTCTATTGGCAAGACATTCATTTCACACTAACTATCATGTACGAGTATTAGAGAGTTTTTAGTAAGAACTTTGTGCATGTGGTTGTAATTGCTGCAGCAGAGTCTAGTTCAGGAACATGTGTTAGTTGTTATATTTTTGGATAAACAAATGTGCCCATTAGTCACGAGCCAGCCTAAATGGGAGATTTAAGAAGAGAGTAATTAGATGGTTATGAGGAGCGAGTGACGAATACCTAACACAGCTGAGGGTTTTTAATATTCTGCCATTGCCCTTGTACATCCAGCTGAATCGCCTGCTTCTTCACTTAACAATGATGTGAAGCGGAGACAACTATGTGATTTCATCGCTAGAGTCGGATCGAGACGAGACCAGAAAACACCTCTTTCAACTCCCGAAAACCATATTAGAAAACGAGAACGGAATTCGGCTTCAGGCTGCACAGGCTTGTGAAGAACCGTATTCATCCAATCCAATTAAGTTTCTCAACCCAGTGGGACTTAAGAATAGCTTAATTACTCTGATGGGAAAGGTTGCGGATGGGAAAGGTTGGGGAAAGTTCTAAATCGAATGCCTGCACCTGGTAGTTGCAATGTGACTGTAACAACTGCAGAAACACCTGGACGACGTTCTAATTGACTGCAAGGGAGCAATCCCCTCAGCATATTGATGTTAAACTCCACAAACAATAACAGCGTATAGCATGTTAATCTTTAAAAAGTTAGCAGGTGCGCCTGGTGGCGTAAAAGTCATATTCCCATGTCTCTGGAGAGGAGAGGATCCACGAAGCTTCCCGCCGATATGGACTTTCAGAGTTAGCTGATATAGACTTTCAGAGTTCATCGGTTCTAAAAATGAGACGCGGTTATCGTCTTTGTTGTTGGGGATCGTTTTTGTTTTTGAAGTTTTAAGGCTGAGGGGCAGCTTGTACCCGATATGCCTCTAAAGAGTCGTCCAGTTTTCACGACACTGTTGGCATTCACAGGCTAAAGACCACGAGCACATGTTCAATTCCAAGAACTGATCGTCCTCAAACTCCCGCATTACTTCCAATAAAGTTTGATGCTAATCATGACATTAAAGTTCACGAGATGCTCGAGTCGGTTTGCAACTCGATATGTTATTAAGTAAAACTCTGTTTTTTTCGGTAAGTACACTCTGCTGTTGAAGCGCATTCAAGTGCCTTTGCTCGCATGTTAGATTAAATTATCTCCAGATGGATAAACAACATAGTATCTGCCTAGTCGGTGGATATATAATGAATTTTTTTTCAACGCATAACAAAACGTTAAAGCTAAGTCAATCATAAAATTTAATGTAAAATGCGAGTTAAAGTCATTCTATTTACAATACAAACGTTTTCGCTATATCTAGCATCATCTGGTAAAGAGCAACTTAAAGCAACTCTACTTAGAATTAAAATTATTTAAATTGCAATAATAAACAAAACAGTGAAATAAGAGGTTCTCGGAATAAGAGGTTCTTCGTTAAGTAGAAAGCCCTCACCAAAAACCTAATTGGTTCTCTTAAGTACGACGTGTATGTATATGAAATCAGATCTGCTATCTCAGTGTTATCTTTTCTCCTTGTTTCAGGTCTTCGAATTCTTGGTGTTCTTTGTGAGGTCTGTCCCCTTTCTCTTTAAAAACAATTCTGCAATTCAATTGTTCTTTCTTTTCAACTGCTTTCAATCTATTAATAATCAACAACTGTCTACTTGATTTTGGTTAGTTCTATAAAATTTCACGTACTTTAAGCAGCCATTAAAAATAATTAAATTTTGAGAGATTTAAAAATTTGACTCTATTGGCAAGACATTCATTTCACACTAACTATCATGTACGAGTATTAGAGAGTTCACATGACACTGCGCCTCTATATAAAAGCCACATAAAAACTAGTTTAGCCCTTTCTTTAGCCAAAATAAATTAATCAATAAGCTTCTGAATACAAAAATGCTAAGATTACTCGCCTCTTTTTTCAAAAAAAGCCTCAAAATTGTTTTCTACAGCCTTTTTATAAATTAATTGTAATGCATATTAGCCCATTAATTGTTTTTTAACTGTAGTTTAATCATTTCTCATAGTGCATTCACTATGAGAAATGATTGTACTTCAAAAATATCTCAAGTCAAGTCATAAACAATGAAATACAAAGATGCACAAACTAATGAAGATAAGAAAAAGTGTGCGTTTTTCAGTGAATTCTTTTCTAAAGTTTTCCTTAAAATCAATCAAATCAAGAAAAACTCCTTCGATAAACATCAGCACAATAAAATTGAAATAGACGAGAGTAAGATCAAAGAAATCCCGCCAAAACTTCAAACAAACAAAGCCTGCGGCCCAGACAGGATAGGAAAAAATCTGCAAGCCATGTCTAAATCCCTTTTTCTGATTTTCAAAACTGCCTTGAACAAAGGCTTTTTTCCATCCTACTGGAAAATCAGTGAAGTTGTACCAATATTTAAGGATGAGAATCGGGCACTGATTGAACAATACTGCCCTATTAGTCTCTTATGTAGCGCCTCAAAAGTATTAGAAAAACTAATTTTCGACGAATTATATGAAATTGTCCAGACAAAGCTAGAAGAATCACAACACGGATTTAGAATGCATAGATCAGTAGTAACCCAGATGTTGCTTTTCCTAGACCTGTTGTATAATGAATTCGACGAAAAAGACAACGAAATTTTTGTACCTTACCTTGACTTCAAAAAAGCGTTCGATACAGTTCTTCACGATCTTCTGATTAACAAAGTGGAGAACCTGGGTGTAGGGGGAAATTTCTTAAAGATTGTAGCCAGTTACCTATCAAATAGAAAACAATACGTGAAAGTAAATGACTCGGAATCTGAAACTGTACCAGTAACCAGTGGTGTCCCCCAAGGATCTCTCCTAGGTCCCATACTTTTCATAATTTATACAAACGATCTTCCACAACAAACATCAAAATGCTCTGCGTTTGGATACGCAGATGATTTCAAGCATGTATCAACAAATCCAGCAAATATACAAAGTGACCTGGAAAAAATCGAAAAATGGTGCCACAACAACAAAATGCAACTCAATGAAAGCAAATGTCACATCCTACCGATTAAAGTAAACGAAAAAAACTGCCACTCCTTTATACTTAACTCTAAAACTCTCTCAAATAAAAGCGAGCAAAAAGATCTAGGTATAATTATGGCTACTAAGTTATCATGGAAAGCGAATATAAAGAAACTTTGTAGCAAAGCCTGGAAAGCGTTTTATTTCCTAAAACGAAACATATCAAACCTTGCATCGCAAACAACAAAACTCAATGCATATGTCGGCTACGTTATACCAGTCATAAGTTATGCCTCACAAGCATGGTTCGCGAATAAGACCGAAAGCAAAGACATCGCCGATGTGGACTTTCAGAGTTAGCTGATATAGATTTTCAGAGTTCATCGGTTCTAAAAATGAGACGCGGTTATCGTCCTTGTTGTTGGGGATCGTTTTTGTTTTTGAAGTTTTAAGGCTGAGGGGCAGCTTGTACCCGATATGCCTCTAAAGAGTCGTCCAGTTTACACGACACTGTTGGCATTCACAGGCTAAAGACCACGAGCACATGTTCAATTCCAAGAACTGATCGTCCTCAAACTCCCGCATTACTTCCAATAAAGTTTGATGCTAATCATGACATTAAAGTTCACGAGATGCTCGAGTCGGTTTGCAACTCGATATGTTATTAAGTAAAACTCTGTTTTTTTTGGTAAGTACACTCTGCTGTTGAAGCGCATTCAAGTGCCTTTGCTCGCATGTTAGATTTAATTATCTCCAGATGGATAAACAACATAGTATCTGCCTAGTCGGTGGATATATAATGAATTTTTTTTCAACGCATAACAAAACGTTAAAGCTAAGTCAATCATAAAATTTAATGTAAAATGCAAGTTAAAGTCATTCTATTTACAGTACAAACGTTTTCGCTATATCTAGCATCATCTGGTAAAGAGCAACTTAAAGCAACTCTACTTAGAAATAAAATTATTTAAATTGCAATAATAAACAAAACAGTGAAATAAGAGGTTCTCGGAATAAGAGGTTCTTCGTTAAGTAGAAAGCCCTCACCAAAAAACTAATTGGTTCTCTTAAGTACGACGTGTATGTATATGAAATCAGATTTGCTATCTCAGTGTTATCTTTTCTCCTTGTTTCAGGTCTTCGAATTCTTGGTGTTCTTTGTGAGGTCTGTCCCCTTTCTCTTTAAAAACAATTCTGCAATTCAATTGTTCTTTCTTTTCAACTGCTTTCAGTCTATTAATAATCAACAACTGTCTACTTGATTTTGGTTAGTTCTATAAAATTTCACGTACTTTAAGCAGCCATTAAAAATTATTAAATTTTGAGAGATTTAAAAATTTGACTCTATCGGCAAGAGATTCATTTCACACTAACTATCATGTACGAGTATTAGAGAGTTCACATGACACTGCGCCTTTATATAAAAGCCACATAAAAACTATTTTAGCCCTTTCTTTAGCCAAAATGTATTAATCAATAAGCTTCTGAATACAAAATTGCTAAGATTACCGCGCCTCTTTTTTCAAAAAACGCCTCAAAATTGTTTTCTACAGCCTTTTTATAAATTAATTGTAATGCATATTAGCCCATTAATTGTTTTTTAACTGTAGTTTAATCATTTCTCATAGTGCATTCACTATGAGAAAAGATTGTACTTCAAAAATATCTCAAGTCAAGTCATAAAAGTAGTAGATACCCGGAAACAATGAAGTACAAGGATGCACAAACTAATGAAGATAAGAAAAAGTGTGCGTTTTTCAGTGAATTATTTTCTAAAGTTTTCCTTAAAATCAATCAAATCAATAAAAACTCCTTCGATAAACATCAGCACATTAAAATTGAAATAGACGAGAGTAAGATCAAAGAAATCCTGTCAAAACTTCAAACAAACAAAGCCTGCGGCCCAGACAGGATAGGAAAAAATCTGCCAGCCTTGTCTAAATCCCTTTTTCTGATTTTCAAAACTGCCTTGAACAAAGGCTTTTTTCCATCCTACTGGAAAATCAGTGAAGTTGTACCAATATTTAAGGATGAGAATCGGGCACTGATTGAATAATACTGCCCTATTAGTCTCTTATGTAGCGCCTCAAAAGTATTAGAAAAACTAATTTTCGACGAATTATATGAAATTGTCCAGACAAAGCTAGAAGAATCACAACACGGATTTAGAATGCATAGATCAGTAGTAACCCAGATGTTGCTTTTCCTAGACCTGTTGTATAATGAATTCGACGAAAAAGACAACGAAATTTTTGTACCTTACCTTGACTTCAAAAAAGCGTTCGATACAGTTCCTCACGATCTTCTGATTAACAAAGTGGAGAACCTGGGTGTAGGGGGAAATTTCTTAAAGATTGTAGCCAGTTACCTATCAAATAGAAAACAATACGTGAAAGTAAATGACTCGGAATCTGAAACTGTACCAGTAACCAGTGGTGTCCCCCAAGGATCTCTCCTAGGTCCCCTACTTTTCATATTTTATATAAACGATCTTCCACAACAAACATCAAAACGCTCTGCGTTTGGATACGCAGATGATTTCAAGCATGTATCAACAAATCCAGCAAATATACAAAGTGACCCGGAAAAAAACGAAAAATGGTGCCACAACAACAGAATGCAACTCAATGAAAGCAAATGTCACATCCTACCGATTAAAGTAAACGAAAAAAATTGGCACTCCTTTATACTTAACTCTAAAACTCTCTCAAATAAAAGCGAGCAAAAAGATCTAGGTATAATTATGGCTACTAAGTTATCATGGAAAGCGAATATAAAGAAACGTTGTAGCAAAGCCTGGAAAGCGTTTTATTTCCTAAAACGAAACATATCAAACCTTGCATCGCAAACAACAAAACTCAATGCATATGTCGGCTACGTTATACCAGTCATAAGTTATGCCTCACAAGCATGGATCGCGAATAAGACCGAAAGCAAAGACATCGAGCGCATTCAAAGAAAAGCAACGTCGTGGATAATCAGTAACTGGGAAATTAGTTACAAGCAAAAACTGACCACACTGAAGTCGCTGCCATTGTCATATTACTTTGAGTTGCATGATCTATTAATGCTCATCTCACTGCTTAAAGGATCTTACAATATAAAAATACCCATTAAAACAAACAATAATGAAGGGTTGTTAAGCACACGTCAAAACGAGCTAATAACAATTAATGAAACAAGAACAAGGAAGGCTGATGAAAACTTCTGGAAAAGAACCAGTTATTTACTAAATATAATACGAAAAGTAGGGAATGTCGATCTCGATCAAATTGATAAGAAATATTTAACAAAAAAATATTGGAACTACTTCTTCAAAAGTTATTCGGAAGTCAACTTATGTTCCTGGGCTTTCAACTGCAGCTGTGGACATTGTAACCCGGTGCAGAAGCTCAGCTCAGTCGTTATATGAAGGGTGCAAACCCATGTGGAAAGACCCACAGAAGCCTAAACTCTCTCTCTCTCTCACTGGAGAGCTTGTCACTTTGTCATAACTCGGGGCTCTTGGAATTAGAGCTTGTCTGGTCCGAACTGTATCTCTTTCCTCCCAATGATCAACTGAGTGACGTTTTTGCAACTGATTCCATAAAAATCCAAACTTATATTGGAGAAGTGTTGATATATTGAAAGAAAGGATTCTTATCATATTCGTTAACTGCCAATTTGTTGTAGCTGAAAATCAACTTCTCACACTTTGGCCTATGGTACTCATGTAGCTTATTATTGGCTTTGTCAGCTCATCAGTTTGGTCAAATGATTTCCTTTAATAATTACTCCTTGTCGTCATCTCTAACTGCACTCATTTGTTGTTGCTCACGTGTTACTGTTGCAATACGAACCATTTCGCAAAGTGATTTTTGAAAAGGGAAATCGCAGAAAACCTGTCAATTTTACGTCCACTGGAATTGCACTGTTGTTCGTACAAGAGAAGATTAAAGCTCGTATTTCTATGAAACTCCTTTTCTTTTTCGTTCGGCTTTCAAATTCAAGAAGACAAGCAGTACATCCGCAAAGGCTCTTTCTTCCGAGAAGATAGTTGTTCCTCACTTCACTCAGAAATATATCGAACTGCCCAGAAGCAGAAATTTTCGAGCCAAATTCCAATTCCTAGATTTTGCGCATAATCTTTGACAGGTAATTTAACTGTATTTACACTGCAATATTTTAGAGATGCGAACTAATTTCTTACGAGAAGAGACAGAGACAAGTGTCCTCTGCCGCTTCGACAGAAAAACGTTTAGTACCGACCAAAAACTGCTGAAACCGACACAAATAGAAAAATCAAGCTGAGAGAGGAGCGCAATTTTTTTTGTTGACTCTGCAATTGCAATCAAGTCTGCCTCTGTTCCCTATTGTGAAACGTAGCCCACGAAAATATTCACTGGCACATTGGTTGAAATAGTGATCATACAAATTCACTTCAGTAGAGCCAGAGGCAAGTGGCATAGCAAGTCGGAAGATAATTCCGAATCACTCAAAGTTTTGTTTCATAATAGGTCAAAAGTTGGACTCGTGGGATTGCCAAAGTTATTCGATTGATTGACGTAAGTTTTTTTCACTCAAAAGTTTTCAAGATTTGTTTCAATTCTTGTTTAGGTAAAAAATTACCGGGATTATTCTATTAACCATTGTAATAATGGCTATCAAGGTGTTTAACCAGTAGGCATTTGTTGCAATTCTATAGCAATTTATCTTATTTTTAAGAAAAATTAGAGAGCTTGCCAAATTTTTTTGAAGTTTCAGTCTTTGATTTTCAGTGTAAAAAAACTTTGAACACGGCATAAATTTGTGAAAGTTTGATCTATCAAATGATTAGTTTAGTTAAAAACCATCAAATGTTTTTCGTGTCTTTGCACAATCAAATCTGCTTTTCTGTTTGCTTCATTTCTGTCAATTGTGATGCCACAAGGAGAACTCCATTTCTAATTTCGATTTGACTGCTGTCTTTTTTTTCTTAGTGTTCATCTAATTCTTTTAAGACGAAAACAATATCCTCTCGATTTTTACTTGAACCGACGCAACCTCCAAAAATACTAACTACTGCACAAGCTCCTTCTGCAAATGCAGAGAAAGCAACAAAAACAATCAATGGTAATCAACCACGTCGTTGTCTAGCATTTGTTATATTTGATGCAAGCGTTTCCGAAATTTGAAAACGCTTGCATCAAAAATTCAGATCTTTTTCGTCAGTATTTACATGGCTCATATTGCATCCAAATTTGAAAATACGCCTAAATCATTCAAAAACTGTAGATAAAATTTCTAAACTCATATCAAGGCTTGGAAGTGGTTGTGCAAAGGGAATCAAAATTATTCCAAAAAATTTTAGAACAAGCATAATATAAACACTGTTAAGTTTACAACAATATTGTATAATATCAAAATTAGAGTTATCTGCTGCTGGAATCAAGGATCATGTAAATCATGTAAAATTGCAGTTACAAAGTTTTGTACTCGAGCACGAAAACAATAATTAAAGAGATCTAATTATTGATCTTCTTTTTTGTTTTTTGTACGGGACTAACGTCACACTTTAAGTGGACAGACAGAAGTAAACGAAACAGCCTGCAGAAAATGTGAGATAAAAATTATTTTTATTAGATACTTCCGGTGAGGTAATCTACAACATCTGGTCCTCTTTCGAAAAGGGGGCCTAACGGCAAAGCGGCGAGACTTTAATGATTTTCGCTAAATCAAAACAGCTCCATGAAGAACTTATATTTGAGGATATCTTTTTTGAAGTAACGTAATTTTTTTTCAAAAAATTTTGCTGCAGGTTATCCAATTTTTATGACGCTCAAGCTTGTTGTTGCATCAATTTCGAAAATTTCTGTCAATAGACGTCAGTTGTAATTAAGTTTTAATTTAAGCTATCTTAAATACGGGTGAGTTTTTAACTTAACGGGGTGAGTTTTCGATAATCAATGGACAAAATGTTCTTATTGTAGTTTTTTTAGCTCTGCAAACGTAATGTTTGAGAAAATAATAAAGTCAGAGGAAAATCAAGTAATGTTTCTTTTAAGTTTGAATTATGAGTGTTTATCTTCCCATTCTTCTTGTTTGGTTGCCTCTTGTAAAACTTTTTAGCTGGACAGTGACACTAACTTAGTAGGCTGCAAAAGTTAATGTGCTTACGAGGGGAATTTAATTGTCTACAACGTGCCATGAAGAGAAAATTCCTGTTGTGGTGCTGTTAAAGTTGGCAAGGGCCACGTGTATGTTTCTGTTGTGCTGGTCTTCTGTGATTGTTGTTGGCTTTGTGTAGTAGTTTTTGGTATTTGAATCTACTGCGGCAATTAATGGTTGCAATAACTTCGCTTTCTATTATATTTCTAATTTTTCAGGATAAGTATTAGATATGTTTTTTTAAAAAGTAAAGGCTCAAACAAGGCAAAACACAAATCAACGTGATATTCACGATTGTTTCGAAAAACTCAGTTAAACATACCGTAATACAAACAGATTAATATCATTCGATTGGCAACCATTACCAGTTGCTGACTTAAACGGTGCTGAATCATGGCTTGCAGCAGGAACTCCCAATCTGACTATGCAAGCTACATTTGTAACAATTGGGTAGAGCTTCTATTTGGTGTACAGAATCACCAACTGTTTGTTTTTTATACAACCTCCATGAAACATGATTTGAATATCAAAATCTATTACACAAATATTTTCATCTTCACTCTTTACAAAGATCCCAAGGAAGAGAATCCATATCATACGATGGAATGGTGATATTATAAAGTTTTCATGGTCAAATAGTTTCTCAGTCCAAAATTTTGTAAAATTTTAAATCCCATAGCTCTTAAAACAATAAACTCTAAAGCAACTGTCCGATTTAATGTTTTGTAGACTGATGCTCACACCAAGACAGCAGGCGAAAATTCATTTTCGATAACATTGAATGGAAAAAATTTATTCTCCATTTGTACTCCGGGTGTGCATTCCTTTAACTTTGAAATAAAATTTTGATTTAATCATGATTTTCTGAAATTTTTTAAGTGCGGGCCCCAAAACGTTCTGTAAATTTTTGTATTACCGAGCGAAACTTCCTTTTGTACCAACATAGTTTTTTATGCGCAGGCTGTTGTTACTTTTACGGCTATTGTGTTATTGGTATGGGGTTGGGAAGCCTCTAAAAATGCTCTTTTTCAATTGTTCGTTTATCGCGCAGTTGTGGCAGTGGTATACGTCATGAGTGATCTAAATCCTCTTCAAACTGTGCTGGCGTTGAGGGCTACCTTTTAATTGGCAAATCAATGCGTATTCCCGTAGTATTAAATTTGGTTTTCTTACTGATTATTTGCATGCTTTCAACGTGTCTTCAAATACTTCTACTAAGCGTCGCTGAAAAAACGGCAAAATTAGAGCAATGAAAAGAAGAAAGCAAAGCTTTAACCTGCCGATCGTAAAATGTATCTGGAAAAGCGAGCTAAAGAACAAGGTTAAAATTATAGCATATGGGTGAAATAAAATTCTCACAAATATAATATATTTTTTTGGTTTTAGCAAAATGGCAGAAACATAAAACGAAACATATATTGAAGAATTGTAGTTCCTTGATAAAAAGCAACATTCATTTGTCTGTTGGCTCAACAAACCACAGAGTCATGTAGTACTTTCAGTCATTCGTCGTGCATGGAGCAAGCAGTTCCAAAATGGCGGCAAAGTAAAATGTGCAGACTGTTTATCTGCAGTCAATGCATTTAAGTTAAGGGCTCCCTAGTCATTTACCCCACAGTACTGCTAAATATTTGGTTATATGAAGTAACTATCAATCTAGAATGGGCAATGAGTAGATCAAAATCTCGGAAATGGAGTTTTCAAAAACGGTTTTGTTTTTGCACAACTAATTTATCTTTTTTTCGGCATTCTAATAAGATTAGTAATAACACGCAGTTATTTCGCTATTGTTTGAAAGTTCAAGAATTATTCTTATCCTAGCTGCGGTGATAAGTTGGGGCACTATTGGAGGCAGTGCTTTTTATTTTGTAAATATAGACGCTGTTTTATGGATTATGCAGTGTTTATATACAATAATAGGCTATTGTCTAAGTATGTAACGGTACTATAAATTCAATGAACAAATGTCAAATTTACGAGCATCTAAGAATGCCGTAATGCAATTGAAAAAATAATAAGTAAAGGTTTAGTACAAGGAATGTATTTTGGAAAAATCACGTTGTTATAACTGTGAATGAAATACAACGATGATAGTAAAAATGAAATAGTTTTTAATGTGGTTTTTGGATGTTGTGTTAGATACCCGGGGTGCACAAACTAGCACAGGATTCGATCGACTTGTTGAATGCGTTTAAATTTGTTGAGGTCGTTGTTGCTGCTGTTGTTTTTGCTGTTGTCTAAGGCTTTTGCGACGGTTTTATACTGCGACATTTGGCTCAAGCAGTTTTGTAGCCAGTGCACTGCCTGTTCCACTGGCGATTCTATTGATGAAGGAAGTTCTGTTTGTTGAAAGGCGTTCCGGTTATTTTATGATTGGAGTCGTATTTTCTGTTAGCCGATTCAACGAATTTTTTGGAGATTGTAAGCTTTCTACTCAGTCCGTTTCATTTCTTTCAATCTTTCTTTGCATTGAAATATTCGAACGTTTCAAGCGGACACAATGGTGTACAATGTGGGTATGGTTATTACTTGATTTTTGTATAAAGTGATTACTGCTAGTAAATAGGTGTATTTCCTATGGGACATACATCTATTCATATGCATTCAAGGTTTCCAATTTCGTCATGTTCGGTTAACTTTTTTGGATGAAGAAGCAAGTGCATTCGCAATTTTTGTTGACGGACACTATAGGTGATTTTTTCAAATCTGAAAATAAATCGAGCATTTGTTTTGAGTGTTGCTGACGTGATAACATTTTGATGAGGATTTTGGTATTTTTTTGATTTTTTTTAATGATTTAGAGACCAATAGGATCCAATGGAATTCTTCCAAGTAAAATAAATGTAGAAGGATATCCTAGGGCTGTACGGTAACTTGTATAATGTTCAAAAAGAGCTAATTGATTAGGAGAGAAAAAACGTAAACCAAATGCAACTGGGGCATACATTTTCCCTAGAGTGGAAAAGGTAAACTTCGATGAAAGTATATCCTGCAGCAAAATGACTCGCGTCATCGAAAATGTCAAATTGACATCCCATCCAGTTGAAAGGAATTTTTACGTTAGCTAACTGAGTCTGTTGTCAATATAGAAAGACCCTATTGACGTTCTCTGATGATCAAAATTCTTGGTCTTTTCTGACAAACTTGAAGAATGGTAACCATTTTACAACTAGATTAGTTATAAGTTCAATAAGACATCGTATTTGCTAGATCCATTTGAGCAATTATTTAATATCAAAATTTTTTCAATTTTTCACGATTTGGAGATATTCAATGTTACATAATTTTTTAACCAAGGAATTTAATTTCTCCCGTACCATCCTGACGTTTCTCAAAAGAGAGGTTTAAACCCAGTTTTCCTATGCATGGAAAAATATGTTCCAAATATTGGTGGGAGAGTTTTTGTCCACTGCACCACTACCAAGATCGTCAAATGAGACAAAATATTTGTCGTTTCCTACTATAGATTCTTATTGTTTACTAACGCCGGAGCTAAATGCTGTTGGGGATCGTCTGCGATCTTGTGCTAAATTTTTGAATGCAAAATTATGTGCACCAAAATTGAATGCTAGTGACTTGGTACTCGGGTAATCTGCCATTTGCACAAAAAAATATGTTTGACTGCAAGCCGTTTATGCAAATATTTTCTTTCCAGCTAGGTGCGCAGTAGCATCAGTCATTGTTGAGATTGGGAATTTTTTTGTAAACAAGTCTAAGAAGGTGGTTTGTTCGTCGCAGATCAATGGGGATGCTCAGTTTTAGCGACGGATTTCGTGCAAAAATTGGAGATGACTAATTAGAAGATGGCAAAGTTGTTTAATTAATTCCAGTTCGAACAATTCTATCCGAAGTGATTATATGTTACCGGATCTGATGCATAGAGTGATTTTGTGTGTTCAGGTGTCAATTTAACTGACAGTCTGCGTTGTTTGCCAAAGCTAGGTGGTGTCTGGTGAAAGTTGTGTAAAACTTTACTATAAGATTTTCCACGCGATCGTTTCTGCTTGTGAGAATACTAATTGACTCCAATCAATGCTAAAAAGAAACGCTTTCATTGGTCTTTTTTGGATCCAATTTTTCTAAAGTTTCGAGCTTTTTTATTGGTATTGCGAATGGGTTGATGAATTCCAGACAACTTTGGAATACGGAAACAAATTTCAGGTGTCGATGAAATTTCAGAGCTTCCCTTTATTTATTTGCTCAGTATTAACATTTTTATTCTGAGCATTGTTGCATTTTGAACCAGTTCTATCGTGTAGGGATTGATGCCTTGACATGAGATAAGCAGTTTGTCGAGAATTTCAAAATCGAAATTTACTTAATGTCTTGCTGCTGATACTGTGATCCTGTGTGGTAGCAGGTTAATAACTTCTTTTTTTTGTAATTTGGTTATTATCAAGTCCGATTATTAAAGAGTTTTAACCTGATCATGTTTTCTTTTCAAAAATTATTGAAGATTCTATCACTCAAAATGCGTTTTTTCAAAGAATTGTTCTTCTCTATGGGGTCAAACTCCACACCTCCTTGTTCATTTGGTTTAAGAAAAAATTTTGAGAAGTCGTTTTGTCATACAAAGTCCGGTTGTTTTTTTTGTTGCCTTCAGCTCAAACGAGCTTAGTCTGTTGTTTGGTGAATAGAGGAGTTCTTCTCTGGTTGTAATATATGTCGTTTTAAAGAATGACTTTCCAAGCAAAGTTGTTCTCATTTTCGATAATATCAGAAATCATTTCTGCAAAAGAGCTTCAACCATGTTGATTTCTATGAGAACGAAATTCAGTTCAGGTATTTTAATACCATTTGCCATTCTTATTTCTACATGAAAACTTGGATTTTCTGCAACAATTGCATCTGGGTGATGTACTTTTATTTAATGCAGATTTGCTAAAGAAATTGATCTAGAAAACCGTTGTCAATAAGTCTAGTGTTTTTTGAAGTACAATTTTTTTTGGTTAATTAAGCTCAATAGAAGGCGAGGCTGTGGTAGTGCTGGTTTTGATATTCGATTTGTATACAATGAAAGATAGACTATCTTGTCTTTCTACTGGCAAACGATAGAAGCATTAACGCTGAATATGACTAGGTTGTCCTAAATTTCGAAAAATGATGGGGTTGAATATGAATCGGCGGCAGTTTTCTCTAGCGTTTATGTAATTTGCACTTATGATGAATGTCTGGTTCTTATTTCTATTGAGGATATAACATGACTGTTGTGCCCCATAAAGTATAAAAATTAACAATTTGCAAATAAGCACTTTTTTGTTTTTAAGTCTTCATCTTCAGTGACAAATAAGAAAATTATAATTTTAGATTAGTTCGTTATCATAAAAACTACAACAAATATTTGGTCCTCTGCAGTTAGCGTAGCGTCACCTAAATTACAAATAAAGAGATTCAATCAACGTGTCTACTGATTTAGGTAGCGTAGTTTATTAAGCATCTAGAGCTATTGTTGTAATAGCATTAGTTTTACAATTAGACGAGGATATTAAGAGGATAATGGATAGTAAAATGTTTTCTTTATCATTCACAAAGTATCCAATAGAGATGGATCATAATTGTTGATAAGTCAAATAAAGGTCTGAATTACTTTAATCGGAAGAGACTGAGAGTATTTTTGTGTTAATTAGATCTATCTGAACCTAAAAACTTTTATTTCGAACATCAATAACTTCGAAAGCAGACACGTTATTGGAATGTTAACCACATTTTTTGTCTTCACCTTATATCCGTGTTTTTCCAATGAAAGCAAAATTGTTATCTCAGTGTTATCCTCTCTATTTCTTTCAACTCTTCGAATGCTTGTAGTTGTTTGTGTGAACTAACCTTTTCTCTTTCAAAACAATTCTGCATTTTTTTCTTATTATACTGCTCTCAATCTATTAATATTCAACAAATGTTTCATTTTACATTGGTGAAGTCTGTAGTATTTGAAGTACTTTTAGATGCCAATTAGAATTTTTATGTGTTTTTTAGAGAATTAAAAACATTTTCTTCTTTTTGCAAGACATGCATTTTACACATAAACTGTTATGTACAATTTGTACATGACAAGGTTGATTAGGGGGCATCAAGTCGACATCCTTTTAAAGGTAAAGGCTTCTTATACAATATGGTACCAAAAAGCTACGCACACAAAAAGCTTTTAAAAATGCAATATAAACATCAAATAATATAAAATTTACAGTTCAAAATTCTGCTCTCTAATAACGCGTTATTACATTATTAGCTTTTTTGACGCCAAGTAGACGGTTTGTTTCGTTTTTATACAGGTTTCTTACGACGTCTGGGTCAATTTCATTCCAAATTCATATACTTTCTCTTCTGAATTTTTCCAAAAACCGTCTGATGCTTCACAATCTTTGCTTCACAATTGCCTATAAATGTCCAATAGGATTCAGATCTGGACTGTATGTTGGCCATTCCAGTACCTTACCTTCCACTTATTTTTTTGGAAAAAATTGCCAATAGTCTTTGATTTCTGCACAGGAGCATTATCATGTTGAAAAATAATGTCAAAGAAATGCATTTTTTGTTCATAATTTTTCAAAATTTCGAAAAAACTGACAGCGTTAAGCTTTCTTGGACACTCAACGAGCAATTTCTGTTCATCTGATTGTATTGCACCCTAGACGATAAGTGATCGTTTGCCCGAACTCAATCTTTTTTCAAGATATCTCGTTCCATTTCTTCGAAAAACTATAACAATTCTGTCGCTGGAGATGCGCACCCTTGTTTCAATAGTAAAAACAACGTTCTGCAAGAAAAAGAACGGCTTCTTCAGCATATTGATACACCATTTTGAATGAAAACATCTGCTTTTCCTCTTCAAACTGACCTTTTTTGCAGCAATTTTTGAAAAAATGCCATATTTTTGAGAATTCGCCTAACTGCATCACAGGAAATTGTGTTGTAACAAGAGAAAGCGTTATGAGCCACACTAATTCGCTCCAGTTAGTTTTTCAGATCTTTCAAAACATCAGTAACTAACTTTTTCTGATTTTTTGACAATTTTGGGGGTCTTCTACTCGTTTTTTGGGCCTCGAAACTGTTATTTTTCAAGTAACGTTTGTATGCATACTGTGCACTGGATTTTGACATCAATTTGAGTTGCTTTTGTATATTAGACCATGAGAATTCGACATCTCATAGCGTAACAATTAGGCAAACGGTGAAAGAACAAAGCGGTTCAGAAATCTTTTCTGTTTACGCGGAGAAAACGAGAATGAAATTTCTCTTAGAACTTCTAAATTGCACGCCTTTTTTCACGCCTTAGCGCAAGTCATGCTAATGAAGCACGAATCATGCTTTGAAATGAAAATCATGCTGTACGTAGTTTTTTGGTACCATAGTGTATAATCTGAAAATGCGTATTTTGAAAAAAGGAGATCAATTTATAGGGGAAGAGATAGCCAACCACATTAAAATTTCCAAAAATATGAAAGGGTGTTTTTTTAAAAAAAAATTAAGGGATCTGAGATTCACACTAAGATCTCAAATCTCGAGAATTTTTTTCGAAAAACAAATTTTGGAATTCCGTTTGAAGCAGATGACTGAATGGCATAATTTAAGGTTTTTCAATTCAAAGCTATCTACGTGAAGCGTTTTTACCCAATCAATTGGTTAGCAAATAAATGATATTATACTGATTTGTTGGTATCATTTGGTGTGTTAGAGAAGGCACCCCAAACGTTGCCCGAACTCAATTTTTGTTCAAGATATCTCGTTCCATTTCTTCGAAAAACTCTAACAATTCCGTCTCTGGAGATGCGCACCCTTGTTTCATCAGTAAAAACAATGTTCTGCAAGAAAAAGAACGGCTTCTTCAGCATATTGATACACCATTTTGAACGAAAACATCTGCTTTTCCTCTTCAAATTGACCTTTTTGCAGCAATTTATGAAAAAATGCCATATTTTTGAGAATTCGCCTAACTGCACCACAGGAAATTGTGTTGTAGCAAGAGAAAGCGTTAAGAGCCACACTAATTCGCTCCAGTGAGTTTTTCGGATCTTTCAAAACATCAGTAACTAACTTTTTCTGATTTTTTTTGACAATTTTGGGGGTCTTCTGCTCGTTTTTTGGGCCTCTAAATTGTTATTTTTCAAGTAACATTTGTATGCATACTGTGCACAGGATGTTTAAATCAGTTTGAGTTGCTTTTGTATATTAGACCATGAAAATTCAGCATCTCGTAGCGTAACAATTCGGCAAACGGTGAAAGAACAAAGCGGTTCAAAAATCTTTTCTGTTTACGCGGAGAAAACGAGAATGAAATTTCTCTTAGAACTTCTAAATTGCACGCCTTTTTTCACGCCTTAGCGCAAGTCATGCTAATGAAGCACGAATCATGCTTTGAAATGAGAAGCATGCTGTACGTAGTTTTTTGGTACCATAGTGTATAATCTGAAAGTGCGTATCTTGAAAAACAGAGATCAATTTATGGGGGAAGAGATAGCCATCCACATTAAAATTTCCAAAAATATGAAAGGGTGTTTTTTTTAAAAAATTAAGGGATCTGAGATTCACACTAAGATCTCAAATCTCGTGAATTTTTTTTGAAAAACAAATTTTGGAATTCCGTTTGAAGCAGATGACTGAAGGGCATAATTTAGGGTTTTTCAATTCAAACGTGAAGCTACTTTACCCGATCAGTTGGTTAGCAAAATAATGGTATTATATTGATTTGTTGGTATCATTTAGTGTGTTAGAGAAGGCACCCCAAACGTTTAGTAAGAGGGAACTTGGAACATCGGTGCTGCATACCGTTAAAGATCTTTTATCAAGGCGCAAAGAGAAAGACAAGAATCTGGTGCGGAGATACAGCAAACTTCACCTGAATTATTATCTGGAAATCAAAACTCTAACTATTTTACAACAAAACGGTAGCAACTTGTAAGAAATTGTAAAGAAGAGACAAAACAAGCAGCAAAAGCAGCGAAAGAAAGCATTGTTAGAAGATCAGAAGAAGAGAGCGAGTCAGCAATCAAATTTTGTCGAAAAAAAGTTCTTGACTACTTTCCTTGGTTTAAATCAAAATTTTCATAATTTCTTAGCCCCCGTTTTTATTTTAAAACTCCTCAGATATTATCTTCCTTCATTTGGGAAAGTAGGGAAATAATAGTGAAAACCTGTAAACCGTGTAAAATTAAATCAGCAACAATGAAAAAACTTACATTTGGGTTTGTAAATGTAATATGCACCTAACTTTGAAATGTACCGCATTATTACCTGCTACAGTAATTAGCATCAAAGAAATATTTGTTAATGCCAAGCTATGCTATGTGCAATAATAGTGTAGAAAAAACTGAAAAGAATAGTTTTTTACGATGTCAAATGGTGGCAAATGTTGCGGAGAAAATAGAAAATATCGATGTCGCAGAAAAATGGAAAAGTGGGGAAAAGCAAATGAACGACTTCATAGAGAAAAAATTGGCACAGCTACAAAGAGAACATTCGAAAGAAGAGAAAACCTATGCTGGTCTTGCTTCTGTGGACAACGACATAGTGAAATTAATAGCAGAAATAGCCTTAACTTTGTGATTTATGATTGTCGAATCCCATAGTTGATCAAAATTGAACTTACCCAACAACACAACCCACTAAAGGCCAATCAGGTTTCGAATTCTTCAACAAAAAACAAGAAGATCACAACTGTGCCGCCGTTAACAAACAATTGCGCGTTACTGCCAGATAATAAATTTTGAAACCAACTTAAGAGCAGGTACGTTACAAATTTGAAGATCACTCAACGCAAAGAAATCATTAGGTATGCTTATCGCTAATGTTTAGGTCAAATGCATAGAAAAAAAACAAAGTGAAGAGGAACTAAAAGTAAACCGTTTTTGCAGGATAAAACTAATCCAAGACATCCTTAATCTGATGTTTTAGTATACTAGGTGGCAAATTTCATGAGATATAACTATGTCTCATTATTCTTCATGGTCATCGGATAATTAAGGTTCCTCTTTGTTGTGTTAACGAAATTTTATTGAAAATTTATTGAGCTTGTGTCGGAGACTTCTAAATGGGAAAAAATTAGAGGCAGCCTTGTATATTACATATGAGAAGCAATATCTTCAAACCTGGACAACACACTCAAGCCATCTACTGGAAGCCCACTCAAATGCTCGAGGATTTAGATTTTGGAAATTTCATTATCCCTTTTTCCTGGTGATCAAATTCAAATTTCAAACGATCTGAAAAAACTAGCTGACAGAGACACAACTGTAACTAAAAACGTGCTCATCTCAAGTGTAGCCCGCGATGTAAAATTTTTCAAGTGCTCAATCGTCAAACAATCTGTATAAAGAAAAGACTGATGTCAGCTGGAACTTTCACAGCTCAAACGAACATCTTGAAAGTAAATATATCCTAATATACAACAAAATATATCGTAACCAAATCTTTACTACAACGCTATCAGCAGTTTGCAATGGATACCTACAAAAAACATCTTTTACAAGAAGGAAAAATCAGAGTTTAAACAAAAACAAGGACAATTGTGTGTCATGGTAAAGGAAATTGCAATTAATATTTTCCTTCAGTCGATAAAAGGACTTTTTGAAAACAAGAAACTCCCATTTTTTCTTTTTCTCGCAGTGACCCTCAGGTTTCATAAGGACAAAGATGGAAAATTTAACATTCACAGTGACCTTCAGTTTACACAGTTTAAGAGAATAGTGCCTTCAGATTACACAGTTTCAGCAAATAGTAAAAGTTGTCTTGAATTCTGTCTACTCTGGAATTTGCTCTCAGTGGCTTTTAGGTTATACAGAGACAAAAAATTGATATCCGAGGTGTTATTTAAATACACATCATTTCATTAATAACAACGCCTACCTACTGAATGCCAGTCCACAAAAACTAAAACCATAACAAAAAACCGTACCTTCCTGCGCAAGTTGAGCAATCAAAATTAGCAAGACTAATTTTCTTCGTTCTTTGTCAAAAAAGTTTTGCCTCTCCAAATGTACTGGTTTTGGTAAAAATTGTATTGAAGTCCTGATTATAATTCAGACAAATTGACTCCATACTTCTAACGAAAGCACTAGAATAAAAGATATTACGCAGGCAGACACTGAATTTTTTGAAAACAGATCTCAAAGAGCAACTCAAAGAACTCCACGAAAAAGACTCGAAGTTTGCATGGTATGGAGCACCCTAATATGCCTCTGGGCACCGTCAAATCTCTAATGAGAGAACAACCAAACTGAAAATAATGCAAGTGCAGTTGAAGTTAGCAAGGCAGGCAAAGTAGTGTACAAACGGAAAATTTTTAATTAAAAAACACTTGAACTCAAAATCAGTTATTTGCATTGTTAGATGAAACTAAATCATCAGATTTCATTTTCCTGTTTCTTTTGATAACAAATAAACTGGTCTCCTTTGATTGGTGTCACTGACATGACTTCTTTTTGTCGAAAACGAACGGAAGTGACTTTCGACAAGAGCCTCAAAAAAAACACAAAATACAATCATGCAAAACACTCGCAATCAAAGGAAACTAATTTATTTAATCTAAATCAAAATAACAAACAACATTTTTTAATAGTACTTTCGAACGATAACCCCCACCCAAATTAAGATGTTTTGATAACATATTTTGACGCCCAACCACATCAGGCAACGAATTCAACCCCTGAAAAAGCTAAGTATTGCTCTAAAAAATTGATTGAAATGGGAAACAATTGATCTGCACCATGAGTTTTTTTTTTGATGTTTCAGTATCCAAAGATCTAGAAATTTTACAAAAACAGTCCAAATGTAACAGCAAGAGGGTTCGCAAAACATCACAACAGACTGAAAGCAGATTCAAAAGACCAAAAGACAGTCTTTAAAAATTTATCCTATTATTTACCCGCGCGCTCTGTTTTTGGTTTTTGGGGTTTTACCCGCCCCAAATCCCCCCAGGTTGGTAGCCTCCCCAACCCCCCCGCGCTTTCTTTGCTTTCGGTTTTTGGGGTTTTACCCGCCCCAAATCCCCCCAGGTTGGTTGCCTCCCCAACCCCCGCGCTTTCTTTGCTTTCGGTTTTTGGGGTTTTACCCGCCCCAAATCCCCCCAGGTTGGTTGCCTTCCCAACTCCCCCGCGCTTTCTTTGTTTTCGGTTTTTGGGGTTTTACCCGCCCCAAATCCCCCTAGGTTGGTTGCCTTCCCAACCCCCCCGCGCTTTCTTTGCTTTCGGTTTTGGGGTTTTACCCGCCCCAAATCCCCCCAGGTTGGTTGCCTTCCCAACCCCCCGCGCTTTCTTTGCTTTCGGTTTTTGGGGTTTTACCCGCCCCAAATCCCCCCAGGTTGGTTGCCTCCCCAACCCCCCGCGCTTTCTTTGCTTTCGGTTTTTGGGGTTTTACCCGCCCCAAATCCCCCCAGGTTGGTTGCCTTCCCAACCCCCCGCGCTTTCTTTGCTTTCGGTTTTTGGGGTTTTACCCGCCCCAAATCCCCCCAGGTTGGTTGCCTTCCCAACCCCCCGCGCTTTCTTTGCTTTCGGTTTTTGGGGTTTTACCCGCCCCAAATCCCCCTAGGTTGGTTGCCTTCCCAACCCCCCGCGCTTTCTTTGCTTTCGGTTTTTGGGGTTTTACCCGCCCCAAATCCCCCCAGGTTGGTTGCCTCCCCAACCCCCCGCGCTTTCTTTGCTTTCGGTTTTTGGGGTTTTACCCGCCCCAAATCCCCCCAGGTTGGTTGCCTCCCCAACCCCCGCGCTTTCTTTGCTTTCGGTTTTGGGTTTTTACCCACCCCAAACCCCACAGGTTGGTTGCCTTCCCAACCCCACGCACTTTCTTTGCTTTCCAGTTTTGGGGTTTTATCCGCCCCAAACTCCCCGGTCTCTTTTCTTCCATACCACTCACGCTATCTTTGCTTTTCGTCTACTACCCAGCTCGATTACTATCTCAACCTTTCTGCATTTCCCTTATAGGTGTGGACCTATTGGTAAAAGCTCTTACAGGCAGATTGCAAGTATCCAGCATCAGAGTTACCGGTAATTAGAACTTAGGTATAAGTAGGTACAAGTTGCAGCAGTTAGGTAGCAGGTATTAGGTAGGTAAAATTCGAGAGCTTCTAGGTAGGTAAGTTTGGTATAAGTTTGCAGGTAGGTATAAGAAGGTAAAAATTGCAGCAGGTAGGTAGCAGGTAATAGGTAGGTAAAATTTGGGAGCTTCTAGGTAGGTAAGTTTGGTATAAGTTTGCAGGTAGGTAGCAAGTGTTAGTTAGTTGGATTATCAACAATCCTTAATTAGACTTAATTTGTATAAGTTTCAGCAGTTAGGTAGCAGGTAACAGGTAGGCATTTAACAGGTAGCTAACTGATATATGTAGAAAGACCCAGATAGCGCTGGTAAGTAGCCCTTTGAAAACATTTGTACAAGATAATTGTCAAGCAGTAAGTAATTTGAAGTTAAAATTGTTTTTGCTTATCTGGTGGGAGTTGCATAAACCAAAACCAAAAACTTTTCTCCAGCAAAGTAAAGAAAACAGTCTACGTTTTAGTCCTGGTAGACACTCGGTCAACAGCTAACTCCGAGAGCGACCAGAGAGAAACAACTATCTTGGGAAATCTTCACCAATGTTCCAGTGCTCCAACAGAGAGCCTCTCTGAAGAAAAGCCAGAAACACTTCAAGAACAGAAGATGCTCGAATCTTCCAAAATGATGATAACGGATGATATACATTATCACCTTGACTACCTAAACTCCTCGATTGATGAATCAGAAGATGTTGACATACTACAGGAAACAGTTGAAGAGATAAAAGAGAAGCAGCGAAAACTTGAAACCGTAGTGTCTCAATTAATAATCCTGATTGATCCATCAGAACAGAGCAATTGTTCTAGCGAACATAGTCGTCTTAAGATAGAAGTTAAAAAGTGTATCGATAATTTCAAAAAATACGTCAAGGGGAAGTCACAGATAAATACTGGAGAGGACTTCAGTCTCAGTGTTGGTGCCATCAAAAGACCGAATTGTCCGCCGGACAGCTCTAATTTCCAATTTTCTAACCCAGTTCAACCTGGTCTTGATATCAGCAATCAGGAGCAATATGCAGTTAGTTCATCAGCGCCCGCTGTGAACAACAATGTTAGTTTTTCTGCACCCAGCAGCTTACTATTCGATGCTATCGCCGCTCCATCGTCAATGCTTAACGCACATTCCTTGAATTGGCCCACTCAGAGTATTTTTCCTGAAACAAATCGTAACGCATCAAGCAATAACTTCGATCATCGAGGACTTCTAAACGCGGAAAGTTCAAACCAATGTTCAACCAGCTCAATGTCAGTGTGCTTCCAAAAATCTGTCCCGAAACTGCACGCAGAAACGTTCAACGGCGATCCAATGAAGTGGATAAAATGGTATAGCATTTTCAAAGCAACTATCGACCAGTCACCCATGTCTTCAGCTGAAAAAATGATCCATTTGCAATCACTGCTCACAGGTGAAGCTAAAGCTTTAGTTGATGGCTACGGTTGCAACGGTGATTTATACGCAGCAGCTCTATCAAGACTGCAAGAACGTTTTGGCAATTCAAAGAGGATTGTCAATGCTTTTCTTGACAAATTGTCAAACTTTAGAAACCCAAACTTATCAAATCCAGAAAGTTATACACAGTACTCCTCATTTCTTCTAACGCTCGTCGACACCTTTCAACAACTCGGTTTTATTCATGATCTTCACTCTACAATCAACATGAACATAGCATTAGCAAAATTACCAAATCCAGTCAGACTCGAATGGAACCGTTACCTCCAAGAAAAAACCATGACACAGCCATCTTTAAACGCGCTTGCTGAGTGGCTCCTAAACTATGCGAAAGCATGCCGAGATTTACCGACAAACTCAAATTTCCCATCTTCTCAAAACATTGGTGTTCATAAAATGGCTTGGAAAACGTCGCACTCTACTAGAATTAATGAAAATCCGAACCCAAAGCATCAATTTCTGAGTAACAGGGAACAAGGGCAAATTCAGTCTAAGACGAAAGAAAGCATTAGTTGTCCGAACAATGACAATTGCCGATACCTCTACAAATGCATACATTTCCAAGCACTGAGTTCCCTGAAACGGAAAGATCATGTAATGAAACAAAAGCTTTGTTTCAATTGTTTTGGACATCATCATGTAGATCAATGCAATTCAAAAAATGTCTGCCGCTCAAAAGGCTGCGGCAGAAGACATAACACACTTCTGCACGATAGTTTTATGAACAAAAGCAACTCAAACGTTAAACCAGTGCAATTTGTTGGCACAGGCCAGGTAGCTTTTGTGGCAGTTCAATTGATAAATGGAAATCAGTCTGTGAAAACATACGCATACCTAGACAACGGTAGCTGTCAAAGTCTACTTCTGAAATCAACAGCAAAAGAACTTGGTCTTAACCTTGAAAAAACAGGTAAAATGCCTATAAGTGGGTATCACACGACTAAGGAAATTGATTGCTCTAAAGTTTGCTTTGACATAAAGCCAATAGATAGCTCCATCGAGCCTGTCAGGCTTAATGATGTTATGGCAGTACCGGATTTGAACATGTCTGCAGTGAACGTAGCTCAACTAAATGCTTTGTGCCAAAATTATGATCATCTCAGTCATATAAATTTTCCTGAACTTGAACGGAACAATGTCTCAATTATCATAGGCATTGACAACTTAGACTTGATTCACTATAAACAAATTATAAAAGGTCCAAAAAACGCCCCATGGGGAGTTGAAACTCCATTAGGCTGGACGTGCGCCGGTAAAACGAATTTAGTTCTCAATGAGTCTACACAAGTACAGTATACTCAGGTGCAAAACTGCCCTAATATGGACGACTCTCTTTTCAAATTAGTCCAAGATTGGATGAAAGTGGAAAATTTGGGCATTGCATTGCCCCGAAAAGCTTTGTCGGAAAACGATAAAAGAGCGATTGAAATTTTAGAGTCCACTACCAAAATTGTTGAAGGTCATTATCAAATAGGTCTCCTCTGGAAGCAAGGTGCATTTCTTCCGAACAACAGATGGTTAGCATTAAAACAACTTGACCAATTAGATCAAAAGCTTTCAAAAAATCCGATACTAAAGGAAAAGTACCAGGCTACTCTGGACGCAGACTTGGAAAAAGGATACGTTGTTAAAGTTCATGATTCCGAATCTCTAACAGATAATGTCTCCTTTTTGCCTCATCACCCAGTGACCAGTGAAAATAAACCTGGTAAGGTTCGTAGAGTTGCAAATGCCTCCAGCATTTTCCAGGGTCAGTCCCTCAACTCTAATTTACTGAAAGGGCCAGATTTGCTCGGCAATTTAACTGGTGTCATTATGAGGTTTCGTGAGAATCGAATTGCGCTGTGCGCAGACATAGAACAAATGTTCATGCATGTGAAAGTTGACCCTAAAGACCGACCCTACTTACGCTTCCTCTGGAAGAAAAATGGACGCATAGAAACCTATGAATACACCAGTCATATATTTGGTGCTACAGATTCACCCTGCATAGCGTCCTACTCGCTCAGAAGATCTGCTCAGGACAATGCAAAACTTATCCAAGTGTTCAAAAGGTCATAGAGCGGAACATTTACATGGATGATTTGTATGTTGCCGTATCGAGTCCAAATGAAGCTTCAAACATTGTCCATGAGACTCGAAAGGTTCTTGCTACTGGTGGCTTCAATCTGACAAAGTGGAATTCAAATAGTCAACAAGTTCTTGACCTGCTGAATCCGGATATCCGACTTAATCCAGAAACATCCGCACCACAAAGTCAAAAGGTTATTGGTTTGCCCTGGTTTCCAGAAGCCGATACATTTGTTATAGAGCAAAAATTGTTCCATAAGATCAAACTTGATGAAAAAACGAGTCAGCGTAAACTACTTCGTTTTGTTGCTTCCATCTTTGATCCCTTAGGAATTATTGCCCCCTTTACAATAAGATTCCGCAAAGTTCTCCAAGCAGCATGGAACCACGGTCCAAAATGGGACAAGCCATTACAACTTGATGAGAATTCTGATTTCGAGAATCTGAAAAAAGAACTTTCGTCTTTCAAGGATGTACATCTTCCTCGCAAACTGTTAAACGAGATACCGATTTCATCGATTGAACTACACACGTTCACAGATGCATCCGAGTTAGCATTATCAGCAGTCAGTTATCTACGAATTGAACACATTGACGAATCCGTCTCAGTCGCATTTGTGATCGGTAAAGCAAGAGTTGCGCCAATAAAACGGATGACGATTCCTAATTTGGAACTACAGGCTGCGGTATATGGTGCTCAACTAGCGCAATTTGTCAGAGATGAGATGGATATTGAAATCCATAAACAAGTTTTTTGGTCTGATAGCACGACCGTTTTGTATTGGCTACGGACTCCTGAGATTCGCCATCGAATCTTCATTGCTAACAGACTAGCCAAAATTTTAGACGTTTCCTCCGCCCAAGATTGGTTCTACATTTCGTCTACCAGAAATCCCGCTGACGATGGTACCCAAGGCTACAACGTTCACCAAATGAATGTCAACTCACGTTGGCTATTAGGTCCATCCTTCTTGTGTCAAAATAAAAACACGTGGCCGAAACAAGATTTACTCTCTGCTCAACATGTTAAAATTATAATGGCAGATCCAAGAAAAGAACTGAAATGCCAAATTGACATATCGCGTTTCAGCAACTGGAATCGTTTACTTAGAGTTGCAGCGCTTTGCTTTTTGTTTGCAGATAAATGCCGGAAAAAGGAATCCAAGTTGTTACTAGCACATTATACAAAAGCTTACAATTACTTGATAAAAAGTGCCCAAAATCAAGATTTTAAAGTGGAAATTTCGATTTTAAGAAAAGGTATTGCAGTATCATCTAACAGTAGAATTGTCTCTTTATCACCATACGTCGATCATAACCAGCACTTGCGTGCTCGAGGACGATTGTCTAAAGCATTGAGACCAGAAACTGCGCGCTTCCCGTTGATCCTAGATGGAAATAATTAGAGTGTTAGACTACTGATAAAACATTTTCACCAAACAAACATGCATTGTGGCACAGAACAAACTAGAAGTTTATTAATGGAACTCTATTGGATTCTTAGGTGCAGGGCGGTAGTCACACAAACAGTTAGACAATGTATTCCATGCAGACGTATGATCCAAGAAGTAGCTGCCCCCCAAATGGCTGACCTTCCAGAGTTCAGACTACCAAGAGAAAATCATCACGTTTTCCAAACCACAGGCTTAGACTTCGTAGGACCCTTTCCAGTTAAGGAACATGGAAGAAACAGGACTAGATACATACTCCTCTTCACGTGCTTAGTAGTACGCGCTGTCCATCTAGAAGTTGCCGTTGACTTGACAACAGATTCAACAATCAATTGCATCCGTCGCTTTATAAGCCGTAGAGGAAAACCAAAAAAGTTCTTTTCCGATTGTGGAAAATCTTTTGTTGGATCAAATAACTCTTTGCAATCCAGTATTGCAAGCCTTAGAAATTCCCAAGACTTTGCAAGTCACTTGCATCTGATGCAGGTCGAAATTGAGTGGGTGTTTAACCCTCCTGCGGCTCCACACTTCGGTGGAAGTTGGGAACGCCTAGTGCAGATATTCAAGTTATCTCTGTACAAAGTAATTGGGTCAAGAACCCTTTCAGATGATATTTTGTGGACACTGGTATGTGAGATTGAATCCAATATGAAATCTAGACCTCTAACTAATGTCCCGAGTGAAATTAACGATCCTCTGCCTCTCACGCCTAACCACTTTTTACTCGGAAGAGCGTCACTTAACTACCTTCCTGGTCTCTTCGAATCGCAAAAAGTCACCGTGTCCAGGTCATGGAAATCTGCTCAAGAACTAGCCTCGCACTTTTGGAATAGATTTCTTCGCGAATACATCCCTAATCAACAGACAAGGTCGAAGTGGAACAAAACTTCTGAAAACCTCAAGGTAAATGATTTGGTTTGGCTACTTGAAGACTTCACGCCACGAGGTCTCTGGCCTCTTGCAAAAGTTATAGAAATTTACCCCGGTTCAGATGGTGTAGTACGCTCCGTGAAACTGAGAACTCCACATGGTGAGAAAGTAAGACCAGTCATCAAGCTAAGCAAAGTCTTAATAAACAAATGAATTATTTTGTGTTCTCGTTCTCACGAGCAGATGTATACTTTAGTTTTCAACAGGAAAAGGTATAGAATTGTAAGTCAAGTCGTCTCCAAAAATGATGCAACAAGTTACATTATTGCAAAGTTTCACATCAAATGTCTAATTTTTGCAATCATTAGTCAAGCATTGTTACCATATTTGCAGTCCTTTTGCGTGTCAAACTTTTTCGGGATATTCTTTTGCTCAATTTAGTTTGTCCCCCTTTCAGTCGCCCATAACTTTTGGTTCCTCCCAAACTTCCTTTTCCAATTATTATATTTGCGATCGATTATCTTATCTTGTCTTATCTTGCTGATTTTACACCGATATTATACAGTACAGCAACAGTTCGTGATCCTACAGTTGGGGCCGAGGATGTCACTGACATGACTTCTTTTTGTCGAAAACGAACGGAAGTGACTTTCGACAAGAGCCTCAAAAAAAACACAAAATACAATCATGCAAAACACTCGCAATCAAAGGAAACTAATTTATTTAATCTAAATCAAAATAACAAACAACATTTTTTAATAGCACTTTCGAACGATAACCCCCACCCAAATTAAGATGTTTTGATAACAATTGGGTTAAACTATTGCCATACCCTGTCTCAAATCTCACATCCACAAAAAAAAATTTTAACATGAAATAAGTTGTGAGTGTAATCTCTGGTACGAAATTGGCAACAATCTCAAAAAGTTCCAAGGCTCAAAACAAGATGGTCTCAATTTGTTTAGAGTCCACCGAGCAACTCATGGTTGGGTTTTTGACATGGAAGCGTGACAGATATCGAGAGACACAATAAAGAAGATGCTTAGAGGAAACTGGTTATACTATAGAGACAAAAGCTAGTTTCCTATGATTTAAGGAAACGCTAATTGGTACATTTGACTTAAAAAAAAGAAACCATGCTTTCCATTTTGCTAGTTCATTACTGATATGGCAATCCCACAAAATATTTGAACTCATTTGTTTAATAACCAACTAAATTGCATTTTTTGTTGTTTTATCTGAGGGGAGCCGTTTATGAACAAATCATTTGATTCAGAGCCGTGCAAACCGAAGCTTTGTATTTTGTGGGGTTTTTTTATTTGTATTTGCTCAGGAGCAATATCTCAAACAAACAGATTATTGATATGAGAGTACAATAAAGGCGGAGCATTATCAAACGCCTTCTCGACATCAAAATAAACTGATAAGGAGTCTTTGATGTAATCATAAGCTTCAAAAACTTTCCCTGAATAATTCAACAGTTGGATTGGGTACTTTTTGTCCCATGAAAACGCATGAAATTTTCAACCTCAAAATTTTCTACCTCGGATAACGAAACATTAGTGTGGCAGGACAGAGAGATAATTTTGACAACAAAATAGTTGGACACCAAATTTTGATATCCAACGACGAGCCGCTTTTGTGAATCTGTGTAACAAGAGAAAACTTCAACAAATTTGGGCAGTCGAATTAATTTAGTGTGTTTTTTGAAAAAATCGGGAACAATTGGCACCAAAATTTTGCATTTTGTTTCAAGATAAAGATTAGATTGTTCTGAATGCCCATATAGCTATCAGTACAGCTCATTAACAAAAATTTTTCTATCTTGGCGTTGTAACTCTAAAGTCGTCCAACAATTCGTCTAAGCTCTTCAACGTTCAAAGTTTATCTCTTCCGAATAACTCTTGGACCAGTTTGGTTTTCAATAAATCAGTGTCTGCTGCTAAGAGACCCAGTTTTTGTGATTTTTAGGTGTGATTTTGAGCCCTAAAAGAATTGCAAAATTCGACGGCAGTGTTACCTATTAGCAAATTATCCAATAAAAAGTTTTTGTCTAACTCGATTGACTTACTTGGCTCATTTTCAAGTTACTTCATTCTGCGATCAAGACGTGGAAATATTATTTCTACTGTGAATATATTATTTCCGCGAAAAAAGTTCTTTCTTATTGACATACATTGTGTGAGAACAGTACACGAATTTGTCATGATGACGTTGACAACGTCTGCACAGCAATTATCAAGGAATTGGTTGTTTCATTTGATAGAACGGTTGGTAAAATAACTACTAACATGCCGGCAACTTTTTGTGAGTAAATTCTATGATGAAGATGATCTCGGATTACAAAATGCTTGGTTAAAAGTGGAGCGGGATTAACCAACGTTATCTTTGACTGATGCAAAAATAAAAGACAGCTGATGCCATATAACTTTATGGTCTCCTAAACTACCATTTCTTTTAAAAAAGCAATTCAACGTTCGATAAATCATTTCTAAAATGTTTACCATGTTGTGAAGGCGCTCCTTGGAATTGATTTTATTGGCGTCTGGTAGTGCTTATCTTTTTTTTCTGGTTTCAGACCCAATGGATCTGCAGTTTTCTCCTCCTCAAAAAGATCCGCATGGACACGACTGTTAAACAATTATGAATTTAAATAAAATTTTTATTTCCAAAGAACTCAGTTTTGAAGAACTGGAAGTACTTGTCGTCTAAAATGCGAGCGAGGGGAAACAGTATCACCGCCAACGCTATAGTTGGCAGCAGTCGTGTATCTATATCTCTGCGCATTTTGAAAATCTTGGCTTTGAAATTCTCAGAAATCTTGTTCTGAATTGGCTCAATAATAATTGGAATGATAGTAACAGTCCTCTGAAAATTAGGGGACTCCCATTTAACAACCACCAAAAATAATTTCTCTTCGGATTTTAACAAGCTGCTGTTCTTTAGGCATAGTTCACAGTTTCAGAAGCAATCCACTTTTTAACGTCGGCCTGGGGTAAATATAGGCAAACACCTTGACGCCAACCAAAGCATTTCCCGCAACCAATGGTGAAGATGCCATCATTTTCGTTGCTGTTGTTGTAGCTTTGGATTTTCAGCAAACTGAAAAGATCTCCTCCTAAATCAATAGGCTCCAAGAGTTTGCATGCAGTTGCAGGCAACCAGCCACCTGCAGTATTTTTATTTAGAGCTGTTATTGTGATTAGAAAAAAATGCCAGAAGAAAGTTGTTATTAATTTCCTGAGTCCTAGACGCTGGCAAAATAAAATGAACGGATTATGGAAGATTATTCACAACTCTGCTTGTTCTAAATCAAAAATCGCAGCCGTAATTTTTCGTTCTGACTTTCGTCAGTTCGATTTTGTAAATCATTGCCCATTTATTTTACGAGAATTCCCATAACACTGGCGTTGGTGTGTTTTCATAATCGATCTTCGATAATAGGAGAAGGGCTATGTTTTGGTGGTAGAACTTTATAGTCAAAAGGTTGGAAGAAACGAAAATTTGTGGATATGACGATGCGTAATCATTTGGAAAAAATTTTTGGACCCATAATGTAGATGCTGAGGACTTTTAGGTATTCGGAGGAGCTGAAGTATTCATTATTCAAAACAAAAGTTTTGATGGATACACCAAATTGGAAAAAGTATTTTTTTTTTGCAAGCCTTAAAAAGTTTGAACAGTCCATTGCACATGGGAAACTTTGGCTTTTTGCTCTGTCGTCGATTATTCATCGTCGTCGTCAAAAACTTAAAGTATTTGCTTTATTTTAACTTCATTAATAATGCTAAATTTTAGAATGAATGTTCAAAAAACTATCAATTTGTCATTAAGTAATTGACAAGGTTGGGAAGTCAGTGTCTCTTTTGCGTTTCTATCAGTTAAAATCTAGAGTTTTGTTTAAGAGCACGCTGTTCCTTTCCATTATAGTCCCCAATTTTAGTGGTCATATAAAGCATAGCCCTCCCTCCAACGTAATTTTATTATAAGGCGGGCTATAATGTGAGGGAGAAATGTCGAGAAGTTTACCTTGAATCTCTGCATTACTTGCGCTAATTTTCTGCAATATAGGAGCCAATGATTCCAATGTCATGAAATGCATCGAAAGGACGCAAAGCGAAACAAAAGAGAATGCTCTGGTGACATTACACATATGGATGAAGATAACCTGGGTGGGTTGACTCAACAGCAAGGTGCCAACGGAATACTACGCTTTGTCTCTCGTTGCTGTCGAGCCCCTTTGAAATGAATGAGCTTCTTACAATAATCAACGCAAACGGGATAAGATTGTGCGAGAGCGACGCAACGCTTAAAGTAAAATGATCGATGAAGGCCTGCAAAAAGGATATTCTGCGCACGTTTCATGAAGACAAATGTCACATTGTCGGCATGGCATAAGAAGAAAACAGATATAAACTGGTTACTGATTTGCCAGTGAAACGGTTCGGTTTTACGTACACAAAAATTCGAACTCCCCGTTTGTGCATTCGGCCAATTTTTCAATCAAAGAAGACATATCGGCTGCTCTAACATTTTATTTAAGAAAACTATTTTAACTCATGTATAGCAGCCTCCCGTGCGCAATCTATACAATTTGTAGATAATTGAGCGAAGTACTTTGTGAAAGTACAAAGAAGAAGTTGAATTAAAAAATAAGTTATGCAGAAAATGAAATTCTTAAATTAAATTAAGATTCAATAGAGGGGTTAGCTCGGATGAAGGATATAAGTTCAATGACTAAATAAAAGTCTTACTTTGTTTAAAAACAAATATCGGTTCTATCAACCAGGTAAATTTTCATTGATATTGGTATGTCATTTTTATTGATATTGGTCGGCGCCCGAATTCTGTCTAATCAAATGTGTATTTTGTTGTTTCGACACCTATCAACTTTGAGTCAGCGACAAATCAGGCAATAAACAAAGTTTTAGACTAAATGTTTGCCCTTGAAGCCCAATGTTTTAAAAATTTTCTGTATACGTGTGACACTCACACTTCATACTCATAATGAAAAAAGAGACCACATTGATCGCAGCAAACAAATCGTTACAGTTCCTTTTGAATCTCAAAAGACTTTTCTCGATAGCTTTTGCTTTATTTTTATCATTTTTCACTGAACTGTTGTGTCTACCAATCAGCGTATCTTTTTTTCGGCATTCTTGGAACAGGTACTGATTGTAATGTTCTATCTGCCGAAATTCTGAACACAATTGGTAATTCTTCTTCTCCAGTTCCTTGCTATTTTCGCTTCAGGTTACCGCTGCCTTTACATTATCTCCTAGCTTCACAAACTTACAATAGGTCAAGTTTTAAACTCAATTTTTTACCTTTAGGTCCTGGTTGTTTAGTACTCTTTTCAATACTCATAAGACACTCACACAGCCCCCTCTTAAAAAGAATAGAGAACTCTTGTTATATGCATGTATGAACAGTTCAAATATTATATTTCAACCTTCTTATTTCTCTGCTTTTTCATACTGCAAAATGCTAAACACTTCTTGCACTGAATCATTGGTCAGAATTTAGTGTGACCGTTTGATGTTTTGAAGAATTATTCATCTCCACCATTATCAGGGAGAGTCAATATGCTCATTTTGTGGTAATGTTTCCTTATTTGTTCCTTAGAAGCAGAAATCTTTAACAACAAAATCTCATAAAGCGCAGCAGTCAGCAGTCTGATCCATTATATATTTTTTATCGAATCTCAAAAAGACTTTTTTTCAGTGGCGCATGTTTTATCTTTTTCGTTTTTCATTGAATTCTTCTGTCTATCGATGACCAAATTTTTTTCCGACAATGGCTGGCCAGTTGCTGATTGTATTGTTTTAGCTGCTGAAATTTTGACCGAATCCGGTATTTCTCGTTCTGCAGTTTCTGGTTCTCTTTGTTCTTTTTAGAAAGATTGACCTTAAAATAGAACAACTCTTTTTTCAAAAAGGAGATTTTTTTTCACCTGTTAGGAATTTCCGGCAGCTACTTCCTTTAGATTATGTTTAAGCGCCTCATACTTAGCGCTCAGTTTTCCTATTGCCCCTTTTGTTGGCTCTTTGGCCGTATCACAACGGCTGTCTAGTTTTTCGAAGCTCTGCGATGCCTTTTTGAAGTATACTGTTAGTAATCCTGAACTTCTCTCGTGGCACGCAATGGTTGTGCAGTTCTGAAATCTTAGGATCAACGATCCACAACTCCTGTTTATACTTTATATATTCACCGATTTGTGAGAATCACTTTCTGCTTTTTTGAACAAAACATTTTTTTGCTTCTTTCTGAATATTCTCAATTTTATTAGTCTTGACCTCAAGACTGATATATTTCTTTGGGGTCTTTACATTTTCAGCGTTTTTTATCTTCGCATTGAGTCTATGTCTTTTTTTGTGTCTTGAAATCAAGACAATCCCCCGTTTTTTTTCATTTTTTTCAAAATCTCGAACTCATCATTTTTTTCTATCTTTTACCCAGAATTATTTAGTTAACTAACTTGAGCGACGAACGATTTATAAAAAAGTTCATAACTCAAAAATGAAGTAGAATGTTAAGACTGACACAGCAATATCTTCAGCTTTTAACCAAATGTATAAGGTTTCAGGTTTTAAGTTACAGAAACTTTTTTCTTTCGCTAAAAAATTTTTTATTGAAACTAGTTCTTCCAGTGCATAAGCTTTTTATGAGTGTATTTTCTATTCCAATCGTGGAATCTTCCCAACTAATATTTTGTTCTCTATTTTTGGCGAAATAATTGAGCAATTTGACTTTATTTGAATCTCATTTTGAAATAAAGCTACGGTGTACGTTTTGATTACTAGCATTAAAAAGCTACTAGCAACAGTAGCTTTTTCCTGCCTGTTACTTTTTTCTGTTGTAAAACTGTTGATTTTAAGGTTGTATCATCAAACATCATAGGGCAATATGTTTGTTCTGCCGAAATTCCACAAGTTCCCTCATTTAAAGATTATAATAATATTAGGAATTTTAAGTTTTCTGTTATATAAATAACATTTCTATATTCGCTGATTTTTTCAAGTGTATTTAAGGTATATGCCGCTCCATACGTATAAATGTTTAATATTATCTCTGGCGGAGCCTCAGCTTATATTTGAATACCTTCTGCTAATATTTCCAGTACTCGAAATCTTTTCCCACAGTTCGTATTCTGATCCAGAGAATATATAATTTTTGAAATGATTTTGTTAAAATCGTATCTGTAATTTTAATTACAAAGCGAGGAAATAAAAATGGCTGGCATTGCGAGATGCAAACATGGTGGTACTGCATCAAACGATACTCCGGAAGAAATTGTGTAATCCTCTCTTTCGGAATCAATTATTTGATTCTGAACTTTCCTGAAACGAAAAAACATCATCCCTTTCCACACTTAAAAAAGCTCTCTATCATGTTCAATAAATCAATTCCTTTACTTCTCAGGTACCAATTGTTTTGGCTGTGGTAGCCGTTTTTTGTGCCTGTTGATCATTTTCGACTTTTTCCTCAGTAGTTTTTGTTTTACTACTTGATTCCTGTGGCTCTTTCTCCGGTTTCTGTATTTTGTTTGTGTTGTTGTCCTTCAGTTTGCTCTTTGGACCCAGAAGAAGACTCAACACATCCCGCAGCAACTTAGTTTAACAGCTCTAGCTTAGGGTTCTCTCCACTTTTTTAGGGTTATTGTGCTATGATTCCATGGCATCATTCTCAAACGTTTCCTTTGTAGCTTTTACCGAATTCTGAGCTTGGGGTTGATCTTCTCATTTTAGACTACCTTCACTTTTTGTGAATGATTCAGTCTCAATTATATCATCATTCCCTGAGCTGTCCAAAATTTTTTTTCCTCCTCGGTAGCTGTTGTTTTCCGTTTTGACTGAAGTTTTCACTGAAGTGTTTTTTCTCGTGATTCATTTTTTTTATCAGGTCAAATTGGACCTTAATAACTCTCTTTGTCGTCTATCTTCCACATTGAATTTCAAATGATTTATGACTTCAACAATTGTCTATAGTTTTCCATTTGTGAAAGTAAATTTTTATTCTTTACGATTTTTATTTACCGTTGGGTTAAAAACAAACACTTTTTACCCTATTTCTAGCTCGTTCCATACTTACTGCAATCATTATAGGCTTTCTGACGTTTGTGGTCGACATTCATAATTTTTTGCATCTATTGGTGTGTTTCTTGCAGATTTGTTTTACTTTGAAATGAGTCTTTTGGTGTCGAACATTTTGCGCTAAGTGGTGTGCTATATATGCCTTCTTTAGGTAATGACAGAAAAAAACCGAGCGCAATACAATCTGTGTTGGGTTTTCTATTACAATAGTTACTGTATAGGTTAATCGGGCAGCCAAATCTCACTATCTAAGTTCAGCAAGCGATCCTGCCACAATTTCTGCCTCTTGAATGATACAGCTACGACTTCATAGCACTCACTTAATTGATATCCCATAAACGGTACGTCGTTGTTGCCGTTAGAATCGGGAAGTGGACCCATTATGTCAAGATATAGTTGCCAAAATGGATTACTAGGTTTCCAATTTTAGAGCATATTTTGATGTTTCTGTTTGCCGCCTATTTTGGCACACGTCACAGCTTTTTATTCAGTTCCTTACTTCTTTCTCATGTATGGCTAATAATATTTTTCACATGCCGTTTGGTATGATTTCTCCATACCGAAATGACTCGCTCTTGGCCAGTCAAGCAACAGTGCATGCACGTGCAAAACTTTTTTTCTTGCGGTACTAGCATTTGGTAAACAGTTTCAAATAAGATATTGTTTAGTGTTTTTGATTCAACATCCTTTCTGTAGGACAAAGATTTGTATACTTAATCCATTATTCCATAACTGACTGGAAACTTGATTTATCTCTGACTTGCTTCCGGTAACTTTTTGTTTACAACCCAAGTATATTCTTCTTCGAATAGGTTGTAAGTTTGCAGCGAATCTCCCAGATTTACTCTCTGCAGTTTATGGATTATCAACCTCGACTCCTATAGTCGACATTGTTTCGCTTTGTGTCCATCGCATTAGCGTTAACAAAAACTCTGTGCTCGTCATATTTGTGTTTATCCGTGAGAGACAGCACCCTTGTGGTATTTTTTTTTCTAATGTTTTTCTGGGTCAAACGTAACTCCAGCCTCCGATATAATGGGTCCCAGGAAGCTCACGCGCTTTTGAAAAGAACCCTGCATTTTGGTCGGTTGATCTTTAACAAATTCACCTGTAACCATCGGAAAATCAGTTCTAACCGTTACAGATTTTCTTCTTGGTTTCTTTTAAAAACTGTTTTATAATCTAAATAAACTACAGCTATTCCGTATGAGAAGCCAGCAAATACTCATTCCATTAGGTTTTTAAAAATTTCAGTTGGAGTTGGTTGACCTACAGGAAGTCTTTTTCATTTAGTCAGGCCGAGAAGTGTTAAAAATATCTTGAATACTGACTCAATTGTTCAAATTCCAGTTGAAACGCCCACAAAACAACTATTTGAAACGCCCGAATGTTCGAGAAGTACATGGTTCCTTTCCGAGAACAATAACGTCTTCAATTCGTACTAATGGCCAGAATGGGTTCTTTCTTTATTTGTATAAACCGCAACAGTTTGCAGCCATGCGATATGTTCCGTCTCTGTTAACTCGAGTAATGATAGTTCTGACCACGGTCGGTGTGTCTTAGATTAACTAGATATTTTTATTGCAGGTCGTCAACAATCTTCTTCATGTTTATTCGTTCGTAAAATCTCATGCTGCCAAACAGAGGTCTGATTGTTGAAGCGTCCTTTTCATTTTAATTTTATGATACCTTCCGTCAAAAAGTTCCATTTCGTTTGATTTTCGCAAAATAATATTTCACGTTTTCTCCAAAGTGACCACACTTTTGTCATTTTCTCACAGGAAAGTATAAATCAAGTCGAGTTCACTTGCTCCTCAAAATAAAGTTCTTCCCTTGATTTTTTATTTAGTTCAATTTGGCCTTTGCGCCTTATTGAAATTTTTCAGAGCTTTTGACACACGCGATTCGCGCTTTTTAATGTAGAAATTTTCTTTGTTTAATGTGTGTTCAACACTCGAACTGTTGAGATAACATCGATCATGTCATTTAGTGATTTGCTATTATTAAATGTGATTTCTCTCCGAAGTCGTCTTTTCGTTCAATTGGAAAATTCTATTTTGTGTTGTTTGTCGTTTTCATCAAAAAGGCACTATCTCAATTTTTTTCAAAAGAAACTCAGTTTTTATTTTAGATGTAAGTTTCTGGAGTCGTACACGGATAGCTGTTGACCTCTTTACCAGACTGTGCTCGTTGTGGGCAGCGAATATTTATTTACTGCTCTTTCTGTTCTGTCTAGGTTTACCTAGTTGCTTATATAGTTGGTCGTACATAAGATTAAGAGTAATTCCACAAACAATTAGGGCCAATATCAATTCTTCTTTAAACATTATTTTGGATGGAAAGGCCTCCGTAGATTTGTTTCAGCCACGCAAGGCCTGAACGTAGCCAGCTGAAAAGAATTTTTGCAATCCTCAGCGATTTCTTGCATGAAAGCAAAAAAATTAGTTTTAAAATCGACTGGGCTGCCTCAATCGAAAAATTTTCTGCTTTCTCTGGTAACTTGTTTTGTAAACCGCAACGGCAAAAATCTCTTTTATCAGGGCTTCTTCTGAATAGCTATCATGTTTTCTGTTTCCATCTTCGAGGGGTTTTCTTAGATGTTCTTCTAAGTTTCGCTCGAAAACTATGTTATTATCTAAACAAACTACAGCTATTCCGTATGAGAGGCCAGCAAATATTAATTTCTTTGGGTTTTTAACAGCTCCTGTTAGAGTAGCTAGACCTATTGGAAAAGTTTTTTTTACTTACACAGGCCAAGAAGTGTTTAATAAAAAATTCTAAATATTGACTCAATTATTCGAATGAGATTTGAAACGCCGGAAAAAAATCTATGTTCGAGAAGTAAATGTTTCCTTCCAGAGAACCAATAACGCCTTTAATTCGTGGTAACGGCCAACACGGCTTCTCTTTTTGTTTGTATAAACAACGTTAGTCTGCAAATATGCCATGGGTTCCGTCTCTTTTGGTTCCAGTAATGATAGTGCTGCCACATCAGAGTGTACTGGCTTGAGTAAGTCATCTCGCTGCAAATCGCCAAAAATCTTCGTCGTATTTTGCCTAAAAACTCCTGCTGCCATGTAATCGTCTGAATATCAAGGAATCTTTTTTAAATTTTATTTTATGATAGTTTCCGTCAAAAAGTTCAATGTCGATTGATTTTTGCAAAAATTTTGTCATATTTCCTCCAAAGTGACCTCATTTTTGTCATTTTCTCACAGAACAAATTAATTGCAGTCAAGTTTACCTGTTCCGCAAATTAAAATTCTTCCCATGATTTTGTATTTAAGTCAAGTTTGCATTTGTGCATAATTGGGAATTTTCAGTGCTTTTGACACACACGATTCTCGCGTTTCAATGTAGGGCTTTTCTATGTTTATTGTAGGGTTCAACACTCAAACCCATGAGAAAACATCGACCATGTCACTTAGTGATTTCGCTGTTATTAAAAGTGATTTCTCTCTGAAATCGTCTTTTGGTTCAATTAGAAATTCATATTTTTTTTGTCATCCTCATCAAAAAGGCATTATCTCAATTTGTTTCAATAGAAACTCACATTTTTTTAGATGTAAGTTTCTGGAGTCGGACATGGATAGCTGTTGACCTCTTTACAAAACTGTTCTCTTTGTGGGCAGCTAATATATATGTTTGTTTCTCATTCTGAACTGTCTAGTTTTACTTTGTTGCTTATATAGTTGTTCGTATTGGTCGTACATAAGATTAACAGTAATGCCACTGTCAATTAGGGCCAATATCATATTGTCTTTAAACATTATTTTTGAAGGAAAGGCCTCCAGTGAGTTGTTTCAGCCACTCAAGGCCTTAACGTAACCAGCTGAAAAAATTCTTACAATCGTCAGCAATTTCTTGTTTAAAAGCGAAAAATTTAGTTCAAATTTGACTGGGCTCTCTCAATCGAACAATTTTCTGCATTCTCTGGAACAATGTTTTTTAGACCAAAACGGCAAAAATCTTCTCCCTCAAAACGTACTGCCGCCGATGGCTGTTTGACACAACTCTCGTAAGACCAGCTCGAGTTCTGTTTTTACCTCTTGGTTTTGACGAATGTGCTCTACTGTCATTCATACTTGGTCCGTCTTTTATCAGGGCTTCTTATGAATAGCGATCACGTTTTCTGTTTCCATCTTCGAAGGGTTCTCTTAGATGTTCTTCTAAGTTTCGCTCGAAAACTATGTTATTATCTAAACAAACTACAGCTATTCCGTATGAGAGGCCAGCAAATATTAATTCCTTTGGGCTTTTAACAGCTCTTGTTAGAGTAGCTAGACTTATTGGAGAAGTTTTTTACTTACACAGGCCGGGAAGTGTTAAAAAATATCTCACTTATTCGAATGCCATTTGAAACGCCAACAATGATCTTTGTTCGAGAAGTACATGTTTGCTTCCAGGGAACCAATAACGTCTTTAATTCGTGGTAACGGACAGCATGGGTTCTCTTTTTGTTTGAATAAACCACGTTAGTCTGCAAATATGCCATAGGTTCTGTCTCTTTTGGTTCCAGTCCTAATAGTATCATAGTGCAGCCCAATGGAAGGGTTTTGGCTTGACTATGCCATCTCGTTGCAAGTCGTCAAAATTCTTTGTCGTTTTTGTTCCGAAAGAATTCTGCTGCCATGTAAACGTCTGGAAAAAAAGAATCTTTTTTAAATTTTATTTTATGACACTTTTCGCAAATGTTCTATGTCGATTGAATTTCGCAAAATTATTGTTTCATATTTTCTCCAAATTGACTACATTTTTGTTATTTTTTCACCGGATAAATTAATTGAAGGCGAGTTCACTCGCTCCTCAAACTAAAATTTTTCCCTTGATTTTGTATTTAGTTCAAGTTTGCATTTGTGTATTATTGAAATTTTTTCAAAGCTTTCCACACACGTTATTCTTAATTTTTTTAATGTAGCCATTTTCTTTTTTTAATAAAGGCTTCAACACTCAACCCCATGAGACAATATTGACCACGTCACTTAGCAAACTCTCAATTAAAAAGTGTCATGTCTTCGAATTCGTTTATTGGTGCAATTTTAAAATCAGTTCTTTAGTTTTTTAACTTCTTCATCAACAAGAATGATCTCAATCGTGTTCAATAGAAACTCAGATACTATTTCAGATTTAAGTTACTGATGTTGGACGTGGTCAGCTGTTGACCTCTTTACAAGCTTTTTCTCGTTGTTGGCAGCTATTATGTTTTTAGTTCACATTCTGATCTGTTTAGGTTCTCCCAGTTGCTTATATAGTGGGCCGCTTATAAGATTAACGCCAACTCCATTATCAATTAAGGCCATTATCAGTTTGTCTTTGATCAATATTTTTAGCAAAAAGCCTCCAGTGGGCAGTTTCAACCACGCAAGGCCTTTACTTAGCCCAATGAAATAAACTCTTGCAGTCTTCAGCTAGTTGTTTTATAAAAGCGAAAAATCTAGTTCTTGCGGTACTAGCATTTGGTAAACAGTTTCAAATAAGATATTGTTTAGTGTTTTTGATTCAACATCTCTTCTGTAGGACAAAGATTTGTATACTTAACCCATTATTCCATAACTGACTGGAAACTTGATTTATATCTGACTTGCTTCCGGTAACTTTTTGTTTACAACCCAAGTATATTCTTCTTCGAATAGGTTGTAAGTTTGCAGCGAATCTCCCAGATTTACTCTCTGCAGTTTATAGATTATCAACCTCGACTCCTATAGTCGACATTGTCTCGTTTTG
Source organism: Convolutriloba macropyga (assembly GCF_964194025.1). NCBI lineage: Eukaryota > Metazoa > Xenacoelomorpha > Acoela > Convolutidae > Convolutriloba > Convolutriloba macropyga. Next base: position 56,332,920 of record NC_134475.1, on the reverse strand, counting down.
TGTCCGTCGCATTAGCGTTAACAAAAACTCTGTGCTTGTCATCTTTGTGTTTTTCCGTTAGACACAGCACCCTTGTGGTATTTTTTCTTTCTAATGTTTTTCTGGGTCAAACGTAACTCCAGCCTCCGATATAATGAGGCCCAGGAAGCTGACGCGCTTTTGAAAAAAAACCTGCATTTTGTTCCGTTGATCTTTAACAAATTCACCTGTAGCCGTTGGAAAATTAGTTCTAACCGTTACAGATTTTCTTCGAGGTTTCTTTTAAAAACTGTTTTATAATCTAAATAAACTAAAGCTATTCCGTATGAGAAGCCAGCAAACACTCATTCCATTAGGTTTTTAAAAATTTCAGTTGGAGTTGGTTGACCTATAGGAAGTCTTTTTCTTTTAGTCAGGCCGAGAAGTGTTAAAAATATCTTGAATACTGACTCAATTGTTCAAATTCCATTTGAAACGCCCACAAAACAACTATTTGAAACGCCCGAATGTTCGAGAAGTACATGGTTCCTTTCCGAGAACAATAACGTCTTCAATTCGTACTAATGGCCAGAATGCGTTCTCTCTTTGTTTGTTAAAACCGCAACAGTTTGCAGCCATGCGATAGGTTCCGTCTCTGTTAATTCGAGTAATGATAGCTCTGCCCACGGTCGGAGTGTCTTAGATTAACTAGGTATTTTTATTGCAGGTTGTCAACAATCTTCTTCATGTTTTTTCGTTCGTAAAAATCTCATGCTGCCAAACAGAGGTCTGATTGTTGAAGCGTCCTTTTCATTTTAATTTTATGACACTTTCCGTCAAAAAGTTCCATTTCGTTTGATTTTCGCAAAAATATTATTTCACATTTTCTCCAAAGTGACCACACTTTTGTCATTTTCTCACAGGACAGTATAATTGAAGTCGAGTTCGCTTGCTCCTCAAAATAAAGTTCTTCCCTTGATTTTTTATTTAGTTCAATTTTGCCTTTGTGCCTTATTGAAATTTTTCAGAGCTTTTGACACACGCGATTCGCGCTTTTTAATGTAGGACTTTTCTTTGTTTACTGCGTGTTCAACACTCGAACTCTTGAGATAACATCGATCATGTCACTTAGCGATTTGCTATTATTATATGTGATTTCTTTAGGAAGTTTTTTTCATTTAGTCAGGCCGAGAAGTGTTAAAAATATCTTGAATACTGACTCAATTGTTCAAATTCCAGTTGAAACGCCCACAAAACAACTATTTGAAACGCCCGAATGTTCGAAAAGTACATGTTTCCTTTCCGAGAACAATAACGTCTTCAATTCGTACTAATGGCCAGAATGGATTCTCTCTTTGCTTGTATAAACCGCAAAAGTTTGCAGCCATGCGATAGGTTCCGTCTCTGTTATCTCGAGTAATGATAGTTCTGCCCACGGTCGGTGTGTCTTAGATTAACTAGATATTTTTATTGCAGGTCGTCAACAATCTTCTTCATGTTTATTCGTTCGTAAAATCTCATGCTGCCAAACAGAGGTCTGATTGTTGAAGCGTCCTTTTCATTTTAATTTTATGATACTTTCCGTCAAAAAGTTCCATTTCGTTTGATTTTCGCAAAAATATTATTTCACATTTTCTCCAAAGTGAACACACTTTTGTCATTTTCTCACAGGAAAGTATAAATGAAGTCGAGTTCGCTTGCTCCTCAAAATAAAGTTCTTCCCTTGATTTTTTATTTAGTTCAATTTTGCCTTTGTGCCTTATTGAAATTTTTCAGAGCTTTTGACACACGCGATTCGCGCTTTTTAATGTAGGACTTTTCTTTGTTTACTGCGTGTTCAACACTCGAACTCTTGAGATAACATCGATCATGTCACTTAGCGATTTACTATTATTATATGTGATTTCTTTAGGAAGTTTTTTTCATTTAGTCAGGCCGAGAAGTGTTAAAAATATCTTGAATACTGACTCAATTGTTCAAATTCCAGTTGAAACGCCCACAAAACAACTATTTGAAACGCCCGAATGTTCGAAAAGTACATGTTTCCTTTCCGAGAACAATAACGTCTTCAATTCGTACTAATGGCCAGAATGGATTCTCTCTTTGCTTGTATAAACCGCAAAAGTTTGCAGCCATGCGATAGGTTCCGTCTCTGTTATCTCGAGTAATGATAGTTCTGCCCACGGTCGGTGTGTCTTAGATTAACTAGATATTTTTATTGCAGGTCGTCAACAATCTTCTTCATGTTTATTCGTTCGTAAAATCTCATGCTGCCAAACAGAGGTCTGATTGTTGAAGCGTCCTTTTCATTTTAATTTTATGATACTTTCCGTCAAAAAGTTCCATTTCGTTTGATTTTCGCAAAAATATTATTTCACATTTTCTCCAAAGTGAACACACTTTTGTCATTTTCTCACAGGAAAGTATAAATGAAGTCGAGTTCGCTTGCTCCTCAAAATAAAGTTCTTCCCTTGATTTTTTATTTAGTTCAATTTTGCCTTTGTGCCTTATTGAAATTTTTCAGAGCTTTTGACACACGCGATTCGCGCTTTTTAATGTAGGACTTTTCTTTGTTTACTGCGTGTTCAACACTCGAACTCTTGAGATAACATCGATCATGTCACTTAGCGATTTACTATTATTATATGTGATTTCTTTAGGAAGTTTTTTTCATTTAGTCAGGCCGAGAAGTGTTAAAAATATCTTGAATACTGACTCAATTGTTCAAATTCCAGTTGAAACGCCCACAAAACAACTATTTGAAACGCCCGAATGTTCGAAAAGTACATGTTTCCTTTCCGAGAACAATAACGTCTTCAATTCGTACTAATGGCCAGAATGGATTCTCTCTTTGCTTGTATAAACCGCAAAAGTTTGCAGCCATGCGATAGGTTCCGTCTCTGTTATCTCGAGTAATGATAGTTCTGACCACGGTCGGTGTGTCTTAGATTAACTAGATATTTTTATTGCAGGTCGTCAACAATCTTCTTCATGTTTATTCGTTCGTAAAATCTCATGCTGCCAAACAGAGGTCTGATTGTTGAAGCGTCCTTTTCATTTTAATTTTATGATACCTTCCGTCAAAAAGTTCCATTTCGTTTGATTTTCGCAAAATAATATTTCACGTTTTCTCCAAAGTGACCACACTTTTGTCATTTTCTCACAGGAAAGCATTAATGAAGTCGAGTTCGCTTGCTCCTCAAAATAAAGTTCTTCCCTTGATTTTTTATTTACTTCAATTTTGCCTTTGTGCCTTATTGAAATTTTTCAGAGTTTTTGACTCACGCGATTTGCGCTTTTTAATGTAGGACTTTTCTTTGTTTACTGTATGTTCAACACTCGAACTCTTGAGATAACATCGATCATGTCACTTAGCGATTTGCTATTATTATATGTGATTTCACTCCGAAGTCGTCTTTTCGTTCAATTGGAAAATTCTATTTTGTGTTGTTTGTCGTCTTCATCAAAAAGGCACTATCTCAATTTTTTTCAATTGAAACTCAGTTTTTATTTTAGATGTAAGTTTCTGGAGTCGGACACGGATAGCTATTGACCTCTTTACCAGACTGTGCTCGTTGTGGGCAGCGAATATTTATTTACTGCTCTTTCTGTTCTGTCTAGGTTTACCTAGTTGCTTAAATAGTTGGTCGTACATAAGATTAACAGTAATTCCACTATCAATTAGGGCCAATATCAATTCTTCTTTAAACATTATTTTGGATGGAAAGGCCTCCAGAGATTTGTTTCAGCCACGCAAGGCCTGAACGTAGCCAGCTGAAAGAATTCTTGCAATCGTCAGCGTTTTCTTGTATAAAAACAAAAAAAATAGTTTTAAAATCGACTGGGCTGCCTCAATCGAGAAATTTTCTGCTTTCTCTGGAAACTTGTTTTGTAAACCGCAACGGCAAAAATCTCTTTTATCAGGGCTTCTTCTGAATAGCTATCATGTTTTCTGTTTTCATCTTCGAGGGGTTTTCTTAGATGTTCTTCTAAGTTTTGCTCGAAAACTATGTTATTATCTAAACAAACTACAGCTATTCCGTATGAGAGGCCAGCAAATTTTAATTTCTTTGGGTTTTTAACAGCTCCTGTTAGAGTAGCTAGACCTATTGGAAAAGTTTTTTTTACTTGCACAGGCCAAGAAGTGTTTAATAAAAAGTTCTAAAAATTGACTCAATTATTCGAATGAGATTTGAAACGCCGGAAAAAAAACTATGTTCGAGAAGTAAATGTTTCCTTCCAGAGAACCAATAACGCCTTTAATTTGTGGTAACGGCCAGCACGGGTTCTTTTTTTGTTTGTTAAACAACGTTAGTCTGCAAATATGCCATGGGTTCCGTCTCTTTTGGTTCCAGTAATGATAGTGCTGCCACATCAGAGTGTACTGGCTTGAGTAAGTCATCTCGTTGCAAATCGTCAAAAATCTTCGTCGTATTTTGCCTAAAAACTCCTGCTGCCATGTAATCGTCTGAATATCAAGGAATCTTTTTTAAATTTTATTTTATGATAGTTTCCGTCAAAAAGTTCATTGTCGATTAATTTTTGCAAAAATTTTGTCATATTTCCTCCAAAGTGACCACATTTTTGTCATTTTCTCACAGAACAAATTAATTGAAGTCAAGTTTACCTGTTCCTCAAATTAAAATTCTTCCCATGATTTTGTATTTAGGTCAAGTTTGCATTTGTGCATTATTGGGAATTTTCAGTGCTTTTGACACACACGATTCTCGCGTTTTAATGTAGGGCTTTTCTATGTTTATTGTTGGATTCAACAATCAAGCCCATGAGATAACATCGACTATGTCACTTATTGATTTCGCTTTTACTAAAAGTGATTTCTCTCTGAAATCGTCTTTTGGTTCAATTAGAAATTCATATTTTGTTTTTTTTTGGCATCCTCATCAAAAAGGCTTTATCTCAATTTCTTTCAATAGAAACTCACATTTCTTTTAGATGTAAGTTTCTGGAGTCGGACATGGATAGCTGTTGACCTCTTTACAAAACTGTTCTCTTTGTGGGCAGCTAATATATATGTTTGTTTCTCATTCTGAACTGTCTAGTTTTACTTTGTTGCTTATATAGTTGTTCGTATTGGTCGTACATAAGATTAACAGTAATGCCACTGTCAATTAGGGCCAATATCATATTGTCTTTAAACATTATTTTTGAAGGAAAGGCCTCCAGAGAGTTGTTTCAGCCACGCAAGGCCTTAACGTAACCAGCTGAAAAAATTCTTACAATCGTCAGCAATTTCTTGTTTAAAAGCGAAAAATTTATTTTAAATTTGACTGGGCTCTCTCAATCGAAAAATTTTCTGCATTCTCTGGAAACATGTTTTTTAGACCAAAACGGCAAAAATCTTCTCCCTCAAAACGTACTGCCGCCGATGGCTGTTTGACACAACTCTCGTAAGACCAGCTCGAGTTCTGTTTTTACCTCTTGGTTTTGACGAATGTGCTCTACTGTCATTCATACTTGGTCCGTCTTTTATCAGGGCTTCTTATGAATAGCTATCACGTTTTCTGTTTCAGTCTTCGAAGGGTTTTCTTAGATGTTCTTATAAGTTTCGCTCGAAAACTATGTTATTATCTAAAAAAACTACAGCTATTCCGTATGAGAAGCCAGCAAATATTAATTCCTTTGGTTTATTAACAGCTCCTGTTAGAGTAGCTAGACTTATATGAAAAGTTTTTTACTTACACAGGCCGGGAAGTGTTAAAAAATATCTTAAATACTGACTCACTTATTCGAATGCCATTTGAATCACCAACAATGATCTTTGTTCGAGAAGTACATGTTTGCTTCCAGAGAACCAATAACGACTTCAATTCGTGGTAACGGACAGCATGGGTTCTCTTTTTGTTTGAATAAACCACGTTAGTCTGCAAATATGCCATAGGTTCTGTCTCTTTTGGTTCCAGTCCTAATAGTATCATAGTGCAGCCCAATGGAAGTGTTTTGGCTTGACTATGACATCTCGTTGCAAGTCGTCAAAATTCTTTGTCGTTTTTGTTCCGAAAGACTCCTGCTGCCATGTAAACGTCTGGAAAAAAGAATCTTTTTTAAATTTTATTTTATGATACTTTTCGCAAATGTTCTATGTCGATTGAATTTCGCAAAATTATTTTTTCATATTTTCTCCAAATTTACTAAATTTTTGTCCTTTTTTCACCGGATAAATTAATTGAAGGCGAGTTCACTCGCTCCTCAAACTAAAATTTTTCCCTTGATTTTGTATTTAGTTCAAGTTTGCATTTGTGTATTATTGAATTTTTTTCAAAGCTTTCCACACACGTTATTCTTAATTTTTTTAATGTAGCCATTTTCTTTTTTTAATAAAGTCTTCAACACTCAACCCCATGAGACAATATTGACCACGTCACTTAGCAAACTCTCAATTGAAAAGTGTGATGTCTTCGAATTCGTTTATTGGTGCAATTTTAAAATCAGTTCTTTAGTTTTTTAACTTCTTCATCAAAAAGAATGATCTCAATCGTGTTCAATAGAAACTCAGATACTACTTCAGATTTAAGTTACTGATGTTGGACGTGGTCAGCTGTTGACCTCTTTACAAGCTTTTTCTCGTTGTTGGCAGCTATTATGTTTTTAGTTCACATTCTGATCTGTTTAGGTTCTCCCAGTCGCTTATATAGTGGGCCGCTTATTAGATTAACGCCAACTCCATTATCAATTAAGGCCATTATCAATTTGTTTTTGATCAATATTTTTAGCAAAAAGCCTTCAGTGGGCAGTTTCAACCACGCAAGGCCTTTACTTAGCCCGCTGAACTAAACTCTTGCAGTCTTCAGCTAGTTGTTTTATAAAAGCGAAAAATCTAGTTCTTGCGGTACTAGCATTTGGTAAACAGTTTCAAATAAGATATTGTTTAGTGTTTTTGATTCAACATCTGTTCTGTAGGACAAAGATTTGTATACTTAACCCATTATTCCATAACTGACTGGAAACTTGATTTATATCTGACTTGCTTCCGGTAACTTTTTGTTTACAACCCAAGTATATTTTTCTTCGAATAGGTTGTAAATTTGCAGCGAATCTCCCAGATTTACTCTCTGCAGTTTATAGATTATCAACCTCGACTCCTATGGTCGACATTGTCTCGTTTTGTGTCCATCGCATTAGCGTTAACAAAAACTCTCTGCTTGTCATCTTTGTGTTTTTCCGTTAGACACAGCACCCTTGTGGTATTTTTTCTTTCTAATGTTTTTCTGGGTCAAACGTAACTCCACTTTCCGATATAATGAGGCCCAGGAAGCTGACGCGTTTTTGAAAAAAAACCCGCATTTTGCTCCGTTGATCTTTAACAAATTCACCTGTAGCCGTTGGAAAATCAGTTCTAACCGTTACAGATTTTCTTCGAGGTTTCTTTTAAAAAGTGTTTTATAATCTAAATAAACTACAGCTATTCCGTATGAGAAGCCAGCAAACACTCATTCCATTAGGTTTTTAAAAATTTCAGTTGGAGTTGGTTGACCTATAGGAAGTCTTTTTCATTTAGTCAGGCCGAGAAGTGTTAAAAATATCTTGAATACTGACTCAATTGTTCAAATTCCATTTGAAACGCCCACAAAACAACTATTTGAAACGCCCGAATGTTCGAGAAGTACATGGTTCCTTTCCGGGAACAATAACGTCTTCAATTCGTACTAATGGCCAGAATGCGTTCTCTCTTTGTTTGTATAAACCGCAACAGTTTGCAGCCATGCGATAGGTTCCGTCTCTGTTAATTCGAGTAATGATAGCTCTGCCCACGGTCGGAGTGTCTTAGATTAACTAGGTATTTTTATTGCAGGTCGTCAATCTTCATGTTTTTTCGTTCGTAAAAATCGCATGCTGCCAAACAGAGGTCTGATTGTTGAAGCGTCCTTTTCATTTTAATTTTATGATACTTTTCGTCAAAAAGTTCCATTTCGTTTGATTTTCGAAAAAATATTATTTCACATTTTCTCCAAAGTGACCACACTTTTGTCATTTTCTCACAGGAAAGCATTAATGAAGTCGAGTTCGCTTGCTCCTCAAAATAAAGTTCTTCCCTTGATTTTTTATTTACTTCAATTTTGCCTTTGTGCCTTATTGAAATTTTTCAGAGTTTTTGACTCACGCGATTTGCGCTTTTTAATGTAGGACTTTTCTTTGTTTACTGTATGTTCAACACTCGAACTCTTGAGATAACATCGATCATGTCACTTAGCGATTTGCTATTATTATATGTGATTTCACTCCGAAGTCGTCTTTTCGTTCAATTGGAAAATTCTATTTTGTGTTGTTTGTCGTCTTCATCAAAAAGGCACTATCTCAATTTTTTTCAATTGAAACTCAGTTTTTATTTTAGATGTAAGTTTCTGGAGTCGGACACGGATAGCTATTGACCTCTTTACCAGACTGTGCTCGTTGTGGGCAGCGAATATTTATTTACTGCTCTTTCTGTTCTGTCTAGGTTTACCTAGTTGCTTATATAGTTGGTCGTACATAAGATTAAGAGTAATTCCACAAAACAATTAGGACCAGTATCAATTCTTCTTTAAACATTTTTTTGGATGGAAAGGCCTCCAGAGAGTTGTTTCAGCCCCGCAAGGCCTGAACGTAACCAGCTGAAAAAATTCTTACAATCGTCAGCAATTTCTTGTTTAAAAGCGAAAAATTTATTTTAAATTTGACTGGGCTCTCTCAATCGAAAAATTTTCTGCTTTCTCTGGAAACTTGTTTTGTAAACCGCAACGGCAAAAATCTCTTTTATCCGGGCTTCTTCTGAATAGCTATCATGTTTTCTGTTTCCATCTTCGAGGGGTTTTCTTAGATGTTCTTCTAAGTTTCGCTCGAAAACTATGTTATTATCTAAACAAACTACAGCTATTCCGTATGAGAGGCTAGCAAATATTAATTTTTTTGGGTTTTTAACAGCTCCTGTTAGAGTAGCTAGACCTATTGGAAAAGTTTTTTTTACTTACACAGGCCAAGAAGTGTTTAATAAAAAATTCTAAATATTGACTCAATTATTCGAATGAGATTTGAAACGCCGGAAAAAAATCTATGTTCGAGAAGTAAATGTTTCCTTCCAGAGAACCAATAACGCCTTTAATTCGTGGTAACGGCCAACACGGCTTCTCTTTTTGTTTGTATAAACAACGTTAGTCTGCAAATATGCCATGGGTTCCGTCTCTTTTGGTTCCAGTAATGATAGTGCTGCCACATCAGAGTGTACTGGCTTGAGTAAGTCATCTCGTTGCAAATCGTCAAAAGTCTTCGTCGTATTTTGCCTAAAAACTCCTGCTGCCATGTAATCGTCTGAATATCAAGGAATCTTTTTTAAATTTTATTTTATGATAGTTTCCGTCAAAAAGTTCATTGTCGAATGATTTTTGCAAAAATTTTGTCATATTTCCTCCAAAGTGACCACATTTTTGTCATTTTCTCACAGAACAAATTAATTAAGTCAAGTTTACCTGTTCCTCAAATTAAAATTCTTCCCATGATTTTGTGTTTAAATCAAGTTTGCATTTGTGCATTATTGGGAATTTTCAGTGCTTTTGACACACACGATTCTCGCGTTTTAATGTAGGGCTTTTCTATGTTTATTGTAGGGTTCAACACTCAAACCCATGAGAAAACATCGACCATGTCACTTAGTGATTTCGCTGTTATTAAAAGTGATTTCTCTTTGAAATCGTCTTTTGGTTCAATTAGAAATTCATATTTTGTTTTTTTTTGTCATCCTCATCAAAAAGGCATTATCTCAATTTCTTTCAATAGAACCTCACATTTCTCTTAGATGTAAGTTTCTGGAGTCGGACATGGATAGCTGTTGACCTCTTTACAAAACTGTTCTCTTTGTGGGCAGCTAATATATATGTTGGTTTCTCATTCTGAACTGTCTAGTTTTACCTTGTTGCTTATATAGTTGTTCGTATTGGTCGTACATAAGATTAACAGTAATGCCACTGTCAATTAGGGCTAATATCATATTGTCTTTAAACATTATTTTTGAAGGAAAGGCCTCCAGAGAGTTGTTTCAGCCACGCAAGGCCTTAACGTAACCAGCTGAAAAAATTCTTACAATCGTCAGCAATTTCTTGTTTAAAAGCGAAAAATTTATTTTAAATTTGACTGGGCTCTCTCAATCGAAAAATTTTCTGCTTTCTCTGGAAACTTGTTTTGTAAACCGCAACGGCAAAAATCTCTTTTATCAGGGCTTCTTCTGAATAGCTATCATGTTTTCTGTTTCCATCTTCGAGGGGTTTTCTTAGATGTTCTTCTAAGTTTCGCTCGAAAACTATGCTATTATCTAAACAAACTACAGCTATTCCGTATGAGAGGCCAGCAAATATTAATTTCTTTGGGTTTTTAACAGCTCCTGTTAGAGTAGCTAGACCTATTGGAAAAGTTTTTTTTACTTACACAGGCCAAGAAGTGTTTAATAAAAAATTCTAAATATTGACTCAATTATTCGAATGAGATTTGAAACGCCGGAAAAAAATCTATGTTCGAGAAGTAAATGTTTCCTTCCAGAGAACCAATAACGCCTTTAATTCGTGGTAACGGCCAACACGGCTTCTCTTTTTGTTTGTATAAACAACGTTAGTCTGCAAATATGCCATGGGTTCCGTCTCTTTTGGTTCCAGTAATGATAGTGCCGCCAAATCAGAGTGTACTGGCTTGAGTAAGTCATCTCGTTGCAAATCGTCAAAAATCTTCGTCGTATTTTGCCTAAAAACTCCTGCTGCCATGTAATCGTCTGAATATCAAGGAATCTTTTTTAGATTTTATTTTATGATAGTTTCCGTCAAAAAGTTCATTGTCGATTGATTTTTGCAAAAATTTTGTCATATTTCCTCCAAAGTGACCACATTTTTGTCATTTTCTCACAGAACAAATTAATTAAGTCAAGTTTACCTGTTCCTCAAATTAAAATTCTTCCCATGATTTTGTGTTTAAATCAAGTTTGCATTTGTGCATTATTGGGAATTTTCAGTGCTTTTGACACACACGATTCTCGCGTTTTAATGTAGGGCTTTTCTATGTTTATTGTAGGGTTCAACACTCAAACCCATGAGAAAACATCGACCATGTCACTTAGTGATTTCGCTGTTATTAAAAGTGGTTTCTCTATGAAATCGTCTTTTGGTTCAATTAGAAATTCATATTTTGTTTTTTTTGTCATCCTCATCAAAAAGGCATTATCTCAATTTCTTTCAATAGAACCTCACATTTCTTTTAGATGTAAGTTTCTGGAGTCGGACATGGATAGCTGTTGACCTCTTTACAAAACTGTTCTCTTTGTGGGCAGCTAATATATATGTTTGTTTCTCATTCTGAACTGTCTAGAATTACCTTGTTGCTTATATAGTTGGTCGTATTGGTCGTACATAAGATTAACAGTAATGCCACTGTCAATTAGGGCCAATATCATATTGTCTTTAAACATTATTTTTGAAGGAAAGGCCTCCAGAGAGTTGTTTCAGCCACGCAAGGCCTTAACGTAACCAGCTGAAAAAATTCTTACAATCGTCAGCAATTTCTTTTTTAAAAGCGAAAAATTTAGTTTACATTTGACTGGGCTCTCTCAATCGAAAAATTTTCTGCATTCTCTGGAAACATGTTTTTTAGACCAAAACGGCAAAAATCTTCTCCCTCAAAATGTACTGCCGCCGATGGCTGTTTGACACAACTCTCGTAAGACCAGCTCGAGTTCTGTTTTTACCTCTTGATTTTGACGAATGTGCTCTACTGTCATTCATACTTGGTCCGTCTTTTACCAGGGCTTCTTATGAATAGCTATCACGTTTTCTGTTTCCATCTTTGAAGGGTTTTCTTAGACGTTCTTCTAAGTTTCGCTCGAAAACTATGTTATTATCTAAACAAACTACAGCTATTCTGTATGAGAGGCCAGCAAATATTAATTCCCTTGGATTTTTAACAGCTCCTGTTAGAGTAGCTAGACTTATTGGAAAAGTTTTTTACTTACACAGGCCGGGAAGTGTTAAAAAATATCTTAAATACTGACTCACTTATTCGAATGCCATTTGAAACGCCAACAATGATCTTTATTCGAGAAATACATGTTTGCTTCCAGAGAACCAATAACGTCTTCAATTCGTGGTAACGGACAGCATGGGTTCTCTTTCTGTTTGAATAAACCACGTTAGTCTGCAAATATGCCATAGGTTCTGTCTCTTTTGGTTCCAGTCCTAATAGTATCATAGTGCAGCCCAATGGAAGTGTTTTGGCTTGACTATGCCATCTCGTTGCAAATCGTCAAAAATCTTTGTCGTTTTTGTTCCGAAAGACTCTTGCTGCCATGTAAACGTCGGGAAAAAAAGAATCTTTTTTAAATTTTATTTTATGATACTTTTCGCAAATATTCTATGTCGATTGAATTTCGCAAAATTATTGTTTCATATTTTCCCCAAATTGACTATATTTTTGTCATTTTTTCACAGGATAAATTAATTGAAGGCGAGTTCACTCGCTCCTCAAACTAAAATTTTTCCCTCTATTTTGTATTTAGTTCAAGTTTGCATTTGTGCATCATTGAAATTTTTTCAAAGCTTTCCACACACGTTATTCTTAATTTTTTTTATTGTAGCCGTTTTCTTTTTTTAATAAAGGCTTCAACACTCAAACCTATGAGACAACATCGACCACGTCACTTAGCAAACTCTCAATTAAAAAATGTGATGTCTTCGAATTCGTTTATTGGTGCAATTTTAAAATCAGTTCTTGTGTTTTTTAACTTCTTCATCAAAAAGAATTATCTCAATCGTGTTCAATAGAAACTCAGATACTACTTCAGATGTAAGTTACTGATGTTGGACGTGGTCAGCTGTTGACCTCTTTGAAAGTTTTTTCTCGTTGTTGGCAGCTATTATGTTTTTAGTTCACATTCTGATCTGTTTAGGTTCTCCCAGTTGCTTATATAGTGGGCCGCTTATAACATTAACGACAACTCCACTATCAATTAAGGCCATTATCGTTTTGTCTATGATCAATATTTTTAGCAAAAAGCCTCCAGTGGGCAGGTTCAACCACGCAAGGCCTTTACTTAGCCCGCTGAAATAAAGTCTTGCAATCTTCAGCTAGTTGTTTTATAAAAGCGAAAAATCTAGTTCTTGCGGTACTAGCATTTGGTAAACAGTTTCAAATAAGATACTGTTTAGTGTTTTTGATTCAACATCCTTTCTGTAGGACAAAGATTTGTATACTTAATCCATTATTCCATAAATGACTGGAAACTTGATTTATATCTGACTTGTTTCGGGTAACTTTTTGTTTACAACCCAAGTCTATTCTTCTTCGAATAGATTGTAAGTTTGTAGTGAATCTCCCAGATTTACTCTCTGCAGTTTATGGATTTTCAACCTCGACTCCTATAGTCGACATTGTCTCGTTTTGTGTCCATCGCATTAGCGTTAACAAAAACTCTGTGCTTGTCATCTTTGTGTTTATCCGTGAGAGACAGCACCCTTGTAGTATTTTTTTCTTTCTAATGTTTTTCTGGGTCAAACGTAACTCCAGCCTCTGATATAATGAGGCCCAGGAAGCTGACGCGCTTTTGAAAAAAGCATGCATTTTGGTCCGTTGATCTTTAACAAATTTACCTGTAACCGTTGCAAAATCAGTTCTAACCGTTACAGATTTTCTTCGAGGTTTCTTTTAAAAACTGTTTTATAATCTAAATAAACTACAGTTATTCCGTATGAGAAGCCAGCAAACACTCATTCCATTAGATTTTTAAAAATTTCAGTTGGAGTTGGTTGACATATAGGAAGTCTTTTTCATTTAGTCAGGCCGAGAAGTGTTAAAAATATCTTGAATACTGACTCAATTGTTCAAATTCCAGTTGAAACGCCCACAAAACAACTATTTGAAACGCCCGAATGTTCGAGAAGTACATGTTTCCTTTCCGAGAACAATAACGTCTTCAATTCGTACAAATGGCCAGAATGGGTTCTCTCTTTGTTTGTATAAACCGCAACAGTTTGCAGCCATGCGATAGGTTCCGTCTCTGTTAACTCGAGTAATGATAGTTCTGCCCACGGTCGGAGTGTCTTAGAATAACTAGGTATTTTTATTGCATGTCGCAAACAATATTCTTCATGTTTTTTCGATCGTAAAATCTCATGCTGCCAAAGAGAGGTCTGATTGTTGAAGCGTCCTTTTCATTTTAATTTTATGATACTTTCCGTCAAAAAGTTCCATTTCGTTTGATTTTCGCAAAAATTTTATTTCACATTTTCTCCAAAGTGACCACACTTTTGTGATTTTCTCACAGGAAAGTATAAATGAAGTCAAGTTCGCTTTCTCCTCAAAATAAAGTTCTTCCCTTGATTTTTTATTTAGTTCAATTTTGCCTTTGTGCCCTATTGAAATTTTTCAGAGCCTTTGACACACGCGATTCGCCTTTTTTAATGTAGGACTTTTCTTTGTTTACTGTGTGTTCAACACTCGAACTCTTGAGATAACATCGATCATGTCACTAGGCGATTTGCTATTATTAAATGTGATTTCTCTCCGAAGTCGTCTTTTCGTTCAATTGGAAAATTCTATTTTGTGTTGTTTGTCGTCTTCATCAAAAAGGCACTATCTCAATTTTTTTCAATAGAAACTCAGTTTTTATTTTAGATGTATGTTTCTGGAGTTGGACACGGATAGCTGTTGACCTCTTTACCAGACTGTGCTCGTTGTGTGCAGCGAATATTTATTCACTGCTCATTCTGTTCTGTCTAGGTTTACCTAGTTGCTTATATAGTTGGTCGTACATAAGATTAACAGTAATTCCACTATCAATTAGGACCAGTATCAATTCTTCTTTAAACATTTTTTTGGATGGAAAGGCCTCCAGAGAGTTGTTTCAGCCCCGCAAGGCCTGAACGTAGCCAGCTGAAAAGACTTCTTGCAATCGTCAGCGGTTTCTTGTATAAAAGCGAAAAAATTAGTTTTAAAATCGACTGGGCTGCCTCAATTGAAAAAATTTCTGCTTTCTCTGGTAACTTGTTTTGTAAACCGCAACGGCAAAAATCTCTTTTATCCGGGCTTCTTCTGAATAGCTATCATGTTTTCTGTTTCCATCTTCGAGGGGTTTTCCTAGATGTTCTTCTAAGTTTTGCTCGAAAACTTTGTTTTTATCTAAACAAACTACAGCTATTCCGTATGAGAGGCCAGCAAATATTAATTTCTTTGGGTTTTTAACAGCTCCTGTTAGAGTAGCTAGACCTATTGGAAAAGTTTTTTTTACTTACACAGGCCAAGAAGTGTTTAAAAAAATTTTAAATATTGACTCAATTATTCGAATGAGATTTGAAACGCCGGAAAAAAATCTATGTTCGAGAAGTAAATGTTTCCTTCCAGAGAACCAATAACGCCTTTAATTCGTGGTAACGGCCAGCACGGGTTCTCTTTTTATTTGTATAAACAACGTTAGTCTGCAAATATGCCATGGGTTCCGTCTCTTTTGGTTCCAGTAATGATACTGGCTTGTACTGGCTTGAGTGTACTGGCTTGAGTAAGTCATCTCGTTGCAAATCGTCAAAAATCTTTGTCGTATATTGCCTAAAAACTCCTGCTGCCATGAAATCGTCTGAATATCAAGGAATCTTTTTTAAATTTTATTTTATGATAGTTTCCGTCAAAAAGTTCAATGTCGATTGATTTTTGCAAAAATTTTGTCATTTTTCCTCCAAAGTGACCACATTTTTGTCATTTTCTCAAAGAACAAATTAATTGAAGTCAAGTTTACCTGTTCCTCAAATTAAAATTCTTCCCATGATTTTGTATTTAGGTCAAGTTTGCATTTGTGCATTATTGGGAATTTTCAGTGCTTTTGACACACACGATTCTCGCGTTTTAATGTAGGGCTTTTCTATGTTTATTGTAGGATTCAACAATCAAGCCCATGAGATAACATCGACTATGTCACTTATTGATTTCGCTTTTACTAAAAGTGATTTCTCTCTGAAATCGTCTTTTGGTTCAATTAGAAATTCATATTTTGTTTTTTTTGTCATCCTCATCAAAAAGGCTTTATCTCAATTTCTTTCAATAGAAACTCACATTTCTTTTAGATGTAAGTTTCTGGAGTCGGACATGGATAGCTGTTGACCTCTTTACAAAACTGTTCTCTTTGTGGGCAGCTAATATATATGTTTGTTTCTCATTCTGAACTGTCTAGAATTACCTTGTTGCTTATATAGTTGGTCGTATTGGTCGTACATAAAATTAACAGTAATGCCACTGTCAATTAGGGCCAATATCATATTGTCTTTAAACATTATTTTTGAAGGAAAGGCCTCCAGAGAGTTGTTTCAGCCACGCAAGGCCTTAACGTAACCAGCTGAAAAAATTCTTACAATCGTCAGCAATTTCTTCTTTAAAAGCGAAAAATTTAGTTTAATTTTGACTGGGCTCTCTCAATCGAAAAACTTTCTGCATTCTCTGGAAAAATGTTTTTTAGACCAAGACGGCAAAAATCTTCTCCCTCAAAACGTACTGCCGCCGATGGCTGTTTGACACAACTCTCGTAAGACCAGCTCGAGTTCTGTTTTTACCTTTTGATTTTGACGAATGTGCTCTACTGTCGTTCATACTTGGTCCGTTTTTTATCAGGGTTTCTTATGAATAGCTATCACGTTTTCTGTTTCCATCTTCGAAGGATTTTCTTAGATGTTATTCTAAGTTTCGATCGAAAACTATGTTATTATCTAAACAAACTACAGCTATTCCGTATGAGAAGCCAGCAAATATTAATTCCTTTGGATTTTTAACAGCTCCTGTTAGAGTAGCTAGACTTATTGGAAAAGTTTTTTAATTACACGGGCCGGGAAGTGTTGAAAAATATCTTAAATACTGATTCACTTATTCGAATGCCATTTGAAACGCCAACAATTATCTTTGTTCGAGAAGTACATGTTTGCTTCCATAGAACCAATAACGTCTTCAATTCGTGGTAACGGACAGCATGGGTTCTCTTTTTGTTTGAATAAACCACGTTAGTCTGCAAATATGCCATAGGTTCTGTCTCTTTTGGTTCCAGTCCTAATAGTATCATAGTGCAGCCCAATGGAAGTGTTTTGGCTTGACTAAGCCATCTCGTTGCAAATCGTCAAAAATCTTTGTCGTTTTTGTTCCGAAAGACTCCTGCTGCCATGTAAACGTCTGGAAAAAAGGATCTTTTTTAAATTTTATTTTATGATACTTTTCGCAATTGTTCTATGTCGATTGAATTTCGCAAAATTATTGTTTCATATTTTCTCCAAATTGACTACATTTTTGTCATTTTTTCACAAGATAAATTAATTGAAGGCGAGTTCACTTGCTCCTCAAACTAATATTATTCTCTTGATTATGTATTTAGTTCAAGTTTGCATTTGTACATTATAGAAATTTTTTCAAAGCTTTCCACACACGTTATTCTTAATTTTTTTAATGTAGCCATTTTCTTTTTTTAAAAAAGGTTTCAACACTCGAACCCATGAGACAACATCGACCACGTCAATTAGCAAACTCTCAATTAAAAAATGTGAAGTCTTCGAATTCGTTTATTGGTGCAATTTTAAAATCAGTTTTTGTGTTTTTTAACTTCTTCATCAAAAAGAATTATCTCAATCGTGTTCAATAGAAACTTAGATACTACTTCAGATGTAAGTTACTGATGTTGGACGTGGTCAGCTGTTGACCTCTTTACAAGCTTTTTCTCGTTGTTGGCAGCTATTATGTTTTTAGTTCACATTCTGATCTGTTTAGGTTCTCCCAGTTGCTTATATAGAAGGCCGCTTATAAGATTAACGCCAACTCCACTATCAATTATGGCCATTATCAATTTGTCTTTGATCAATATTTTTAGCAAAAAGCCTCCAGTGGGCAGTTTCAACTACGCAAGGCCTTTACTTAGCCCGCTGAAATGAACTCTTGCAATCTTCAGCTAGTTGTTTTATAAAAGCGAAAAATCTAGTTTTGAAATTAACTGGGCTCTTTCAATTGAAACATTTTCTGCATTCTCTGATAACATGCTTTGTAGACCGCAACGGCAAAAATTTCCTCTCTCAAAACTTACTGCTGCCATTAGCTGTTCCACACATTTCTTTTAAAACTGATCTCGAACTCTGTTTTTACCTCCTGGTAATGGCGATTGTGCTCTACTGTCATTAATAATTGGTTCGTCTAATATGAGTGCTCCTTCTGATATAGCTATTATTGTTTTGTTTCCATCTACAGTTTCTCTTGAACCTCGCTCACTTTAGAGCAGACGCTTTTTTGATGCGCTCCCTGCCATGACAACTTATTTTAATTTTCAATAGTTTGCACTGCTCTAACTAATTTTTAAATCAAATTTACAAACTGAAAATTTTTATTCCACAGGATGGCAAAAATCTGCGGCTCATTCTCCTCCGGCTCATTTTCGTTTTTTGCTTCTTTACGTAGTATATTTTTTGATGTTTTGTCTAGTCATATCCGCGTTGCCTAATTCTTTCGCAGGTCGAGTCGCCCCTGACTACTTTTCATGCCTTCGAGGGATCTCCTCAAAATGAGATGTTCTCTTATCTCATTAGACTTTTAAGGGTAGGCTTTCAAGGCTAAAGTTTGTAAATCTCCGAGAAAATCTGTTAATTTTTTACTCGGCTGCTGGAGTCTCCTTGATAGTTTCCCCCGGAAAACTACAGATTTCTCAATATAGTTGTTGTCTGAAAGCTTTTACGGTCTCATCATAGCTCTTCCTAGTGTCCTCCAAAAGTGTGCGACAGAAGTCAATAGCCGACTTTTGTAGCCTTTACGCAAAATAATGCGGCCGCTCATCAGTTTCGATTTCTGCGCAGTTTACTATTTCTTTTCTTTGCCACTTATAATGTTAAGACGAGAACTCAAAGTATGTAACATAACTTCCATATCATTTGAACCCGTAAAAAGATCGGTAACAGCGTTTTTGAGGAGTACCGCGCCATCCGTGTTTTTTTAAAAGCTACTGTTATTCAAATGAATTCAATAACTATGTTCAAAACCCGAAATACTTTTTTAGATTCTAACTTAGCAGCCGTTAAGTCTTATTGACCCTGATTTTTTTCTTGAAAAAAAATCTCGATGTTCTACGGTGTACTTTAAGTCAATTTATGTCGAATTCGAATACGCTTGATTTTGAACGCTATTTCATTATCGAAGAATAATATTGGTGTTGGCAATCGCGCTCTACTGTTGTAATTGGTTTGTCTATTATCACAGCTGCTTCTGTTATATCTATTATATTTTCCATTTCTAACTCCAAATTCTCTTGAACTCCGCTCACTTCTGCGTAGAAACTCTTTTGGCCGCGCTCCTTGCGATGAAAACTTTTGATTATCTTGCCTGTTAGATTGGTTAGCCTGCAATGTTTGTACTAAATCATTATTCGAATTAACTAGTCGAGTGTTTTCATTAGACGGGATGGAAGAAACCCGCGCCTCACTATTGTCTTCTTTATTCTCATGACTGCTTTAATATATAGTGCTCTTTCTGAAGCTTTGTCTAAAGTCATATCAGCTGCACCCTAGTTTTTTCTCAGGTAGAAACGCACCTGACTATGTTCTATGCCTTCGAGGGATCTCCTTGAAATGAGATCACAAGAAAAGCTGTTAAAATTTCATCAGGTTGCTGAAATTTCCTTGCCAGCCGTCCCCATAAACACTACTGGTTCCTCATTATATTGCTCTCTGAAAACTCTGACAGTCCCATCCTAGTTCTTCCTAGTGTCTTCAGAAAGTGTAGGATAAAATCAAAAGACAACTTTTGTAAAATTATCGCAAAAAAATGCGGCCACTCTCAAATTTCTGTCGTGGCATGTTCTACTGTTTCTTTTTTTTGCCACTTTTGACAAGAGCTCAAGGTTTTGACAAGAACTCAAGGTGTCTAATATAACTTTCAAAATCAATTTTTCCGTAAAACGGTCCCATAACAGCTTTTTTGAGGAGTGCTGCGTCATCTTTGTTCTATTCAAATTATGATGTTTTTCCGAAAAATTCAATATTTCTGTTCAAAAAGCAATGTACTTTAAACTTTACACTCAAAAGCTATTAAATATTTTTGAGCCGTTTGCAAAAAAAAACAACTCGATGTCTGATGTTAATTTTTTGTTCGAAATATCTCCAATTCAAAAACGGACGATTTTGAAAATTATTTGATCAGCCAAAAATATCTACGCCCCGACTTATAATATTCGAATTTTTAAGGGTTACTTAATTGAGAATTAGAAGATGGCAATCTTTCCTGTCAAAACCAAATAGCAGTTCATGATTCCTTTTGCTGGTCGAGATGTTGCGACGTTAAATTCATGTTAAATGTCAATTTTCAAGCAAAGAAATATAAACTTCTTTTTTTAAATTAGTACTACGCTCTAAGTGGATGGTGGTTTTCTATTTACTTTTATTTCATGTCCCCTTTGAAATGACTATCTCACAATTTTCACCTCATACAGGATTTAATTACGCAAGAGGGAAGCAACGCTTAAGTTAGGAGGATAAACGTCTGCGAAAAGTATTATCTCCGCAGGCTAAGTGAAAAGAAATGTCACTTTTGGGCCTGTCATAAAAAAAATATGAACTGGTTACTGATTTGCCACTGAAACGGTCCGGCTTGACGTCTACAAAAATGAAAGTGTGCGACATGGTATCTTTGGGTTTTTTGAGCGAAAAAACTATTTTTTGAGACCTACCAGTTTTGGTTCAGCCATAAATCAGGTAAATTTGTAGATTTTACTTTCCATGTTTGACTTTGAAGCCAAATTTAAATTAAGAGAATGAAAACCTGCCAAAATGGTATTCTCAGCAATTTATATGAATTCATATGTCAGTTTTTTGGCTTGGCATAACAAGAAAAAGGTTTCATTTTGCTTACTAGTTAGCCGCTGAAGCGGTACGGCCTTACATTGGAAAAATATGAATTCCGAAACCATTTGCGCGTTCGTTTAGCTTTTGATGCAAAAAAAACTTTGGCTGCCATTTTGGGGAAAATATGCTCTTACACACGAAGTGCGCAATCTATTATATTTTCATTTGATTTTGCATGGTACTTTGAGAAAATACAAAGAAGAAGTTGAAATAACAAGTATGTTATGGAGAAGATAGCTATTCAAATAAATTAAAATTCAATTGATTGGTTCGCTTGGATGAAGGATATGTGTTCAGTGACGGAATGAAAGTGTTACTTTGTTTAATATCAATTCTATAACCGTGATAAATTAACCAAGTCAACAAGGATAAATCAGTTTCGTTCATATTCCTCGGCACACAAACATCAAATCTCTATTTGAATTTTTTTCAAAAAAAACATTTTTGCATCAGCCATAAATCAAGTAATAATTTAGGTTTTAAAATAAACATTTGTCAGTGAAGCCCGGTTTAATTTAAGAGACTGAAAGCCTCCAAGAAGGATTTTCTTCGCACGTACATGAAGACAGATGTCAATTTTGATGGCTTGCCATCAGAAGAAAAAAGCATTCTCTTTGCTTACTGATTTGCTGCCGAAGCGATTTGGTTTTCATGTGGACAAACCTTAAACTCCGCGACAGTTGGTTCATTTAATCAAATCTTCAAGCAAAAAAACATATCGGCAGCCATTTTGGTAAAAAAAACTACTGTAGACCAATAATAACAGCCGGGTTTGCACGTTGAATTATAGTTGTTTTAACTTGAGCGTTGCTTTTTGTGAAAATACAAAGAAAGGTTTGAATTAATAAGTAAGTTACGGAGAAGTTCAAATTGTTAAATTAAATAACAATTCAAATGAGTGGTTGGCTCAAATGAAGAATATGTGTTCAATGACGGAATAAAAGTCTCAGTTTGTTTGCTACCAAATACCGGTTCTATCACCGTTATAAACTCAACAAGTAAACAATTATATGTCAGTGTCATTGATATTGTTCGCCGCATGAGCTTCGTCTATTCATTTGTCTATTTTGTTTTTTTGACCTCTATCAACCTTGCTTCAGCCATAAATAAGGATATAAGTGTTTAACTAAGTTTTTGACTTTTGATGCTCAAGGATTTTATTATTTTTTAAATAAGTGTGACGCTCATACATGCTCTCAACTACAAAAAAATAGCCAAATGCAGCCCATTTAAATTAAAAGAAGTTTGCCAAAATAATGAGACTTATAAAACTATGAAGTTCAGGTTGAGCCAGCACTTCAGGTGCTAGAATGCGAGAGTTTTCACTATAAATCCAGCACTGAAGACAACGCTCGATTTGACAACAAAGGAAACTGTTTTGGTTGTCCATATCCGGCAGAATTTTCTTCGAATTGAACTGTTTCAACCCGATGACCAAATGATCCGCAAAACAAGCCAAGGAAGCACGCAAAAATATCACGAGGTAATTAAAGATCTGAAACTTTAACAACGAATTTTTGAATTTCAAAACAGATTCGAAAAGTTTTGTTCCGCTCGTGTTTTCCTGCAAGGTAGGCGTTTGGCCCTCTGCTGCATGCAGTATTAAAGAAACTAGCAACAAAAATCTCGGATCTAAGGATCTAGCTGTTCTGGCTTCCCAGTGCTTTTTACTGCCGCATTTACAAGTTAAAGTTTGTATTTTAGCAAGTTGCTATCTACAAAATAGCACGTACGGCTGGGAGTGTAAAAGAAAAACGCCCACTATCGGGGAAGCAAACAGAATATATCCGAAAAAATCACACATGCTCAGACGCAATTACAAACGTTCGGCAAAGATTTCGGACACCTACGCTGCGCAATTAGCTATCTCAGAGGGTGCTTTGGTAATAAACGTGTATATGAGGTTGATAAAATTTAGTGTTATTGTGCGATAAGGGAGGCTAGAAACCTACAAGAAAAGGACAAGGAAATTGAAATCAATTAGCTTCTCTGGTAAAGCATCCAACTGGATCCAGCAGGATTTGCTTACGAGAAGTAAACAGAGAGTTGTCAACGGGAGGAGTTCCTCTTTGTGTGAAGTTTTAAGTGGTATACCGCAAGTTTCCGTTGTAAAACCGATATTTTACATCATAAATATTAACACCATTGGAAAGAATCATGTCAAACATTTTACTATTCACCGGCGACGCCAAACTCTAACTTAGGTTTGACACAATGGACGACAAAACAATTCTACAAGAAGATATCAAACGCCTTGGTCGCGAGAAATTCTATTCCATTTTCACAAAGATAAATTTGTTTGTTTGCCAATCACCAGCGCCAACAGCGAGCACGCCCTATATGGTTTCAATTTGAAAATAGCTAACGCGCAAAAGGATCTGGGTGTCTGGATATACTAAAATTTAGACTTTGACACCCATACTATCACCAATGTTAAAACATCGAATGGAATCTTCGCACTAACGAAAAAATGCTTCTGCAACATCAGAGTGGAAATTATCAGAAGTATTTACAAGTTGGTCATTCCGTCCGATCTTTAATAATGCAATCAAGTTTGGTACCCGCACATAAAAAAATATGTCAACCTGATCAAAAATGTCCAAAGGAGAGCCGCGTTGTTGTGATGAACCTATTAAATAGATAAGTCATGTCAACAATGAAGAAGTCAAGTGCAAGACCAGCCACAAGCAAGGAAGTACAACTCGTAGTCCTAACGCAATCAAAATCACCCCCACCTCAACTTTTTCACCATCAAGTGGAACAGAGGTCGAAAGAATATATAAATCAACACTCGGCAATGATGCTGAGATTGGAGATCAACTCAACGTTGAGTGCTCTCTAAATTGCTGTCTCTGGACTTCAGTTTGGCTTCCGCACAAGAGTGCTGCTGAATACGATAAGTAATCTTTTGTTTGTGGCTTTTGCTCACACACAAAAAATTCTGGAACATAGAATTAATGCTGACATATCTCTCTCTATCTCTTTCTCTCTCTCACTCTCTCTCTCTCTCTCTCTATAAAGGTGTGAAACACTCTTTCGTTTTGATAACTTCAATTCAAGTAACGTATTTCTTTAATCAAAGATCAATAACTAAACGTATTATCGGTAACACGTATAGGCTTTGGCAACACGTATAAGCATTACGGCGAACATATCAACGTATTAACTCATCAAAGATAGCAGCAAGTGAATTTTTAGACGGCAATTTTTGATGCTCTTTTGGCCGGTATTTTGTCTGATAACGAATCAGTTCAATGCCAGTCACCATTTTGTGCCAATGAATCCAAAAACCCAAAAATTATTGAGCCGAATCATGTCTTATTTGACAGGTCTTATGATTAGATTTACTTAAAATTATGTTATTTGCACTTTTTCCTAGCTTTGTACGTAAATTGGACGCAATTCTATACGCAATTTAATAACTCGAATCTGATTGGCTAATAATATCTTGCTTTAATCAGTAACATCCTCCGGCCCAGAAGAAGATGTTGGAAGAATCGGTACTAATTTTACAAGTGGGCGAACGAGCGATCCGGTAGACGTGCGCACGACGGCGGAGCGCGCGACGCTGTCGGAACCGTACCGGAGTTCAGTGATCCGAGCCGTGGGGTAGTAACCCCTTGGGTTGGTCTCCTCAACTACCCAAACCAAATCCCCAGTCTTAAGGTGTTGCTCGGCAGGCGTCTGCCACTTGGAACGTCGGATCAGCACCGGTACGTACTCTTTGATCCAACGAGACTAAATAGCGTTAGCGTAAGATTGCGCGCGGTCGTAACGCTTACGGTGATCAAACTCATCTACGCCAATGATGGAAGGGAGACTACGTGCTTGGTTACCGAGGAGAAAATGATTGGGTGTTAATGCGCCTAGGTCAGACAAGTCGGTGCTCACGGGCGTTAACGGACGTGAACTGAGTGCATGTTCGACCAGACAAAGTGGTACTTAAAACCTCATCTGTTCCAAGGATTGTGTAAAGTAAGCGCTTGAAACTACGTATTAGCCTCTCCCAGATGCCACCTTGTTGTGGCGCACTGGGCGGATTGAACCTCCACTTAGTGCCTTTGTGGGCAAGTTAGACAGCGATGTTGATGGTGTTCCACTTCTCAATATTCTCGCGTAGTTCTTTTTCCGCGCCAACAAAGCTAGTGCAATTGTCCGACCAAATGATGGCAGGTGGGCCCCGACGGGAGACGAACCGCTCCACTCCCATTACACACGAACTGACGTCCATGGACGGAACGATTTCAACATTAACGTCACGGGTAAATAAGCATTTGAAGAGGAAACCCCACCTCTTCTCGGTAGTCCTACGTGGAGTAACGTAAAACGGGCCGAAGTAGTCAACCCCCGTGTTCGTGAAGGGAGGAGACTTGTATGCGAGTCTTTCTATCTTTCTACTGGGAGTTCAGCCATAATGGGTTGAATAGAGGCAGCGTGGAACATTCTGCACGTGACGCAGTTGGATTTAACTTAAGGATGGTATAACGTTCCTGTATTTTTGCCCTCAGGTAGTCAATACCTTGATGATGATATTTAACGTGGGTGTGCCTGAGGAACAACTTTACAAATGCATGGCGTGCGTCAAGAATGATAGGATGTTTCATATCAAAGCAACTTCGACCAACCGCTTGATGCGGCCTGCCGATCGGATTAGACGATTTGGCCCAATAAAGGGAGAAAACGGGGCAATACGGCTACTCCGTTTAACGGGTTTGTTTTCGAGATCTTTTCTCTCCGCATTAAATGACTCCCCTTGGACATGATACTGGAGATGACGCTCGGCTTCGTGAAGCTCCGTGGGGTCTATGATGCTACCATCGGCATTACGGTAACATTCGTGAGAAGGTAACAAGCGGAGTGCGTACGCTGTTATCCGTAGCAACTTCTGATAAGAACCGTACTTACCCAAGGGAACTAGTTGCCGGGGCGGTTCTTTAGTTGTCTTGGTTACGGATGCGGTCAATGATGTATTTGTTTCATCAGTTTCCTTTGTTACTATACCGAGTTTGATGTTATTAACTACTTCAGTGCTTGGTTCGAACGGGAACTCAAATTTTAAAGCAAGAACCTCATCTCTGAGTCAACACCTCGCATTGCACTTCCACATAGCACATTATGTACCAACGCAGCAACTCAAAACAAAGTCTATCAAAAGATTGGTCAGCAGAAACTGGTTTCTCAAATCCCGGATATTATTTAGGGAATCAGATCCCAAAATTTGGAGCAACATATTCAAACACTCGACAATTATGGTGGTCTGAACGCAACAACATCCTTCCATCATCACAATAGGAATTTTGAGCCAATCTGTCTACAATTACTGCAATCAAGCCGCTTGTGAAAGAAGCAAAAACCTCATTGGCTTCTAGCAACCAGACATACATTTGTTTTGCTGACTTCGAAAAATTGTTTGACAGGGTAAGCAGACAAGGTATGGACCCAGGACTGCCCGAGGACTTTCTGTTGCTTTTACCTTGCATGCTAAACAAGAACATCTTACAGCTAGAAACAAGTGGCTGCCTACTTGACGAATTACTAAGAATTAAGGTGTGACAGCGCACGGTGACAGACTGTCATCGTTATTATTCCCAATATATATCTCGGATCTTCATAGCAGGCTCAATGAGTGCCAGGATCAGTCAGTCTTTTATGCTGATGATCTTGCTTTTTGTCCTCACAGCCTTGAATACATGCAAAGCGCTCTGGATAATCTGTCAACTTATTGCGAGATTAACTCCATGAAGGTAAACGAACCAGAAACAAAGCCAGTGAAATTCAGCCCGAGTGGACGCAGCAAACCCCGAGAGGGTCTTTGCTATGAAAATATACAATTAGACACGGAAAGACAAACCGAATACCTGGAAATTGTTCCTACACAAAATCTTAGTGTCTAAAAAGATCTGGATCACTTGCAGAGAAAGGCGTCCATAACGACGGCAACACTGCTTACGAAAATGAACCTTCGCAATCTCAGTTTGGAGTCTGCCTTAAGGCTCTTCAACTCGGTTATTTTTCTTTCTGCCACATACGGCATATAAGTAAATAAAGTAACAAAAAGCACTAAGATTTACATAACAAAAAAAGTACAGCATCTTCTTCAAACAGTGGGCTGGGATACAACGGAGACTACCGCCAATTTGCCTAATTGACAACCTTTCCTACTCTGACAGTCTTCAGATTTCGAATTCAACACCCTTCATAAAAAATTTTATTGCCATCTTTTACAGTAATGGTTGCAACCAAAATCTCTTTGACTCGAATCACTGCGACTCAATTGAGACTCATAGACGAGTCTGTATATGCAGATTATGTAGATCATGTATAGTGAGCAGCAACCACCTCATTGCCTTCAGCGCCCCACCTCCTCTCCCCATTTTTAAAGGTAATTTGTGTGCTATTTAGCCAACTTGTATCTTGGTTCACTGATTCAATAAACGAACAGTCTGCCGAACAACTTGTACATCTAACCTCAATACCTGACATAACTACGATCACTTGCCATGAGAATGAAATAGATTTTAAAATTTTGATTCGTACCTCTCCTTCGAGATTTGTGCTTTTCGCTACGAGGTATCAGTTTTGAAATTTACGAATCTACATTGCTTGTAGCATGACCCTCAAAATCCTATTCCAACGTAGCGAGTACGGCCGCCACATAACCACATGACCTTTCTACTGAGATGTTTGTTTACCCAATATCTTACCGCAGTGACTTCTCCTACTTCCTACACAAGGCCGACACTCAACATGCTGAGCACAAAAAAATTTGTTCTTTTTTTTGCTTTGGCTCCGCTATCATGTCATATACTTAGTTCCTACTATAAGATTTTTCAGTCACATCGAATCCCAATAGAAGATCCATCTGAGCTTTCCAATATGGTGCAGTTCTTGATGAAGCACATAAACAAGCAGACCAAAATCGACATCGTGGATGAATTTTTCCATTCGAACAGGCGTGGTGTGGTGAAAATTGAAGATAAAAATTGTACCCAGGTAGGTCTTGGTTCCTTTGTGCATACTACACAAGATGGAGAGCTCTCTGCTAGACCTTTATTCAATTCCGTTGACCCACCAATTTGAACTTGACCAGCTCAATTCAGAGAGCCTGTGTATAACATTTGAAGACGAGAAGTTAAAGCAATGTAAGTAGTAGACCCTTACCTCCTCGAAACCGTCGCTCCTTACAATACATGTTCTAACGTATTTTCAAAGCAAGTTTTTTTGTTATCAAGGAAAGTGTACTCCGAAGTACTCCGAGCGTGCTATACATGCATTCCATCTCAAGTTTCATTACTAAATGCCGGCATCAGATGCGGAAAAGTCCGCCGCGTCAGCTACCCTCATGAAAAATAGTACTGAAAACAAGTAGGATATGCGGACCAGACTAAAACATGCAAGCGCAACCAAAACCCCGAAATATCTACAGAAAGTCAAATATTATACGGGAACGAAACCTCAACCCCAATTGTAGTCTTACAGTAACCAAAACGCCCTGATCTCAAATAGCTGACGTCGAACTTTTACTTTACTTTAATTTTGTTCTTTTTATAAAACTGTCATACTCAAATTCTATTCATTTAACTTTCATCCATGGAAAGGAGAATCACAAAATTAGTCAGCTAACTAATAGAACTGGACTATGAATCGAGACCGAGGGTACTGAATTGTCCAAGCCTTGCTTACTGACGGAAAAGAGGCACCAAGATAGCAGCAGTAAGAGTGACAGATTGTTTGAGTCTACCGCCAGAATCTCTGTACGAAACCAGAAGAAGGTGATAATGAAAAAAGCAGGAATCAAAAGTAGACGGATCTGCTTCACTGTGCGAGCGGCTAATAACTTGAACAACCTATCAGAAGAAGTTACTTCCAGCCCCAGTCTAAACATCTTCAAAAGAAGACTAGACAGGCACTGGGCTGACCTCCACGCAATGATTTGGGGTCTTTCCTATTATAGCCCCCCACAAAAATATAGCCCCCCCATTATGGTATGTTTACAATGATTGGGGGCTGTAAGTTATCTGACCATTAAGCTGGGGGGCTACAATGGGAAATATCCAAGATTTGAGATGTGGATTGGCACGATGGAGCTGGTCACAGAGGCAACGCTTGTTGTGAGCGTCACACGTGTATAAACACATGTACTAAAAACCTTGGGTTTCAAGGTCCAAAATTTGGTTTGAAATTTTGATTTATCACCTGATTTATGGTTGACCCACGGTTGATAGTTGTGAGAAAAGAAGGTAGACCTTTGATTAGACAAAGCTCCGGCTTCCCGCAAAATCAACAAAACTGATATATCTTTGTTGAATTTGTTAATTTACCACGATGATATAACTGATATTGGGTAACGACCAACGCGAGGATTAAATTCATTCATTGAACACTAAACCTACCATCAGAGCTAACTACTCTATTAAATCTTATTTTTATAAACCAACTTGTCCTCACATTGATCTACTTAATAATTTAACTTCTAATTTTGCATTTTAAACAAGTACCACGCTCAATTACCCAAAGACATAGAGTATTGCGCACGGCCGTCTTCTATTGTGGCGACAGAGATTAAAAGCAAATAGAAAACCACCACCCAATAATGTTGAGCATTGTACTGATTTCTAAACGAAATCTAATTTTTGTTTGAAAATCAACTTTCGACACGAGTCTGACGTCTTATTATCACAACCCGAAAGAACAATATTGTACTGGTGTCGGAATTTGACAAGGAGCACTGCCATCTTCGAACAATCAACTGAGGACACAGTAAAAATTTCGAATAATGTAAATCAGTTCGTACATGTTTTTTCGATAATAAAATAGCATTCAAAAGCAACCGTATTTGAAATCAACCATAATTGACTGAAAATACACCATTGAAACTCGAGAGTTTTTTTTTATTTTTCTCAAAAAAAGTCAATGTCATTAAGATTTAAGGCCTGCTGAGTTAGAGTTTCAAAATGTAGTTCGGGTTTCGAACATAATCATTGAAATAGTTTGAATAACAGCAGCTTTTAAACAAAACGCGGATGGCGTGGAACTCCTCAAAAATGCGGTGATCGGAGCCTATTACGGGTTCAAATGATTTAGAGAGTTATGTTACACACTTTGAGCATTTGTCCCAACTTTAGAAGTGGCAAAGAAAAGAAACAGTAAATGGCGCTGAAGCCGAAATTGATGAACGGCCTTATTATTTTGCGTTAAGGCTACAAAATTCGGCTAATTATTTCTGTCGTACACTTTTTGAGGACACTAGAAAGAGCTAAGATGAGAGCGTAAAAGCTTTGATCAATATTTTTAGCAAAAAGCCTCCAGTGGGCAGTTTCAACTACGCAAGGCCTTTACTTAGCCCGCTGAAATGAACTCTTGCAATCTTCAGCTAGTTGTTTTATAAAAGCGAAAAATCTAGTTTTGAAATTAACTGGGCTCTTTCAATTGAAACATTTTCTGCATTCTCTGATAACATGCTTTGTAGACCGCAACGGCAAAAATTTCCTCTCTCAAAACTTACTGCTGCCATTAGCTGTTCCACACATTTCTTTTAAAACTGATCTCGAACTCTGTTTTTACCTCCTGGTAATGGCGATTGTGCTCTACTGTCATTAATAATTGGTTCGTCTAATATGAGTGCTCCTTCTGATATAGCTATTATTGTTTTGTTTCCATCTACAGTTTCTCTTGAACCTCGCTCACTTTAGAGCAGACGCTTTTTTGATGCGCTCCCTGCCATGACAACTTATTTTAATTTTCAATAGTTTGCACTGCTCTAACTAATTTTTAAATCAAATTTACAAACTGAAAATTTTTATTCCACAGGATGGCAAAAATCTGCGGCTCATTCTCCTCCGGCTCATTTTCGTTTTTTGCTTCTTTACGTAGTATATTTTTTGATGTTTTGTCTAGTCATATCCGCGTTGCCTAATTCTTTCGCAGGTCGAGTCGCCCCTGACTACTTTTCATGCCTTCGAGGGATCTCCTCAAAATGAGATGTTCTCTTATCTCATTAGACTTTTAAGGGTAGGCTTTCAAGGCTAAAGTTTGTAAATCTCCGAGAAAATCTGTTAATTTTTTACTCGGCTGCTGGAGTCTCCTTGATAGTTTCCCCCGGAAAACTACAGATTTCTCAATATAGTTGTTGTCTGAAAGCTTTTACGGTCTCATCATAGCTCTTCCTAGTGTCCTCCAAAAGTGTGCGACAGAAGTCAATAGCCGACTTTTGTAGCCTTTACGCAAAATAATGCGGCCGCTCATCAGTTTCGATTTCTGCGCAGTTTACTATTTCTTTTCTTTGCCACTTATAATGTTAAGACGAGAACTCAAAGTATGTAACATAACTTCCATATCATTTGAACCCGTAAAAAGATCGGTAACAGCGTTTTTGAGGAGTACCGCGCCATCCGTGTTTTTTTAAAAGCTACTGTTATTCAAATGAATTCAATAACTATGTTCAAAACCCGAAATACTTTTTTAGATTCTAACTTAGCAGCCGTTAAGTCTTATTGACCCTGATTTTTTTCTTGAAAAAAAATCTCGATGTTCTACGGTGTACTTTAAGTCAATTTATGTCGAATTCGAATACGCTTGATTTTGAACGCTATTTCATTATCGAAGAATAATATTGGTGTTGGCAATCGCGCTCTACTGTTGTAATTGGTTTGTCTATTATCACAGCTGCTTCTGTTATATCTATTATATTTTCCATTTCTAACTCCAAATTCTCTTGAACTCCGCTCACTTCTGCGTAGAAACTCTTTTGGCCGCGCTCCTTGCGATGAAAACTTTTGATTATCTTGCCTGTTAGATTGGTTAGCCTGCAATGTTTGTACTAAATCATTATTCGAATTAACTAGTCGAGTGTTTTCATTAGACGGGATGGAAGAAACCCGCGCCTCACTATTGTCTTCTTTATTCTCATGACTGCTTTAATATATAGTGCTCTTTCTGAAGCTTTGTCTAAAGTCATATCAGCTGCACCCTAGTTTTTTCTCAGGTAGAAACGCACCTGACTATGTTCTATGCCTTCGAGGGATCTCCTTGAAATGAGATCACAAGAAAAGCTGTTAAAATTTCATCAGGTTGCTGAAATTTCCTTGCCAGCCGTCCCCCTAAACACTACTGGTTCCTCATTATATTGCTCTCTGAAAACTCTGACAGTCCCATCCTAGTTCTTCCTAGTGTCTTCAGAAAGTGTAGGATAAAATCAAAAGACAACTTTTGTAAAATTATCGCAAAAAAATGCGGCCACTCTCAAATTTCTGTCGTGGCATGTTCTACTGTTTCTTTTTTTTGCCACTTTTGACAAGAGCTCAAGGTTTTGACAAGAACTCAAGGTGTCTAATATAACTTTCAAAATCAATTTTTCCGTAAAACGGTCCCATAACAGCTTTTTTGAGGAGTGCTGCGTCATCTTTGTTCTATTCAAATTATGATGTTTTTCCGAAAAATTCAATGTTTCTGTTCAAAAAGCAATGTACTTTAAACTTTACACTCAAAAGCTATTAAATATTTTTGAGCCGTTTGCAAAAAAAACAACTCGATGTCTGATGTTAATTTTTTGTTCGAAATATCTCCAATTCAAAAACGGACGATTTTGAAAATTATTTGATCAGCCAAAAATATCTACGCCCCGACTTATAATATTCGAATTTTTAAGGGTTACTTAATTGAGAATTAGAAGATGGCAATCTTTCCTGTCAAAACCAAATAGCAGTTCATGATTCCTTTTGCTGGTCGAGATGTTGCGACGTTAAATTCATGTTAAATGTCAATTTTCAAGCAAAGAAATATAAACTTCTTTTGTTAAATTAGTACTACGCTCTAAGTGGATGGTGGTTTTCTATTTACTTTTATTTCATGTCCCCTTTGAAATGACTATCTCACAATTTTCACCTCATACAGGATTTAATTACGCAAGAGGGAAGCAACGCTTAAGTTAGGAGGATAAACGTCTGCGAAAAGTATTATCTCCGCAGGCTAAGTGAAAAGAAATGTCACTTTTGGGCCTGTCATAAAAAAAATATGAACTGGTTACTGATTTGCCACTGAAACGGTCCGGCTTGACGTCTACAAAAATGAAAGTGTGCGACATGGTATCTTTGGGTTTTTTGAGCGAAAAAACTATTTTTTGAGACCTACCAGTTTTGGTTCAGCCATAAATCAGGTAAATTTGTAGATTTTACTTTCCATGTTTGACTTTGAAGCCAAATTTAAATTAAGAGAATGAAAACCTGCCAAAATGGTATTCTCAGCAATTTATATGAATTCATATGTCAGTTTTTTGGCTTGGCATAACAAGAAAAAGGTTTCATTTTGCTTACTAGTTAGCCGCTGAAGCGGTACGGCCTTACATTGGAAAAATATGAATTCCGAAACCATTTGCGCGTTCGTTTAGCTTTTGATGCAAAAAAAACTTTGGCTGCCATTTTGGGGAAAATATGCTCTTACACACGAAGTGCGCAATCTATTATATTTTCATTTGATTTTGCATGGTACTTTGAGAAAATACAAAGAAGAAGTTGAAATAACAAGTATGTTATGGAGAAGATAGCTATTCAAATAAATTAAAATTCAATTGATTGGTTCGCTTGGATGAAGGATATGTGTTCAGTGACGGAATGAAAGTGTTACTTTGTTTAATATCAATTCTATAACCGTGATAAATTAACCAAGTCAACAAGGATAAATCAGTTTCGTTCATATTCCTCGGCACACAAACATCAAATCTCTATTTGAATTTTTTTCAAAAAAAACATTTTTGCATCAGCCATAAATCAAGTAATAATTTAGGTTTTAAAATAAACATTTGTCAGTGAAGCCCGGTTTAATTTAAGAGACTGAAAGCCTCCAAGAAGGATTTTCTTCGCACGTACATGAAGACAGATGTCAATTTTGATGGCTTGCCATCAGAAGAAAAAAGCATTCTCTTTGCTTACTGATTTGCTGCCGAAGCGATTTGGTTTTCATGTGGACAAACCTTAAACTCCGCGACAGTTGGTTCATTTAATCAAATCTTCAAGCAAAAAAACATATCGGCAGCCATTTTGGTAAAAAAAACTACTGTAGACCAATAATAACAGCCGGGTTTGCACGTTGAATTATAGTTGTTTTAACTTGAGCGTTGCTTTTTGTGAAAATACAAAGAAAGGTTTGAATTAATAAGTAAGTTACGGAGAAGTTCAAATTGTTAAATTAAATAACAATTCAAATGAGTGGTTGGCTCAAATGAAGAATATGTGTTCAATGACGGAATAAAAGTCTCAGTTTGTTTGCTACCAAATACCGGTTCTATCACCGTTATAAACTCAACAAGTAAACAATTATATGTCAGTGTCATTGATATTGTTCGCCGCATGAGCTTCGTCTATTCATTTGTCTATTTTGTTTTTTTGACCTCTATCAACCTTGCTTCAGCCATAAATAAGGATATAAGTGTTTAACTAAGTTTTTGACTTTTGATGCTCAAGGATTTTATTATTTTTTAAATAAGTGTGACGCTCATACATGCTCTCAACTACAAAAAAATAGCCAAATGCAGCCCATTTAAATTAAAAGAAGTTTGCCAAAATAATGAGACTTATAAAACTATGAAGTTCAGGTTGAGCCAGCACTTCAGGTGCTAGAATGCGAGAGTTTTCACTATAAATCCAGCACTGAAGACAACGCTCGATTTGACAACAAAGGAAACTGTTTTGGTTGTCCATATCCGGCAGAATTTTCTTCGAATTGAACTGTTTCAACCCGATGACCAAATGATCCGCAAAACAAGCCAAGGAAGCACGCAAAAATATCACGAGGTAATTAAAGATCTGAAACTTTAACAACGAATTTTTGAATTTCAAAACAGATTCGAAAAGTTTTGTTCCGCTCGTGTTTTCCTGCAAGGTAGGCGTTTGGCCCTCTGCTGCATGCAGTATTAAAGAAACTAGCAACAAAAATCTCGGATCTAAGGATCTAGCTGTTCTGGCTTCCCAGTGCTTTTTACTGCCGCATTTACAAGTTAAAGTTTGTAATTTAGCAAGTTGCTATCTACAAAATAGCACGTACGGCTGGGAGTGTAAAAGAAAAACGCCCACTATCGGGGAAGCAAACAGAATATATCCGAAAAAATCACACATGCTCAGACGCAATTACAAACGTTCGGCAAAGATTTCGGACACCTACGCTGCGCAATTAGCTATCTCAGAGGGTGCTTTGGTAATAAACGTGTATATGAGGTTGATAAAATTTAGTGTTATTGTGCGATAAGGGAGGCTAGAAACCTACAAGAAAAGGACAAGGAAATTGAAATCAATTAGCTTCTCTGGTAAAGCATCCAACTGGATCCAGCAGGATTTGCTTACGAGAAGTAAACAGAGAGTTGTCAACGGGAGGAGTTCCTCTTTGTGTGAAGTTTTAAGTGGTATACCGCAAGTTTCCGTTGTAAAACCGATATTTTACATCATAAATATTAACACCATTGGAAAGAATCATGTCAAACATTTTACTATTCACCGGCGACGCCAAACTCTAACTTAGGTTTGACACAATGGACGACAAAACAATTCTACAAGAAGATATCAAACGCCTTGGTCGCGAGAAATTCTATTCCATTTTCACAAAGATAAATTTGTTTGTTTGCCAATCACCAGCGCCAACAGCGAGCACGCCCTATATGGTTTCAATTTGAAAATAGCTAACGCGCAAAAGGATCTGGGTGTCTGGATATACTAAAATTTAGACTTTGACACCCATACTATCACCAATGTTAAAACATCGAATGGAATCTTCGCACTAACGAAAAAATGCTTCTGCAACATCAGAGTGGAAATTATCAGAAGTATTTACAAGTTGGTCATTCCGTCCGATCTTTAATAATGCAATCAAGTTTGGTACCCGCACATAAAAAAATATGTCAACCTGATCAAAAATGTCCAAAGGAGAGCCGCGTTGTTGTGATGAACCTATTAAATAGATAAGTCATGTCAACAATGAAGAAGTCAAGTGCAAGACCAGCCACAAGCAAGGAAGTACAACTCGTAGTCCTAACGCAATCAAAATCACCCCCACCTCAACTTTTTCACCATCAAGTGGAACAGAGGTCGAAAGAATATATAAATCAACACTCGGCAATGATGCTGAGATTGGAGATCAACTCAACGTTGAGTGCTCTCTAAATTGCTGTCTCTGGACTTCAGTTTGGCTTCCGCACAAGAGTGCTGCTGAATACGATAAGTAATCTTTTGTTTGTGGCTTTTGCTCACACACAAAAAATTCTGGAACATAGAATTAATGCTGACATATCTCTCTCTATCTCTTTCTCTCTCTCACTCTCTCTCTCTCTCTCTATAAAGGTGTGAAACACTCTTTCGTTTTGATAACTTCAATTCAAGTAACGTATTTCTTTAATCAAAGATCAATAACTAAACGTATTATCGGTAACACGTATAGGCTTTGGCAACACGTATAAGCATTACGGCGAACAT
The DNA here is from genome assembly GCF_964194025.1 of Convolutriloba macropyga. Lineage (NCBI taxonomy): Eukaryota > Metazoa > Xenacoelomorpha > Acoela > Convolutidae > Convolutriloba > Convolutriloba macropyga. The sequence continues at coordinate 56,296,643 of NC_134475.1, read as the reverse complement.
ATCAACGTATTAACTCATCAAAGATAGCAGCAAGTGAATTTTTAGACGGCAATTTTTGATGCTCTTTTGGCCGGTATTTTGTCTGATAACGAATCAGTTCAATGCCAGTCACCATTTTGTGCCAATGAATCCAAAAACCCAAAAATTATTGAGCCGAATCATGTCTTATTTGACAGGTCTTATGATTAGATTTACTTAAAATTATGTTATTTGCACTTTTTCCTAGCTTTGTACGTAAATTGGACGCAATTCTATACGCAATTTAATAACTCGAATCTGATTGGCTAATAATATCTTGCTTTAATCAGTAACATCCTCCGGCCCAGAAGAAGATGTTGGAAGAATCGGTACTAATTTTACAAGTGGGCGAACGAGCGATCCGGTAGACGTGCGCACGACGGCGGAGCGCGCGACGCTGTCGGAACCGTACCGGAGTTCAGTGATCCGAGCCGTGGGGTAGTAACCCCTTGGGTTGGTCTCCTCAACTACCCAAACCAAATCCCCAGTCTTAAGGTGTTGCTCGGCAGGCGTCTGCCACTTGGAACGTCGGATCAGCACCGGTACGTACTCTTTGATCCAACGAGACTAAATAGCGTTAGCGTAAGATTGCGCGCGGTCGTAACGCTTACGGTGATCAAACTCATCTACGCCAATGATGGAAGGGAGACTACGTGCTTGGTTACCGAGGAGAAAATGATTGGGTGTTAATGCGCCTAGGTCAGACAAGTCGGTGCTCACGGGCGTTAACGGACGTGAACTGAGTGCATGTTCGACCAGACAAAGTGGTACTTAAAACCTCATCTGTTCCAAGGATTGTGTAAAGTAAGCGCTTGAAACTACGTATTAGCCTCTCCCAGATGCCACCTTGTTGTGGCGCACTGGGCGGATTGAACCTCCACTTAGTGCCTTTGTGGGCAAGTTAGACAGCGATGTTGATGGTGTTCCACTTCTCAATATTCTCGCGTAGTTCTTTTTCCGCGCCAACAAAGCTAGTGCAATTGTCCGACCAAATGATGGCAGGTGGGCCCCGACGGGAGACGAACCGCTCCACTCCCATTACACACGAACTGACGTCCATGGACGGAACGATTTCAACATTAACGTCACGGGTAAATAAGCATTTGAAGAGGAAACCCCACCTCTTCTCGGTAGTCCTACGTGGAGTAACGTAAAACGGGCCGAAGTAGTCAACCCCCGTGTTCGTGAAGGGAGGAGACTTGTATGCGAGTCTTTCTATCTTTCTACTGGGAGTTCAGCCATAATGGGTTGAATAGAGGCAGCGTGGAACATTCTGCACGTGACGCAGTTGGATTTAACTTAAGGATGGTATAACGTTCCTGTATTTTTGCCCTCAGGTAGTCAATACCTTGATGATGATATTTAACGTGGGTGTGCCTGAGGAACAACTTTACAAATGCATGGCGTGCGTCAAGAATGATAGGATGTTTCATATCAAAGCAACTTCGACCAACCGCTTGATGCGGCCTGCCGATCGGATTAGACGATTTGGCCCAATAAAGGGAGAAAACGGGGCAATACGGCTACTCCGTTTAACGGGTTTGTTTTCGAGATCTTTTCTCTCCGCATTAAATGACTCCCCTTGGACATGATACTGGAGATGACGCTCGGCTTCGTGAAGCTCCGTGGGGTCTATGATGCTACCATCGGCATTACGGTAACATTCGTGAGAAGGTAACAAGCGGAGTGCGTACGCTGTTATCCGTAGCAACTTCTGATAAGAACCGTACTTACCCAAGGGAACTAGTTGCCGGGGCGGTTCTTTAGTTGTCTTGGTTACGGATGCGGTCAATGATGTATTTGTTTCATCAGTTTCCTTTGTTACTATACCGAGTTTGATGTTATTAACTACTTCAGTGCTTGGTTCGAACGGGAACTCAAATTTTAAAGCAAGAACCTCATCTCTGAGTCAACACCTCGCATTGCACTTCCACATAGCACATTATGTACCAACGCAGCAACTCAAAACAAAGTCTATCAAAAGATTGGTCAGCAGAAACTGGTTTCTCAAATCCCGGATATTATTTAGGGAATCAGATCCCAAAATTTGGAGCAACATATTCAAACACTCGACAATTATGGTGGTCTGAACGCAACAACATCCTTCCATCATCACAATAGGAATTTTGAGCCAATCTGTCTACAATTACTGCAATCAAGCCGCTTGTGAAAGAAGCAAAAACCTCATTGGCTTCTAGCAACCAGACATACATTTGTTTTGCTGACTTCGAAAAATTGTTTGACAGGGTAAGCAGACAAGGTATGGACCCAGGACTGCCCGAGGACTTTCTGTTGCTTTTACCTTGCATGCTAAACAAGAACATCTTACAGCTAGAAACAAGTGGCTGCCTACTTGACGAATTACTAAGAATTAAGGTGTGACAGCGCACGGTGACAGACTGTCATCGTTACTATTCCCAATATATATCTCGGATCTTCATAGCAGGCTCAATGAGTGCCAGGATCAGTCAGTCTTTTATGCTGATGATCTTGCTTTTTGTCCTCACAGCCTTGAATACATGCAAAGCGCTCTGGATAATCTGTCAACTTATTGCGAGATTAACTCCATGAAGGTAAACGAACCAGAAACAAAGCCAGTGAAATTCAGCCCGAGTGGACGCAGCAAACCCCGAGAGGGTCTTTGCTATGAAAATATACAATTAGACACGGAAAGACAAACCGAATACCTGGAAATTGTTCCTACACAAAATCTTAGTGTCTAAAAAGATCTGGATCACTTGCAGAGAAAGGCGTCCATAACGACGGCAACACTGCTTACGAAAATGAACCTTCGCAATCTCAGTTTGGAGTCTGCCTTAAGGCTCTTCAACTCGGTTATTTTTCTTTCTGCCACATACGGCATATAAGTAAATAAAGTAACAAAAAGCACTAAGATTTACATAACAAAAAAAGTACAGCATCTTCTTCAAACAGTGGGCTGGGATACAACGGAGACTACCGCCAATTTGCCTAATTGACAACCTTTCCTACTCTGACAGTCTTCAGATTTCGAATTCAACACCCTTCATAAAAAATTTTATTGCCATCTTTTACAGTAATGGTTGCAACCAAAATCTCTTTGACTCGAATCACTGCGACTCAATTGAGACTCATAGACGAGTCTGTATATGCAGATTATGTAGATCATGTATAGTGAGCAGCAACCACCTCATTGCCTTCAGCGCCCCACCTCCTCTCCCCATTTTTAAAGGTAATTTGTGTGCTATTTAGCCAACTTGTATCTTGGTTCACTGATTCAATAAACGAACAGTCTGCCGAACAACTTGTACATCTAACCTCAATACCTGACATAACTACGATCACTTGCCATGAGAATGAAATAGATTTTAAAATTTTGATTCGTACCTCTCCTTCGAGATTTGTGCTTTTCGCTACGAGGTATCAGTTTTGAAATTTACGAATCTACATTGCTTGTAGCATGACCCTCAAAATCCTATTCCAACGTAGCGAGTACGGCCGCCACATAACCACATGACCTTTCTACTGAGATGTTTGTTTACCCAATATCTTACCGCAGTGACTTCTCCTACTTCCTACACAAGGCCGACACTCAACATGCTGAGCACAAAAAAATTTGTTCTTTTTTTTGCTTTGGCTCCGCTATCATGTCATATACTTAGTTCCTACTATAAGATTTTTCAGTCACATCGAATCCCAATAGAAGATCCATCTGAGCTTTCCAATATGGTGCAGTTCTTGATGAAGCACATAAACAAGCAGACCAAAATCGACATCGTGGATGAATTTTTCCATTCGAACAGGCGTGGTGTGGTGAAAATTGAAGATAAAAATTGTACCCAGGTAGGTCTTGGTTCCTTTGTGCATACTACACAAGATGGAGAGCTCTCTGCTAGACCTTTATTCAATTCCGTTGACCCACCAATTTGAACTTGACCAGCTCAATTCAGAGAGCCTGTGTATAACATTTGAAGACGAGAAGTTAAAGCAATGTAAGTAGTAGACCCTTACCTCCTCGAAACCGTCGCTCCTTACAATACATGTTCTAACGTATTTTCAAAGCAAGTTTTTTTGTTATCAAGGAAAGTGTACTCCGAAGTACTCCGAGCGTGCTATACATGCATTCCATCTCAAGTTTCATTACTAAATGCCGGCATCAGATGCGGAAAAGTCCGCCGCGTCAGCTACCCTCATGAAAAATAGTACTGAAAACAAGTAGGATATGCGGACCAGACTAAAACATGCAAGCGCAACCAAAACCCCGAAATATCTACAGAAAGTCAAATATTATACGGGAACGAAACCTCAACCCCAATTGTAGTCTTACAGTAACCAAAACGCCCTGATCTCAAATAGCTGACGTCGAACTTTTACTTTACTTTAATTTTGTTCTTTTTATAAAACTGTCATACTCAAATTCTATTCATTTAACTTTCATCCATGGAAAGGAGAATCACAAAATTAGTCAGCTAACTAATAGAACTGGACTATGAATCGAGACCGAGGGTACTGAATTGTCCAAGCCTTGCTTACTGACGGAAAAGAGGCACCAAGATAGCAGCAGTAAGAGTGACAGATTGTTTGAGTCTACCGCCAGAATCTCTGTACGAAACCAGAAGAAGGTGATAATGAAAAAAGCAGGAATCAAAAGTAGACGGATCTGCTTCACTGTGCGAGCGGCTAATAACTTGAACAACCTATCAGAAGAAGTTACTTCCAGCCCCAGTCTAAACATCTTCAAAAGAAGACTAGACAGGCACTGGGCTGACCTCCACGCAATGATTTGGGGTCTTTCCTATTATTGCCCCCCACAAAAATATAGCCCCCCCATTATGGTATGTTTACAATGATTGGGGGCTGTAAGTTATCTGACCATTAAGCTGGGGGGCTACAATGGGAAATATCCAAGATTTGAGATGTGGATTGGCACGATGGAGCTGGTCACAGAGGCAACGCTTGTTGTGAGCGTCACACGTGTATAAACACATGTACTAAAAACCTTGGGTTTCAAGGTCCAAAATTTGGTTTGAAATTTTGATTTATCACCTGATTTATGGTTGACCCACGGTTGATAGTTGTGAGAAAAGAAGGTAGACCTTTGATTAGACAAAGCTCCGGCTTCCCGCAAAATCAACAAAACTGATATATCTTTGTTGAATTTGTTAATTTACCACGATGATATAACTGATATTGGGTAACGACCAACGCGAGGATTAAATTCATTCATTGAACACTAAACCTACCATCAGAGCTAACTACTCTATTAAATCTTATTTTTATAAACCAACTTGTCCTCACATTGATCTACTTAATAATTTAACTTCTAATTTTGCATTTTAAACAAGTACCACGCTCAATTACCCAAAGACATAGAGTATTGCGCACGGCCGTCTTCTATTGTGGCGACAGAGATTAAAAGCAAATAGAAAACCACCACCCAATAATGTTGAGCATTGTACTGATTTCTAAACGAAATCTAATTTTTGTTTGAAAATCAACTTTCGACACGAGTCTGACGTCTTATTATCACAACCCGAAAGAACAATATTGTACTGGTGTCGGAATTTGACAAGGAGCACTGCCATCTTCGAACAATCAACTGAGGACACAGTAAAAATTTCGAATAATGTAAATCAGTTCGTACATGTTTTTTCGATAATAAAATAGCATTCAAAAGCAACCGTATTTGAAATCAACCATAATTGACTGAAAATACACCATTGAAACTCGAGAGTTTTTTTTTATTTTTCTCAAAAAAAGTCAATGTCATTAAGATTTAAGGCCTGCTGAGTTAGAGTTTCAAAATGTAGTTCGGGTTTCGAACATAATCATTGAAATAGTTTGAATAACAGCAGCTTTTAAACAAAACGCGGATGGCGTGGAACTCCTCAAAAATGCGGTGATCGGAGCCTATTACGGGTTCAAATGATTTAGAGAGTTATGTTACACACTTTGAGCATTTGTCCCAACTTTAGAAGTGGCAAAGAAAAGAAACAGTAAATGGCGCTGAAGCCGAAATTGATGAACGGCCTTATTATTTTGCGTTAAGGCTACAAAATTCGGCTAATTATTTCTGTCGTACACTTTTTGAGGACACTAGAAAGAGCTAAGATGAGAGCGTAAAAGCTTTGAGACAACTTTTAAATGAGAAATCTGAGGTTTTCCGGGGGAAGCTATCTAGGAGAGTCCAGCAGCCGGGTGAAAAATTAAAATATTTTCTCGGAGATTTGCAAATTTTAGCCTTGAAAGCCTACCGTCAAATGACTAATGAGATAAGAGAACATCTCATTTTGAGGGGATTCATTGAAGGCATAGGAAATAGTCAGTTGAGACTCAACCTGAGGAAGAAATTGGTTGCCGCGGATATGACTTTAGAAAAAGCTTTAGAAAGAGCACTCTATATTGAAGCAGTCATGAGAATAAAGAAGACGACAATGAGCCGCGGGTTTCTGCCATCCAGTCGAATGAAAACACTCGACTAAGTAATGATTTAGTACGAACATTGCAGACTAACTAACCTAACAGGCAAGATACTCAAAAGTTTTCATCGCAAGGAGCGAGGCCAAAAGTGTTTCCACGCGGAATTGAGCGAAATCAAGCGAATTCGGAGATAGAAATAGAAACTATAATAGATATAACAGAAGCAGCGGTGATAATAGACGAACCAATTACGACAGTAGAGCGCAATTGCCAACCCCAGGAGGCTAGAATGGAAGCCAAGATCGACCGCACGCGAGTTGTGCCAAGCAGTCAAAGACAGCGGTGAATTTTGAGAAAGAATAATGTCGCCGTTGTGGTCAGCAAAATCATGCATCTAAGGGATGCAGGAATCGTTTTGAAAGTGGAAGTCCAAATCAATTCAACCAAAATTCGAGCACCAAAAACAATAGAAAAAAGAATTGTGATATATGGTGAGGTTCAACCTGAGATTAAACTAAAAATTTTCTTGTATGAAGCGGCATATACAAAGTCCCCACTTAACAAAAAGCAACGTATATGACAATGTCGTTTTTCTCCTAGGAATTTCAAGAAAAGCAAAATCATTGCACCCTTTAAATGAGGGAGTTTGTAGGAACATTTGGCAGAATGAAAATTTTTCCAGACCAGGTTTTGGTGATAGGACCTTTAAAGTCAACAGGTCGGTAAGTGAAAAAATTATACGACATGCCAACGAAACCATTTATGTCAAAGAGCATAGTCGAAGCTTGATGGCAAAAAATGGGCGCGAAGGCGCTATGTATGCGGAGCAAGTAGAGTGGGTTTCACCTACAGGCGGAAAATTTATTGGAAATTTGGTAATTATTGCAAAAATTTACATCGGAATAATTTTGGTAAAGCTGCCACAAAGAAATCAATTAAAATACCAGGATCCTATAAGTTTCTCGAAAACTTTTTGCATCAAAACCACATGTTTTGAAGACAACTTAGTGATCTATTTTTCGAAAATCAAGGTGATCAAACAAGTCAAACGATCAAACAGTTTAATATGTAGGGCCCTGAAAAAATTTTTGGTAATAACAAGACCACTTTTATCAGTTGACAAATTTAACACAAAAACAAATATACAAATTTTGCATTAGAAATCTTTGAGGAAAACACAATTAGCTTGTCTGTACAGCAGGTGAAATTAACCGGAGTCCCAGGTATTTTTATTCCGAGGAGAGTTCAGAACCAAAAACTGGTAATCTTAAAAAAACGTGGAAGAGTTTCTTTCAAGCGTTATTGACACCTTTAATTCCGAACCTCAACGCGAGGGATTTGTTTTGTGATAGTTAGATTGCTCCAATGCAAAATTCAACATCTAAAAATTCAAACACTTATTGAAATGTCAAAAACATTGTTGGTCCATCGGTAACGCTCTTGGAGAACGGAACTCACGATGAAAGGGCAGGATTTGTTTTATATGTTCATAAATATGCCAAGATGGTAGCAACAAAAACTAAACTTCCCTTTTTGCACAGAAGAAGTTCCTGTGTTAGTAGAGGATAAGAACTTTTCTTCTATTAGATATAAGAGCCCTATTACAAAAATTTTGTATAATATTTTTACAATCGTGGCGTGCAACCCGTTGTACCCAAATATTGCAAATTAATAGCCTGCAGTTTTCAACAATATGGGGAAACGCTGACGAATTTCAATCGTGAGAAGTATCAGTGGCCGGTGAATAGCAATTTAAATGTATTTGATGAAAACCTGCATCGCAGCTTTTTCTCCACATCAGACGTAAAACAGTCTCAAATTGCTCCAACAATTTGCCATAATAGTAAAGGAATTATTAGTCGAGAAGCATTCCAACATTCCGATTGAAAACGCAAACACGAAAATTTTGTTCACTGGAACGACCAGTTTCAACACGAAATTTTTCTCAGAAAAGAAATAACAATTTTTTTGAATTTAAAAACAGAAAGCTTGTACATTTGATTAAAGGCGAAGGACATGGCTCTGTCAGTCTTAACAGTCTACAACGTTCTTCATTTTGTGAAAAATTTCCCTAAATTATTCATCTATTTAAGATTAGTTATTAATGGAGCACTCTTGGCAACAACAATTGCGAAATGATTAACTCATAACGTGAATACGTATGTACTATTAACTACTCAAATTTATAAAGGAACGCCGAGATCAAAAGAAAGTGATTGAAGAAAAGGAATCTTTAGAAAAGAATCAGTTGTTTGAAAAAATGTTGACTTGAGTTTAAGACCAAAAAAAACGTCGCGAGTGCAAGACCAAAGAAAAATTTAAAAAAAGAAAGAGAAAAAATTTGTTGTGAGGTCAAGACCAAAGAAGGAGGGAACGTCTCAAGTTCGAGACCAAATAATTTGTCTTGAGTTCAAGACCGAAAAAAAATTTGTCTTGAGTTCAAGACCAAAAAACGGGAACGTCTTGAATTTGAGACCAAAAAAAGAAAGAAAAAAAGGGAAAAATCTTGAGGTGAAGATTGATAACATCGAGAAACCTTAGAAGCAAAAAGGATTTTGTTATTCAATACAGTGGGCAACGAGATTTCACAGATTGGTGAATATGTGTACTACCAGCCAGAATTGTGGAAATTTATTTCCGAGATTTCCCGGGACAGTACCAAGTGGAATCTTGTCTCTCGCGGACTCGGAGAGTGTCTACGATAGAACTCCTGGTTTTCGGCCAGTTTTCGGTCGCTTGCTCAGCAGACTGAAGTTGACCGGCAAAACCAGTGCTCGCAGATAGAAAAGTTGAAGGGTACCAACTCTTCACTTCAAAAAGACCTCGTCAAGGAGCAATCCATTGAGGTATTGAAGCAAGAGTTGGCCCATTTGAAAGTCAAAGTTGCTAAAAATGGCGAATCCATCAAAAAAAATGGAGAAAATGAATGACCAATTGAAGTCTAGCTTGAGCAACTGGAACAGTACAACCAGCATTTGGCCAACGAATGAAAAAAGATTCTGTCATTAATCGACAAAAGAGTACTCTTAGAAACGAAAAGGCTAAAAAACAAAGGAAACGGAGAAATGATTATTCGAGATTCGAAACAAAAACATTATGAGCGGGCCTGCTACGCTACACGAGATTTTGTTGGTAAAAAGTTCTGCATCAAAAGATCAGATCAAGTAACACTACCACAAATTGAGCATGTTGAAGCACCCTGTTGCTGATGGAGATGAACAGTTCTTCAAGACCATCAACCGGGCATATCAAATTCTGAAAAATGATGCGGCGCGAGAATCGAACATATTTGTACTTGACGAGTTAGAAAAAGTTATGAACAACGAAAACTGATAATTCTGATAATTAACTTTCCTTGTGAAACTACAATTCTTCGTATGGTAAGACGTTCATATAGCAAGATCTGTGAATGAAAATATTGTTTGATTTGGAGTGAGTGAAACTTAAATTGATTAACTAAAACGAACGTTTTCGAACATTGCGTTCATTCTCAGGTTTAAAAAATTATATGATATCATTTACAAAGTATATAAACATGTCTTTGACTATAATTCTAAGAAATGAGTTAAAGTAACATCGAATTTTTTAATTTATTTACAGTTAAAATCACATTTACAACATTTTATTTGCACTTATTACACTAAAATCAATTCATTTTTTATTCCGGATTTTATGAAAATCCCGAGTATAAGGCTTTCTATTCCTGAAAAGGGATTTTTACTTTCATTCTCATCTGTTTTCACTTTTTATTTTTTGAAGTTGACAAAATTTCGAATTAACATGTACCAGAACTTTTTTGAATTCCAAAAGTCAAATTTTTGTATTTGAACTGGTTTTTCAATGTCATATCCCGCCTCCGATACTCATCAAGCGTATTTAATTTCGGTTTCAGTTTTTTGATGTAGATCGCTTCTATCGTCATTAGTTTTTCAACCCTGCGACATGCATCAAAAATCTCCCATTTTACGTTATGCGTTGTACCACATCATTCGTTTTGTCCAACAGGGGAATCCTTCTTCTGATGCTCTGAAATTCTAGTGGTAACATGTCGGCTGGTTTGGCAAAAATAGATGGAACTGCACTCATTACATGTAACTTTATATACCACATGGGGTTTCAGAATCTTATCAAAAGGTGATTTAAGGTTGGGCAAGCAAGTTCTAAGCTTTTTTGTTGTGAAAATGATTTGAATATCACCCAAATTTTTAGTCTACTTGCAAACTTTTGCGTGATATTTATTCTGTATTGAACAAAAAACCTAAGTTTAGGCTCCCTATTGTTAAGACTTTTAAATTTTTAAGATGTTGTTCATTTTGGGGTGGTTATGCTGTGATCTTTTCCTTCGTGACTATTTTATCCAACGTCCCATTAACAATACTGGAGGACCACTCCGTTGGGTATTGATTTTCAGTCCAGATCTCTTGATTTTTTTAGGAGCTACATCAAAGGATTGCCAGTCACTGGTCGCCTTAAAAATCCTATGCACAGTCCATTGAATCGCATTTCTCTTATGTTGTAATGGTGCACAGCTACGGAAATTTAGGATTATGTCGGTATCAGTTGATTTTTGATGCCGATGACAGCTGATTCTATCTTCGTTTAGGTTTATGTTTAGATCTAGGAATGCCAGGTCTCCACTTCCTTTTGATGTCTCAAGAGTGAATTGTAAGTTCTTGTGAAGAGAATTTGCATACCCAAGGTAATCTAGAGAGTTCCCCTTTACCGTGCACACTATGTCATCCACGTACCTCTTGAATAATTTCAATTCCAGTGTGTCCTCTTTTCTACCTTCTGCACAATAGGAACAGATCCAAACAATTTCCTGCATGGTCTTATTCTGTGTCAGTGATACCTTGGCATTTTGCATGAAACCAGTTTTAGCAAGATTCGCACGCGACTCCTTTCCCTCGGAAAGTAACGCGTCGGTTACAGTCAATGCATATCACCTTTGTATCAGGAGTTTTGATCTCCCTTCCCTCTTTTGGTTTTTGCAAAGATTTTTCAAAGGACTTCATCCACAAATTTGCCAAAAGTACCGCCAGCGAAGCACCCATTGCTAAACGGTCCGATTGAGTGTACCACATTTTATTACACTTAAAGTGAACATTCGTTATGGCTAGTCTCAAAAGGCTCTTCATAGCTGACCTCGGAATCTCAGGTACCTCGTCACTGGAGTACAGTTCTTGAAGCGCAATTTCAATTGCCTCCTCAACCGGTACATTGGTGTACATATATAAAAAAATGTACTAATTTCCTTGGGTTTCAAGGTTAAAAATTGAGTTTAAAACTTGATTTATTACCTGATTTATGGCTGACACAAGGTTGATAGGTTTCAGAAAAGAAAATAGACCTTTGATTAGACAAAGGTCGGGCATGAGCGAAATCAGCGAAAATAACATATCTTTGTTGATATATCTTTGTTCTATCATCGTGGTTAATTTACCACGATGATAGAACTGATATTGGGTAACGACCAAAGCGAGGATTAAATTCATTCACTGAACACCAAACCTATCGTCAGAGCTAACCACTCTATTTAAACCAACTTTTCCTCACATTGATCTACTTAATAATTTAACTACTAAGTTTGCATTTTAAACAAGTATCACGTTCACTTAGCCAAAGACAAAGAGTATTGCGCACGGGCGGCTACTATACTGTCGACCAGAAAACCTGACCTAATTAGTATTGTAATATTTTAAAATTCAATGCGTTTTAGCGGTAAATTTAAATACGCTCCTGTGATGTTTCATAGTGGGGGCTGACTGTTCCGTCCATTGGGCGGATCATACCCCCTATTTGCTCCACTTATATCGAAAAAAATGTGAAAAGTACATTCTGATTCTTTCGTTTTACTCATGTGACGAGTTTGCCCTTCAGATTTTATGAAAACCATCAAGAGATCAATGAAATGTGGTCCTGCTTCACGTGCAATGAACGCTTTCCCAAAAGGAATGACTACGGGAAGCATATGCGCGAGCTGCATGACCTATTTCTGCCGGAATTCATTGTTGATCTTCCAGAAGGGTAATTGTTTTGTGCTATCAGAGACTATGAAGAATGGATCTATTCTTTTGCCCTATATTAGTGGCCTTAAATTTTTGGAATTTACGCGTCATAGCCCCGAGCTTAATGAGTATAGGGCCTATATCAAGGATTTAGAAAACTTAAGTACATTAAGCTACTGCTTTTTGACGTATTTTTCGACGGCTTTGAGACTTCTTACAAAATGAGGCCGAAAACCGGTTGCCATCATTAACAAGGAGTGTTAAAAAGGAAGCCTGCTCGCCTTAATTTGCTGACTAAAGTGTCCCGTAATCCATTACAACGTAAATTTTGACGTGCAGCTAAATAAATGGCTATTAGTAGTTTTCTGCGCAAAGAAACTTACGAAATCCATCTTTGAATTATTAAAAACTTTAGGCGCCTCCGAACCTATCCTAGTGGATAGGAGCAGTTAGCCCAATTTTCAAGAAAAAAGGATCAAAAGCAGAGGTGGCAAATTATCGTCCTGTAACACTATTATGCATTGTCTCGAAAGTCCTTGAAAAATTTTTGTGTGGCTCAATTGTCAATTTTTTCAAAGGACTCATAACAGTTTCACAGTACGGTTTTTGTGAAAGAAGATCATGTATTCTTCAATCGATTACCTACTTAGATAAAATATACAAATTCAGGTCTGAGAACAATCGAGAAAATAGCTAATTTCTCTTTGACTTTTCCAAAGTTTTCGACCCAATTGATCATGGAGTACTCCTACGTAAGATCAATTGATTTGGAATAGCCGACAAGCTGTTGAAGATTTTTAGGAGTTACCTGAGCGACAGACTGCAGGTAATACGTGAAACTTAAAAATCCTAAAATCTAAGATTTCACCGGTCACC